>NC_081422.1:45606870-45908537 GCF_949786415.1 Peromyscus eremicus | reverse complement strand
GGTGGCTGTTGAAACGGACTGCTGAGATCTGCCCTCCAGAATTAGATTCAGAGGTGTTGGTGAGGAGCATTTGGCTTTGCTTTTCTGACACATCCCCCAGTGATGCCCACGCTGCTGATCAGAAGGGCATGCTTTGAGACCTATGTGCTAGCACTGGCTGTGGCAGACAGGTGAGAGGCCAAGAACTGTTTAGGCTAAGAACAGGCTGGCATAGGCTAAGAGACTGTGTCTCCATAAACCCAGTCCTATGGGTGGTATTTGGTTTCAAACCCAGAACAAATGGCTAAGCTGTCTATTTAACAAATCAAAGTGGACCTGGCTGCCTGGTACTCCCTGCATCCCTGGTGCCTACACTTTAAGGGCCCTCCTGGCTGGCATACCTGCCCTCTACCCTAAACTCTCTAGCCCAGGGGGCTAGGCTTCTCTTCCTTATATAATCCAACCACTTTGGTTACCTGCCCTCTTTGTACCTTGGGCACTCCTGGATGCTGCATCTGGTTCCCCTTTCTCCTGTTTCTCCTCTCCTCCTCCTCACGCAGCACAGCTCAGTGTGGTCATGTCCACTCTGGACTCTCCCAGATGCCGCTGTCTCTGGCTCCACTCTCCCTTTATCTACAATAAACTTTCTCCTCCACCATGCCTAGGAGCAGTCATGTCCTTTTCTTTATGTTTCTTTTTTCTATTCAGATGGTACAACTGATTGGCTGGAGGAAGGCAAAGAGGAAATTGTTCGAGATGATGAGGGACCCCTTTTAAAGAGTTTATTTTCATGCCTCTGTAAAACATAAAAACAAAAGTTCTTTCTCTTCTCTATTTGGGTTTGTCCTTCCTCCAACCTGACTAAATAGTATAATAAATTTCAGTGCTTTATTTGTTTCACCAAATAAAAGGATGCTTGCCAATATCTGCTGGTCTAATATCATAGCTCAGTTCCAGGACATCTGGTAATGGTTATTTCTAGTATGTTCTGGAATCTGCTTGGGATGCTTAGCTCCTAAACCAACCCACATTTGAAAAGGATTGCTAGTGCATGTGCTTATCAAAGTTATTATGCCTGCAGAGGAATGCACAGCATATGTGGGCCAGGTACCATTCTCTGGTGCCAAAATGATTCCAATAATCTATAGCCTCAAAGACTGATTCTAGCACAGCAAACCTTATGAAAAGTATGTCTATCATTGATGGATTTTTTTCTGGCAGATAAAACTATATAAACTGCTTTAAATGTGTTCTTCATGCAGATAATGAAACTGACAGACCCATTTGTGTAATTTAGTAAGCTGGTATAGTATCAAGGCGATGGTTAGTAGAATTAATAGTTTATTAATGTGTAAAAATAATAGAGACATCCTTTTTGTTTCCTGGCTACAGTTTAAAGCATGATCTTCAGACCTTTTCTTCATGCCCTTTATTTAGAAAATGTATATTCCTGGGACTGGCTTCAAGCTTTTTGATTATCTTGGCTGAAACATCAGAATCTGCATTTAAAACTATGACCATAAGTTTCAGAACCAGAGACTGGCAATATATTCTGAGTCTAAACAGCACCCAATTAATGTAAATCGCTTTTAGTAAGGAAGTTTTGTGAGAATCAAGGTTTCCGTGCATCTATTTCTATTCACAGTTACATACTCAATCATCAGATTTCTGAGTAGAGAAGGAGGCTCACCCAGATTAACAACAGCAGTTGAAAAGAAGACCCTCTGGATCTTCTGTCCCAAATCTCCCAGTCCAGCATTCAGTGACCATCTTGTCGATGGTCCTTTGGTTTTGTGGCCATCACTGTACCATGCTATTTCTGCTCATTAGATAATGATATTGCTTGCACTAACTATGTGTTTGTTAGCTAAAGATATAGTTTAAATCAACCTCAGAAGGGAATCTAATAGCCTCATTTTCCTTCTTCTGTAGGTACTGGTCACTCACACATAGTCTCCACTTATGATGATACAGGCTTTTCAACTAGATGATGCTATAAAAGATGATGGGCTCTTGGTAGAAACTGCACTCTGAATTCCAAATGTTGATGTTTTCCCTGGCTAATGATACAGATCTGTCCTCTGCCATGACTCTGGGAGCCATGTAGCTCAGGGTTAACCACAGGTTCACTAGGGAGAAAACAGATATGCTACAGAGCTCAGAGATGCTAAGCTGTGATATTAGGTAGGCCATTCAGTGCAATTTGCCTTAGGGCATTTTCAATTTACCTTAGATCTATTGGGGTGCAACCCAGTTTAATTTGAACAATTGTACATAACTTTCTGATATGCATTCTCTCTTCCAGCTAATACTGGAAGATTCTAGTTATTTCTTTTCCACTTTTCGCTTACCTTGATTGAGGCATAATTAACACAAAGTAAACTGAAGATATTTAAATTCTGCGACCTGATGACTTGTGACATATAAACGTGTTCCAGAAACCATTGCCAAAATCAAGATACACATCTGTCTGTCCCGACGTCTGTGCACTTACATGACTCCTTCCTCCCCTTCCTGTCCATACTGCCAGAAGTTGTTGAACTATTTTATGAAGTGTTCGGTGCTTGAGAATTTTAAGTAACAGATATGCTCTTTGTTTCTCTCTGGCTTTGTCTTCTACATACCATTTTTGAGAATCACCTGTGTTGCCAACTATCAGTAGCTCTTTCTTTTATAGTGTTTAGTTGGACTTCCTTGCATAGATGTGCTATTGTTTGTCTCTCTGTTCATTTATTGATGGACACTAGGATTCCTTCCAGGTCCTGGCTGCTACAAGCAAAACCACTATAAACATTTGTATACACGTTTTGTGTGGGGGATATGTTTTCAATTATCTTGGTAAATAACTCAGAGTAGAGTGGCTGGACCATCTGGCAACTGTGGGTTTTCTTTTTAAGACACTGATAAACTCTTTTCAAAGTGGTTTAAATCCATCAGCTGTATGAAGTTCCGTTCTAACACATATTCACCAGCACTTGATATGGTCACTCTGTTACAGAGTTGCTCATAGCTGCAATTGGCATTTTATAGTAAGTTGCAATTAAGAGTGGCCAATATTATTCTGGTTTTTGAAGAAAATGGAAAAATGAGATATAAATTTGAGAATCCAGTCAAGTCAACATCAATCCCTGTCAAAACTCCAGAGCAATCAATCAAGCAAGCAGTTAGTAAATATTGTTAAGGACAGGCAGTGTTGCTGGCTGCTGACCAGGGCTTGGTCTCAACAGCTCATACTGAGCAGGGATTATTAATATTTTGCTAAGGCATTATTAGGTCAGGAAGATAAGAGTGGGAATGTAGGCTAGAATGACTAAATACAGTCATCAGCATTTGGCAGGGGCTTTCCGTGATGAGAAAGGCTTGTGTGCACCTAGGTGGTTAGAGCTAGCTCCTCTGGGTCCGTCTTTGTTTGCCAGCCATGCGTCTCCTTGCTCTCATTCTGCAGCAGCAGGGATTTCTTCTCTTGCCTTTGGGTAGCATCCAAATCCTCCAACCACCTCGTGTTTCATGACACTAATTTCTGTTTCAGTGTGTACTTTTCCACTCACAATGGCCCTCTTCCAATCTCCTACATGTTTTTCCATTTAATCTAGTTGTCAACTCAGGGTATTTTTATGAAAAATCGCTTGTGTGTTGCTTGCCCATAAATTTTTATAATTTTCTAACTGGCTTAAATATAATGTCCCATTCTACCCTTACTCATTATATTACCTGGTGAACATTCAGTTTGAGGACAATCTTCTAATGGTAGTCGGAGGACATATATCGTCTGACATATGAGTTTTGCTGTACCATTCATACTGTCAGTATTAACCTTGACCCAGGTTAGCATTGTTTTCAGTTCTGTTTGTGTTCCTTAATCCGAAACCATTCTGAGTTTGATCAGTCCTTAGTCTACCTTAAGTCCATTATTCTGAAAGTTGAATAGCTTCCCACACCTGTTTCAATTGTCAGCAAGAAGTAAATTAATGGTGGTTTTCCTGAGTTGGGAAGGGAAAAAATAATAATCTCCTTATGGATCAGACCTGGCCATAGGGTTTTCCCCTAGAACACTCCCAAAAATGCATCTACAAATCAAAGAATGTTATGCCTTGCCGCAGATTCTTAATGGTTCTTAGAAAAGAAATGAATGTCATCAGAGTCAAAATAAATAGATTTATAGCTTTTGTGTTAAGGACAACTAGAAAGATTGTTCGTGATCACCTCTTTTCCTGGATTAGGAGGCTGTCAGTCAGGTGCTCCCTAATCTAAGGAGCTAACAAAGATCCCAGAGGCCATCCAGAGATAATTAAGATGAACCCTAAGATCGAGGAACCAACACTGTGTGCAGGTACTCAAGACCAGCTAGAAGATTGTCTGACTAGAAATACAGGACTGTAGAAAATTGTCTGTCTACCTAGACATATAAGACAAAGAGATTTTGGCGGGGGGCTAGAGTGTGGTCTATGAAGGCAACTTCTCTTAACTTAGGAATACACTATAAAGTAGTGTTCAAAATGTATTTAAGAAACTAACTTGAAGCACTTAAGTAAAACCACATCCAAATAAGCTAACAGAGATGGGCCAACTTCCCATTCCCAACCTGGAAGACAGTATGTTTTATGAGGCTTTGTTGTTTATTAAACACTACAGTTTGAATTCATAGAGTTCACAGAAACATTTCTCAAAATAGTGTCATAATCACCCAAGAAGCTTGTTACATGTAGATTTGTGTAACCACCTCAGAGTTTCTGATAGAGGGAGGCAGCCTAGGAACTCAAGTTAACTCATAGCTTCAGTGAATTCTGAAAACTACTACTTCACACCTTGGAAGAGCATTTGCTGCATTATAGCCTGGTTCTAATGTACAAGATGCTCCAGATACAAGGGCACAGTACATGACTTTTTAAACTTTATGATTTGTAAATCAGGCTAATATGTTGTCCTAAGCCCACCTACCACTGGAGAATTTTCCAAACACAATTAGAGATTGTATTAAATTGAATGTCCAATGTGTAGTATACAAGGCCTCCTACATTCAGTTTCATTCATATGGGCATCACAATCTGTCCTCATACTCTGGTGCTTTAAAAGCAAATAATTGATGGAGCTTTGGAACTAATGTATCTCAAACCCAACCTACAAAAGATGTAGCACACCTCGCTTAGTGCCCAACATATAAAAAGCAACTAGTAAATATTTATTTAAAGAAATAAATGAATAAATAAATGTTGGCTTGCTTCATCTTTTCTACTTCCTTACAAACTTCAGTTTGCCTTAGTACAGAAATTACTATTACCATCTGCTGTGGTTCCATCTGAAGCTAAACCTTAATGAGCCCATGTGATACTAAGATGTGGGGCTTTAAGAGATGCTGAGATAATAAAGGTGACTCAGATTAAGATTAAGAATCTTATAAAAGCAGCTTCTTTTTTCATGTGCCCCTCTGCCGTCTCCTATCAGAAGACCCAGAATTCATCACTTATAGGAGGCCCAGGAGCGATGGGCCATCTTGGAAGCAGAGAGTAGCCCTTCTCACACACCCACCAACTGGCATCTTGATTTTGGACTTCACAGCCACTAGACTACAAGAAAATAATTGAGTTCTTTAGCAACTACTTAGTCCATTATTTCGTTATAGCAGCACAAACATACTAAGACACTACTATGGTTTGCATATCAAAGGCAACCCTCACAGGCCAATGTTTTGAAAGCTTGGTCCCTTGCTAATTTGTACTATTTTGAGAGGTTCTAGAAGCTTTCAGAGGTGGGATTTGGGTGGAAGAAGTAGATCACTTGGGGCATATCCTGTCCTGGCACTTTCCTGTATTATTCTATGGCTATGCTTGTCCTTGTCCATGAGGTAAACTGGTCTCCTCCACCACCCCCTGCCCACAATGATGGACTGATAACTTTGAAAAAGTGAGCCAAGTAAATCTCTCTTCCTTAGTTAGCTCTATCAGGCAGGCAGTCATTGTGATAAGAAAATGCTAACTAGTACAGAAACCATCCACCAAGATTTCCAGGTCAAAATCTAGAGAGTTATTCATGAACCACAATTTCATTCCCGTATAATTGGTCACTAAGTTCACTTTAGAAACTTCCTACTCTGCATAGCTTCATAATATGTTGATAAAAGGAATAAAATGAAATATATTGGAATAATTATCATATATATATATGAGACTATATCTAATAAGTATATAAAATGCCATCCAACACAGTAAAAATAAAAAAAATGTAACTGAGGAGGTTTTTTGTTTTTTTGTTTTTTTTTGGTTTTTTGAGACAGGGTTTCTCTGTGTAGCTTTGCGCCTTTCCTGGGACTCACTTGGTAGCCCAGGCTGGCCTCGAACTCACAGAGATCCGCCTGCCTCTGCCTCCCGAGTGCTGGGATTAAAGGCATGCACCACCACCGCCCGGCTCTGAGGAGTTTTATGCAATCCTTTCAGAAACATGTAACCAAGTTTTTAAAAGAATAAACATTATAGATGATTTGAACAAAATGATTAATATATTCAAACCAATAGCTGTCTGTGAGGGGGGCCTCTTCTGCCTTTTAATCTGACCTGTCAACTGAATAAAAAGTAAGAGTTCAGACATACTTCTCAATACCTGTTGGTTTGAGCTTAGACAGAGACAAGCACCGTCATTTCAGAGGAAAAATTAAAAAAAAAAAACACACCAGCTCTGGACCCTATTCCTCTTGACATGCTGAAATCTTCTTTTGCAACATTAACACCAACCTGAATTAGGGGCTAATGGCTTGGTGGCCCAAGGCCAGGTGAACCCTAACCACTCCTGTGTGACTCTTCTGGAAACCTAGTGGATGTTAACAGTACACTGCCATTCTCAGCAGGAGACAAGCGTCCACCAAAGCTAGGATGTGATAGCCATGTTAACACTGGGTGTCAGGGGGCTGGAGAGATGGCTCAGAGGTTAAGAGCACTGGCTGCTCTTTCAGAGGTCATGAGTTCAAATCCCAGCAACCACATGGTGGCTTACACCCATCTGTAATGAGATGTGGTGCCCTCTTCTGGCATGCAGAACACTGTATACATAATAAATAAATAAATCTTAAACAATAACAACAAAAAAATACTGAGTGTCAGGACCGCTACCTGTTTGGTGTTTGGAAAAATATGTATTTAAGTTTCTCCGTGAGTTCTGGCTGATCTTCTTCTGGCCTAATTGATCAAAATTAGGAAAATTGGTATTTCATAGGAAGTCAAACGGAATTTATCAGCCCTCAACCCACAGCATATTCCTTAACCACCTGAGGATACGTTTAGACAGAGCAACCTACCCATGCCACCAGAGGGCAGAAACTTTACCTCAAACATACCAGCTAGTCTGGTCACTCCTTGAAAAAGTAAACAGTACAGATTTAAGAAATGAACCTCCTACCTCCAATTCAAAAATAAATAGTTTCACTTTTACTTTTTTCATTTATTCCTCACAAATGTACTTAGTCAGCACTTTAGCACCTACTATGTTCCAATTATTAGAAAAGACAGAGAAACAAAAATCCATTAATTCTTGGCCCAGTCCCAGAAAAAAAAAAAAGCCCATTCATTTGCAAATTCCACAGAAGACCCCAGTGTTTGCTGCCCAGTCTTTAACAGTGCTCCATCTGAGCAGACTTGACTGTTAATATTTGTATGTTAATATCCTTCTTGGGTAGGTGCATATCCAAGCCTCAGGTTCGGTGTAGGCCTGGATTTCCCAGATTCACATAGCTCTTCAGTTTTGAATGTCTTTAACTCCACACGTGTGTGTTGTATATGAAATGAGAGCACAGACACACTCAGTCTGGCAGAGTGGCTTTATTAGTGCCAGTCTTACTACCTTTGCTCTGTTATAAGTAAATGGTAGTGGGAACCAGAAATGTCTTTGCAGAGCAGATGTTACTCTCATTTGGTTATTAGAATTTGACAGCTGTTTTTGAAAGTGAAAATGATGCCTAAATTCCTTATGATAAGAATGCTTCCTAATTACTGTGTCAGGAAACTGTGTTAGGTACCCGTGATGCACAGATCAAATATCCCAGAGCTCTTACCATTGATAAATTTTATGTCTAAGTCCACCCACCAGCCCTTGTGTGTCTCTAAAAGTTGCTACCGATTATTATAAAAAAATGTGTCTCACCAGAATGGTGATGTATCTCTAACCCTGAGCCCAGGACCAAAGTGACTCAGGAGCTTACAGAAATCCGAAAATAACAGACAGATATGCGAGGACCTTACACCGTAGGCTTTAATAGAGTCTACTGGAGAAGTACAGCCTGCCTCTTCATTTGCAAAACACACACAGACTGCAGGCACTTAGCTCAAAGGGAAAAATACGTTTGGAAATTTATAAACAAAAGTGATGAACCATTCATGAGTAGACTGTGACACTGTAGAGAAATGAGTCACATGTCCCAGTGTCAGAATACCCAGGCCAGCCTAGTTTAACACATCACCCCTAAGGAGCCTGGAGAATTTAAGTGGTATCACTCAATTCTATCAGATTGTGTTCCTAATATTCAATAAGCCTCTGTTATCCTCAAATAATCTCGTGAGAGAGAACTCTGGCATATGGGGTGATCAAAAAGAGCACAGAGAGCAGACTGTATGCCCAGAATCCTCGCTCCATTAGGTAACCTCCCTGGTCCTCAGTGTTCCTGACTTACAATATTTGCATGAATTTGTTGTTCTGGTAAATTTACATAGTGAATACAGAGCTTCCTAGACACTGTATGCAGAGCACATTGCCTGGATCACTGAACGCTGGAAAGGAACGCTTTCATGACTCTCATGGCGCATGCCTGAGGCTGGATTTGTACATTCGATTGCTATACTTACTACAGCCAGGATATACTGACTGATACCAAATGGAGAACTTGATATCAAGTCTACTTAGTAAGGATCTGAGCATGAGCTAGCTCAGTGTTCCGCTGATAAAGATGCTACAAAAACAGAGGGTTGGATTGGAGTCAGTGCCCACCACGGGAGGAGCATCTCTCTGTGTGACTCCTGTTCTTTGTGGCTCCTGGTACTTTTAGACATTTCTTAACATGGCTGGGAAATGTCCCCCTTTGTGAGTCCTACCCCCACGAAAGAAGTCAGGAGTCTCCTTTCCTTGCTTGCTTTCCAATTAGAAAACAAGTGTGCTTGTTTGCTTGGTTGTCCCTGTGACCAAATATCTGATAAGAAACAACTGAGACAACTGTCCAAGATAAGTCTGCCATGGAAGAGGGAAGACACGGGGCGGAGTGTACAGCTGGGACCCCACCCCACCTCCCAAAGCCTGCCCCCCCCCCAGTCAGGGACTTCCTCCACTGAGATCCACCTCCTAAAGCTTCCACAGCCTTGAAAAAATAGTAGTGCCAACCAAGGAACAGATATTCAAACACATGAGTCTCCAGGGAGCATTTCACACTCCAACCACAACAGTAAGTGTGGGACATTATTGGGGCGATAAGTTACATCCCAGCGAGGTGTCAGTGCAGAAGAGGGTGACATAGAGAAATCGGCATGTAGGATCCAGTCTGATGAAAACTTGGAAAAGAGATCCATTGTTCACAAGAAGTAGCATCCGGATGCGGGGAGAGCCTGCTGCTGAGCTCTGCAGCATTTAGGAGGCAACTCAAAGCACCTATGCCAGGTCCACACCACAGTAAGCTCTCTACCAGACCAGCTGATGGTGTGACATGGTTTCTACACGTAGCTCTCTGGCCCTTTCAGATAGTCTGAAATTTGCTTTATTATATTTCTGCATAAACTAACGAGTGTATTTAAGGTATTTGCGACCGAGTAGCATGGAGTCTTTAATCTGGGCTTGCTTTTATCTATATCTAAAACAGACCATTCAGTGGGGAAGTTGGGCAATTGTTCCTACCTAGACAAAGGAATGGGGTGGGAGGGTGAGATTCATCATGATCCCTCAGTCTGAGTACCCCTCAAAGTCCCATTGATTTATTGGCCTGAATCAGTCTCCCGTTGACTCCTTGCTAGAGTTGACTGCTTTACCTACGCATGTCAGCCAGATGTCTTGATACTTAGAGAAAGACTAATCCTCTCTCTGAGAAGATACTATTTAAAAACTGAGACCTCAATAAAGGAGGAATAGTCTTTTGTAAAAACTCTGAGAAAGACCCTTCCAAATAGAAGTACACTAAGCAGTAAGTGCCAGGGTCAAGAGCGGGCATGGCAGCCTCAGTCTGAGACAATATTAGGAGGCCACAGTGTTCCTGATGCAGCCGACTCCATCCCATGAGGAGCTGTGTGCAGGAATCATCTGCAGGTGGAAAATACTGTCCACACAGGGCAAGTAGGATGAGAAGAAGAGACCAAAAGTGCAGCTGTGGGGATCCAATTATTTTGTTTTGCGAAACGGTTTCTCTGTGTAGCCCTGGCTGTCTTGAAACTTGCTCGTAGACCAGATTGGTCTCAAACTCATAGAGATTTGCCTGCCTCTGCCTCCTGGGTGCTGGATTAAAGACATGAGCCACCACCACCTGGCAAGGGACCCAAAAAATTAAGGGAATGAGCAGAAGAAAAATGGTCCATGAAGAGACAGGAAATAAGGACTGGGGATATGGCTTAGTGGGTAAGGTGTTTGTGGTGCAGGCCTGAGACTCTGAGTCAGAATCCCTAGAATCCACAAAAACTAGTGTGCACCTGTAATCCCACTCCTTCTGTGGTGAGATGGGAAGTGGAGACAGGAGAATCCCTGGAAGCTTGTAGGCCATCATTAGCTTGATGTGCACAGCACAGAGACAAAGAACAAAGAGACCCTGCCTCAAAGTAGTAGGGGAGGACTGAAAACAGAGGTTGTCCTGTGACTAACCCTCTCCCTAAAAACAAAGAGAAAAAGTGAGAGAAAAGACCATGAGTAAGGAAGAGTGCTCAAGATATAAGCAAATGTAATTTCAAGAATAATGAAGTTTGAATAAATGTATCCCTTTTTATATTAGCAAAGTTAGAGGGAAGGGCAGACAGCGGGGGTAGGCAGGCTATCCCCATCCATACATAGATAATACATAGAATTTACTTATCAAGAATATGTTGATCTGTGCAAGGTGGCACATGCCTGTAATCTCAGAACTTCAAGGTCATCAAGTTTGAGGCTACCCTAGGTTACAATGAAACTCCTCCAAAAGAGAGAAAGGGGAGGAAAGAGAAGGAGAAGAAGCTGTTAGTAGCAGTTGTTTCTGGGGACTTGTATTAAGGACACGGAGATGAAGGTAGAAAATGCATGCCCCTTCACAGCTTTCTCTCCTGTAGTTTCCTACAGATGGTAAATATGACTTCTATATATTTAAGATCAAGGAAATTATCATATGAGATCTGGACAATGGGTTCCACTATATCTGGCCATCAGATCAAGCAGCCAGCATCTCTGCCTATGGAACAATCAACCAAGACTTTCAGGGAGAATTTTAGATTCTCAGCAGAATATTTAGCATTGTATTCTGTTCAGAAGGAGAAACAAATACATTATATATGAAGAAAATTCTCCAGTGCATGCTACCAAGTATTTAGTGCATGTTCTTTTATTCTTCATCTCACTCACCCAGATTTGAAAAACAAGTTGAGGATGGATGTTTTCCAATTTCATATTTTGGAATATTTGTACATACACAGTGAGATATCTTGGAGATAGAACCTAAGTCTAAACATAAGATTCATTTGTTTCTCCTACATCTTATACATGTAAATTGAAAGTAATTTGATACAATATTCTTAATAATTTAATAATATACCAAGTGTCGTGGTACAGAATTTTCTACTTCTTATGCAGATGTTCAAAAAGCTTCAGATTTCAGTTTTGGAGTAGGAGTTTGTCAACCTATTGTCACTGTTTGGAAATGGCTAAGGGATAACATTCTAAATCTATGTCCAGACATCATTGGTTAATGAGCACCAAACCACAGCACTTTTCCTGGAGGAATGAAGACGACACAAAACAGACATTTATTCATCAAGCCCACACTGGGCTTACACTGTGTGCACACCAGTGCCATTCTGCTAAGTGAGACAGAAAAGTTAGAGTCATCAGAAAACATGAAAGATCCATAATAATGGTCAGCCAGCAGTAATGATCAGACTGAAGACAACCCACTAGGTGTACTGACCACAGGAACACATCTCCCTTCCTCCTAAAGACCCACCAACATAAACAGGGCACCGGTGGGGTAGCACTCCACATCTGAGAGTTTGCCGGATTCTAGTTCCAGCCCACATAGAATGGAACAGTATGCCATGGGGCTCTGAGGGAGGGAGAGAGGGAGGTTGCTTTCTGATGAACATACATGACTTCATTGCAAGAACAATTTAACAGATAGACACTATAGTCGCAGGCTTAACATTAAAAAAAAAACCAAAAACCCTAGAGTGTAATTTGGGGGAATAAAATATGCGATAGCTAATGTATCAAGTGCTATAATTCTGAATGCAATGCGATACTAACCACTGGGCTACAACAAAGACATTCCCTAAAGGTTTTTAAAGCTAACAAAGAAATGTTACATAATCCACAGATCACCATACCACCTGCCTGTGGAATGAATTGCTTTTGAAATGCTGCTGAAACAGGATAAAAAGAATAAATGGGGTCGCTTTGTAAGCTCCCAGCTCCATTTGTTCCTGAATTGTTAACTTTGAGCCATAACCAGGGGTTCTTGTCAGCTACTAGCTGTGATTTTTTTTTACCCCAACCAAGTCTTTGTGCCAGAGAGAAGGACATCTGTACTTGTCACCAGTAATTAAGAACAGTTATAAAAAGGAATCTCCAAGTAAAGTGCCTTGTTCACAAGAGATGATGTGGAAAGAAGAGCAATGAAGAGGAGAAGCTCACAACTTCCCTTTGGGAAATCATTCTGAGCAAGTGCTGGGGAGAAGATGAATGCACTCATCACGCCAAATGTGGACCATTGAGAGAAAAATTGGGGAGCCATGTGCAAAGTGTTTGTTTTGTATGCATGGGAGAAGTAATGCACATTCATGAAACCAATCACCAATACTGGGTGAAGCGTCTACCTCAGTAGCTCTCTCCTTATTATTATTTTAATATTTAATCTTATTATTTTAAATTATGTGTAGGTGTGTGTATGTCTGTATGGAGATATGAGTGCAGGTGTCCACTGAAGCCAGAGGCATCAGATCTCCTAGTGCCAGAGTTACAGTTATGAACTCTGTGATGCGGGTGCTGGGAACTAAACTTGGGTCATCCGGAAGAGGAGCAAACCATCTGCCCAGTCCATCCATATTATTTTTTGAGGCCATGTCTCTCCCTGAACCTGGAACTCACCAATAACTAAACTAGCAGGCCATCAAGCTACAGGAATCCTCCTGTCTCTGCCTCCCCAGTACTGGAAAAGCAGGTGCACACTATCATGCCAGCATTAAGTGGGCACTGGGGATCCAAACTCAGGTCCCCATGCTTGCGTGGCAAGCACTTGACAAACTAAGCCGTCTCGTTAGCTACAAAGCATTTATTTTAATGCTACTGACATTTTTGTAAACATGTAGGATTTGCTGGAGTCTTACTCCCAATATTTCTTTTATTTCCTTTTCATCTATGTCCACACATTCTCGTTAAGGATCACTAAACACTTCCATGGCAGAAAGAAAACGCCACAAAACAATCAGACGTTCATTATGAGATGCACACATAGTGTGCACACTAATGACTTCCCTCTAAGATGCAGACAAGGAAGTTAAAGGGATCAGAAAATGTAAAATATCCCTAACTTTGAGCCATAACAAACATACAAATTCATATTTCTTACATGAGCTTTCTTTCATTTTTACACAAATCAAACCAGTTTGTAAAACAATGCAAACCTTCTGAGAGACGTTCCCAGATGCTGGAACACACATGGGCTACACTTTGGTAGTTTCCCACATGTGCTTAACCATGGCTTTGCACACCCATAGCTTGCAGGGTGCGGAGTTCCACACTCACAAAGTAGACACTTCAACCAACCAGGATCCTTCATGGTGACTCAGCCCCGTTGGGGAAGATGGTCCATATCTTTTCATCTTTACCACCTAGAACAGCAACACCGTTGCAGTAGCTCTGCTGAAGGCACTGAGGGTCATTCAGATTCCAGAAGTTTTCAAACAGATGGTTTGATGAATTGACGTCATACAGCAGGAATCCACATAAAACTTTAGAGTTTAGAACATTATTTCCTCGAAGGTGTTATTAAGCTTGCATTCTTGTGAGACCACACCAGGCTCAGACATGCACTGATGGTACAATTTGCTCTCACACACACATACGTGGGTTAGATTTTATAAAATTCTCTTGAGAATTTTTAGCTCTGCAATTTTCCTATTATTGCTCTTTTGTTTTAACTTTTTTTAAAAAAAGGTTACCCTTACAGAACAAGTCACGATATATTCCTGTCTTTTCAATTTTCTCGAGGATTTTGCACAGTTCCTATCATTTCTACCTTAAATATTTGCTATGATTCATCACCAATGAAGCCAACGGGACCTAGATTATGTGTGCGTGGGTCCAAGTATGAAGATGAAAGCTATAATTGATTTATTTAATAGGCATTTTATTTACATATTTCTTCTCAAGTAAATTAGATATTTTTTCATAAAATTGATCGTTTTCATCTAAGCTATCCAAATTATTGACCCAGAGTTATGTATAATATTCCTTATCTCTTTGGCCTCTGTGGAATCTTTACAGATGTCGCCCATCTCATCCATAGCATTGATCATCTGTACCTCCTCTCCTAATCAGTTATGTTAGACCTCATTTGACTTAACTGATGTGATCTATAAGTTTTTTCAATTCCCTTAACTTCTGCCCAGATCTTTATGACTTTCTTTCTTCTCCATTATCTGCATTTCATTTTCTCTTCTTTTTACTAATTTCTTTAGGTGTAAAAGCTAAAATCGCTAATTAGAGACATTTGTTTTTTCTATTATAGTTATTTTGTTCTATAAATACTCCTCTAAATAATGGCTTGGTAACATCCCATCAGTTGTAATGTGCTGTAGTTTCAGTTTTATTCAGTTCAAAATAGTCTCTAATTTTATCTCTCCTTTGTCCCATGGCACATTAAGATACATGCATGCAAATACCCATAGGAAAAGTTGTATATAGCCATACAAAGATTTGTATGCAAATGCCCATTCATAAAATGACAAATAATTGAAAATAACTTAAATGTACATCCAAGAGTGCAGAGATTTTTTTGATCTGTGATGTATTCACAGAATAAAAAATGACTAATGATACCCGTGACAGCATGAACATATCTCAGTAAAACAATGCTGCAAGGAGGACCAACAACTGTAAAATCATAGTTATAAAATTCTGGAAAAAACTGCTTCATAATGATACACATCTGGTCACCGATTTCCTGGGAAAATAGGAGAGGATGAGAAGGGTAAGTTTCCAAACGGGCAAGAGAAAATTCAGAGGAGAAATAGACATGTTCCCTATCCCAAGAGTAGAGGCAGTTTTGCAGGTAAACACCTATATCATGCCCACTGATCTTAGACATTAAATGTGTATAGACTTTTGTATGTAAATTGTGTCTTAATATATCTGTTAAAGAAAAAATAATAAAGCCCAAGGGTCTAGTGAGAATCAGTGGGTAAGATGCTTGGTGCACAAGCCTAAGGATCTGAGCATGTACATCCAGCAGCCATGTAAAGGCCAGCCATGGTGGTGCACATGCATAACCTCATCCATGCAGAGATAGTTGGATCACAGAGGCTCACAGACCAGCCAGGACAGCTGAAATGGTGAACTCCAGATTCAATGAGAGACTCTATTTCAAATAATAAAGTAGAGAGTGATTGAAGAAGGCATCCTGATGTCTGCCACTGGCCTCAACGGGCATTCACAAGGGACAAGCACACACACACACACACACATACACACACACACAGAGGCAGGGGCGGGGGCCAGATACAATGGCTCATGAATGCTCTCTGGACACTGGATTTCTGTATTAGCAGCAGCCTCCTTCCTTCCTTCAGAGACTCAGCAGTCCTCTCTGCCTTACGTTTGTGTCTCCTTAATCTTCCACTGCTCTCCATCAACATCATGTGTCTATGTGTTGTGTCCCTAAGAAACTATCACTTGGACTGTGGTGGCCAAGAAACTAAGAAGCCATGGAGAAAGTAACATGGCAGGAAGTGTCTTTGGGTGACCTCAAAGAAGAGGACTGTGGCTGAGGGTGCTCCTTAGAGTCATCTTGTCTTAGCTGGCCCCAGCTGGGAACAGGCAATCTTCTCCTGGGGAAAACTGCAAAAATGTACTCCAGCCATCTCAGGTCCTCCTCTGAGGTAGGGACTCCCCTGATGAGAGCCCTGCAGGTCTTGCTGCTGGACAGGAGCAATAAGCCAAGACTGGCACATTTGAGTTATCCCTCAAAGCACAGTGGTTCTCAGTAACAATGCAGGAACAGCAGCAATTAAAAAAAAAAGTTTTGGCCAGGTGGTGGTGGTGCACACCTTTAATCCCAGCACTCAGGAGGCAGAGCCAGGCGGATCTCTGTGAGTTTGAGGCCAACCTGGTTTACAGAGTGAGTTCCAGGACAGGCACCAAAACTACAAAGAGAAACCCTGTCTCTTAAAACAAAACAAAACAAAAAAGCATTACTGTGTACTCTTTGTTGTCAACTCCTAGACTGCAAGAGGATGGCGAAAGGACCACATACCATACCTGTGGATCTTTTGTCTTAGTACAGATTGGTGAGAGGAAAGGAAAAGGAAAACCATCACTTGGAAAGATCAGCTCATGCTCTGCTCTCTCCAGCAGCTAATAACCACAGCCACAGTAGGAAATCACATTTGCAAGGCAAAGACTGAATGTGGCATCTCTCTGGAAAAGCACGCTCTTATCATAGCTATTTCTGCAGACTGTTTGGGAGCAGC
The DNA here is from genome assembly GCF_949786415.1 of Peromyscus eremicus. NCBI lineage: Eukaryota > Metazoa > Chordata > Mammalia > Rodentia > Cricetidae > Peromyscus > Peromyscus eremicus. The sequence continues at coordinate 45,891,681 of NC_081422.1, read as the reverse complement.
ATAGCCCTGGAGTGTAATTTGTTTCAGTTCTTGGACCACTGCTTCTGCCAAGAAATTCCTTGTCGTCTCATGGCCCTGTTTGTCATCCCACTGGCCATTTCCACATGAAGAATGGGGAGCCTGTTGCCAAGCACAGGGAAAAATGGAGGCTCAAGTACTTATCATTACCAATCACACTCAGAGCCTTGTAAAATGTACGGCACGTGCCAGATGACTACTGACCAAACCTAAGTCAGGTCTCCGAAGGAAACAGAGATCCTGCAGCTCCGCACTAAAGCTTATCCTTTCTCATTTCAAAGAGGTTTTTTCTTTACCTTCAAGGACTCTTCCAGAACCAATAGGGAGAGCTAGAAAAGAGGAACAAATATAAATTCAATGACCACGTGGCCTGACAATATAGAAGTGAATGCTTTGTGCAAATGGTTGGGTAGCAACCACTGAAAACTAGGATACTTCCCTGTCCATGTGCCTGTGTGTATGTATGTGTGCACACATGTTCTCTCTCTCTCTCTCTCTCTCTCTCTCTCTCTCTCTCTCTCTCTCTCTCTCTCTCTCTCTCTCTCACACACACACACACACACACACACCAGTAATCTATGGAGATTAAAAAGCACAGAATTTTGTAGTCATTTAATTGGGACCCTTAATTGCTCACCCTTGCTATATGCCAGCCATGAGCAACACTTTCTAAGCTCTGAATTAAAGCTTCCTCATGGGAACAAAGGAATAGCCATGACATCTGACCTGCTCTTTGATCATAGTATCATAAGACTAAAGTTAATAGAAAACGTGGTTATTGTATGCAATCATATTTTTTATTAATATAATTCTCTATGGACTAACAAAGGGCTTCTAATAAAGGACAAATATGCTTTATTCACTCAGAACTGTTTAGTAGGGATCCTACTATGTACAAGACATTCCTTTATAGTTACAATAAATAGTCTTTTATTTTATTTTGGAGGGATTTGAGACAGGGTCTCTCTGTGTAGCCTTGGCTGTCCTAGAACTAGCTCTCTAGGACAGGCTGCCCTTGAACTCACAGAGATTCTCCTGTCTCTGCCTCCTGAGTGCTGGGATTAAAGGTGTACACCACCACTGCCTAGCTATAAATAGTCTTTTTAGTATTTCAAATTCCTAGATAATAGTTCTCTGCTTAGACATTGCAATTTTACTGATATATAGATAGAAAGACAGATGGATAGATAGATGATAGATAGATAGATAGATAGATAGATAGATAGATAGATAGATAGATAGACTGATATATATATAATTTCCTTAAATGTATGCATATATCACATATATTTATATATGCATAGGTATTACAAAGAGATGGTTATGTCAACATTATTGAAAAGGGTGCCACCCATAACCAAGATATTAATTATGACTGAGGAAGAATAATGTGACTTACCAAGAGATTCAGTGTGCTAGGGTGCTACACCAGATTGTTGTTCTCTGTGACTTCGTAATCTGGAAAAGTTCAAAACCGGGAAAATTAATTCTCATGCTATGCTATCAAAGTGTCACCAGAGCTTCCAAGCTATTGTGACGTTTCCTCCTATACAGTGACTCCCTTCTTGACATCACACATTGCGATGTCTTCATTTTCCAAGGGTCTTGGTCCTCCAAGTGCCTCAGTGTACTCCTGTCCACTTGCTCTGTCACCGGTCTGTTTACTAAGCCCTAGAAAGTAAAAACAAGAGTCCAGAAATGATGCCCCGAGCCTGCACTCTGCTTTTCAGTCATCACTGTGTTTTCCTCTTACATAAGAACAAGTCAGAAAGAAAAGAGGATGTGGAGCTATGAGGCCATCACCCTAAGCTGAACTGGCTTTTACTAGGATTTCCCGGGAGGAACAGTGAAGGAGAGAAAGTGTCTTAGTCTGTTTTGTATTACTATAACAAAATGCCTGAAGATGGGCAACATAAAGGGAAGACGTCGGTTTGGCTTCTAACACTGTTATCCAGAGGATTTAAACAGCATGTACCACCAGCCTCCTGTCTAGGGCCTTATTTTGATAGTTAAAACAAAAGGAAAAAAATCACGTGTGACATCCTACAAATGCTTCATGAAGTCACACTAAAAGCCTGGTGGAGGATGATGTAGGCTCCATGTTTTTCTTTCTGCATAATTTAGAGCTTAAGTAAATAGACAAATTAATTTTAAGCCCAATCAAAATAATCACTCACAGAATGCCATAGTCATGAGATGACTTCAAGCAAAAGTTTTAAATAAAACATATAAAAATTTTTTGATTCTTCTATGTTTCTCATTAAAATGCCTAAGGAGTGACTTTTTATTGAAAATAGATTCTTCTCTCATATAATACATCCTGACCACAGCTTCCCCTCCCTCCACTCTTCCCAGCTACCACCACCACCACCTCTCCACTCCTCCAGTTCCACTCCCCCTCCATTTATTCTTCAGAAAAGAGCAAACCTCCCCAAGAGACAACAGCCAAACATACAAGGCAAGGCAAAACCCCATTGAGGCCAGACAAGGCTGCTCAACAGGAGGAAAAGAGTCCCAAGAGCAGGCAAAAGAGAAAGAAATACACCTGTTCCCACTGTTAGGAGTCTCACAAAAACACCAGCTAACAGCCATAACATACACACAGAGGACCTGGTGCAGAGGCCCTGTGCCTGCCCCTTCAGTCTCTATGAGTCCCCAGGAGCTCTGCTTAGTTGATTTAGTGGGCCATGCTCTCCTGGTGTCCTCCATCCCCTCTGCCTCCTATAATCTTTCATCCCCCTGTTCTGTAGGATTCTCCCATCTCTGAGGGAAGGGACATGATGGAGACCTCCAATTTTTGACTCTCTGCATAATGTCTGGCTGTGGTTCTCTGTACCCACTCGAATCTGCTGCCTGAGGAAGTCTCTTGGATGATGACTGGGCAAGGCACTGATCAATGAGTATAGCAGAACAACATTAGAAATCATTTCATTGATTTTATATTTTGCCAGTCACGTTTGTTCAACCCTAAATCTCTGGGCTATCCAGTCTCTGGTTCTTGGCCATCCAGGCGGGGTCAGGCATCCGCTCCCTTGTGGTATGGGCCAGTTAAACCAAACATTGGTTGACCACTCCCACAAGTTCTGTCCCACCATTGCCCCAGTGCATCCTGCAGGCAGGACAGATTTTAGGTGGAGGATTTTATGTCTGGGTTCATGTCCAGGTTTCTCTTTCTGTAGCTTGCAAAGTACCTTGCCAGAGAAACTAGAATGTGGGGGTGAAAGCTAATTTATATGGATGTTGTCCTCAGCAATGGGGCCTATGATCAATAACACAAGTGATCAATAACAAGTGATCAATAACATTCCTCCATTGCTGGTGGGAGTGCAAACTTGTACAGATACTATGAAAATCAGTATGGCAGTTCCTCAGAAAATTGGGAATTGGTCTAAGACCCAGCTATACTACTCTTAGGCATACCCAAAGGACACTCTACCATTTCACAAGGACGCTTGCTCAATTACGTTCTTAGCAGCTTTATTCATAATAGCCAGAAACTGGAAACAACCTCAACTGAAGAATGGATAAAGAAAATGTGGTACATTTACACAATAGAGTATTACTCAGCTGTTTGGAAAAAAAATATCATCATGAAATTTGTAGGCAAATGGATGCAACTAGAAAAAAAAATTATCCTGAGAAAGGTAACCCAGATCCAGATATACAAATGTGGTATGTATTCACTTATAAGTGGATATTAGCTGCTAAGTAAATGATAATCAAGCTATAATCCACAGATCCAGAGAGGTTAGGTAAAGAAGGGGCAGGGATGAATCTCCCTGGGAAGGGGAAACAAGTTTTGCCAGTGAACTTGGGGCAGGTGAGCACCAGAGTAGGAAGGATCAGATGGGAGGAAGGGATCGAGGAAAAGAATATGGAGAGAGAGAACTGGGACTGGGTAGCATTGCGGGGGTGTGGAAATCTAGTGCAGTGGAAACTTCCTGGAATCTATGAGGGTGACCCTAGTAAGGACTCTTAGTAATAGACGATATGGCCATCTTTTGTAGCCAAGCAAGGCTTCCAGTGGTGGGACTGGGTTGCATTAGGTTGAGTTGTTGGCCAAGGGGGTCCCATGGAGTTCCCTAAAGAACCCAGGCTGATGCTAGGACAGAAGATCACTCTCTGAAAACTGACCTTTTTGTCCTTTTAAAGTACTGTGTGGTGCTGTTCATATATTTTATTGTATCTTTTTATTTGCAAATTCAAACTTAAAATGTTAAGGGAATAGAGTAACAAAGTGGGATTTGCCAAGATATATAGATACATAGAGCATGTCAGGTCCAAGTCTTTAGACCTGTAGCAATTGACATCCATTGCCACAGTGTGCTTTATGATGAAAAGGGATGGGAGCTGCACGCCTTTTATTCTCTTCTCTCCTTGGCCAGGAGCACAGAGATACACTGATCCATTCGCCACCTGTAAGTACTCCATGGCTGCATCATCTATATCCCTGATCTCTCTGCCTCACTAGCACCTCATTCCCATAGATACCCCAGCCCTGCCCTCAACAGGAAGTATTCCCAGGCATCCCAGAAGCCTGATGGCTGATATTTGGCTAGATTAAAATAGAAATTTCACCAATGGTGCTAATAGAAAACCTTACTTCTCTGGCCCTTAGGCTGATCTTCAAATGTCTCCAATTAAAGCAGAAAAGTCTAGGCTAATAAAACATCTGCCAAAGCACCAAAAAAGAGTTTCTGTCAGTGCCCTGGTAGCCCTTATCAAGGAAGTCTGCCCCTCACAACTGAGCCCAACCTCCTCCATGTCACATTTCCTTCAGGTTCACTCAGGGAGAACATACCTGATAATTATCTCTTCAGAAACCCGTGTCCTCCGACAGTATAATGCTACTGTGTTTAAACAGGATTTAACTTCTTTAGAAGGGGCATAAAGACAAATCCCTGTAAAATGTGTATTCCCTATTGTTTGTAAGGCAATCATCACTGTCTTCCTCTTATGTAGAGACGAGGCACAAAGAGAAGAAGGGGGGCCATGAAGACATCACCCCAGGCTCAACTGGCTTTTACTAGGACTAACTGGGAGAAAATGAGGGAGAGAAAGTGTCTTGGTCCATTTTCTGTTACTGTAACAAAATACCCGAGGCTGGGCAGCATGAAGTTATGAGGTCACTTAGGCTTCTTAGGCTGGTAGGCACAAGGTCTAAACAGCATGTACCACCAGTGCCTGTCCAGGGCCTCCTAGCTGTATCAAAGATGGCAGAGAACCAAAAGGGAACCAGCCACAGGATGGATGAAGAGTTTATGTGCATAAGCAAGGAAAGGATACAGTAAGAAGGGCCTAGGATCACTCTTTTACAACAGCTCCTTATGGTAGAAACTAGAACATGTATATCAAACCCAAGTCAAGTTCCACAGTCCTGAGAGAGGGTTCTACTCCATCTGGGAAGGCAGGGCTCCATAACCTAATGCCCTTCCATTAGGTCCCACCTCTGAAAATTTCCAATGCCTTGGGTACCAGTTCTCACCACATAAACCTTAGGAGACAATCCATGACCCAGGACATAGGAGAAGAATTGTACACCCTTTGCTATATTCTTTATTTTAAAGAACCCTGGGAAAAGGCCCAACAGTTTAACTCATATATGTGTGTGTGTGTGTGTGTGTGTGTGTGTGTGTGTGTGTGTGTGTGTATGGGTGCTACGAAGGATATAAGCCAACTTTTAATTTTTCTTCATTTAAAATTTTAAATTAGCATACACAATATCAGATTACATTATGGGATTTTCAAATAAAACTTCTTGATTCTTCTTTCCCTTTTCCCCCATCCACCTAATACCCTCATGTATCCTTTCAGCCCATTATAGCCTCCTTTCTGTCTTCAGACCACCATGTTCTGTTGCTCCTTCCCATTAACATACCTTCTCCCCTCTCAGAATCTCCTTTCTAGTTAATAGCTGAGTCCCCATCTCTATCCCACTTATACAAAAAAAAAAAAAATATGAGCAGTATAAGCTAGCAGACACACATGAGAGCTGAGCGATGAGAATCATAAAATGGATAATTGTGTGGTAGAAGTGTTCCCCCAAAATCACTAAATTGGAATCCAGGGCTCTTCTTTAAGTCACTAGAGATGATAACTCTCACATAGTCCTTGAACCCTAAAATTGCATTCATGGTTTTTGAGCTTTGAACCCATCGCACTTAAATAGCAAAAGAAAGCTCATACCAACAAAGCTCGCTGAAGGCAGCATCAGCAAAGGGCTATTGTTCCCTCCCTGAGCATCTTGCCTTTGGGCTGAACATATAATCCTCTCAACTAAATCACACTGACCCACCTCCCATTATCTGCCAGAGAACAGGAAGAAATAAGAAAACTATTTTCAGTGGTGATAACTCACATTCAGACTTTAATGAGCTCAGAGAAATCTCTGGGTCTGATTTGTGTTCAGAAGATACAAATCTTGTTTAAAAATTCAAAACGCCTTGACTTGGGAATTGTGTCAAGAATTAATTGGGATAAAACATTATTAAAATGGTGCATTTTTATACCATGTGTATTATTTTAAAAGCATAGCAAAAGTTTCAACCAACAACATCCTAAGTGTGTGTCTTCCATCCTGGAGGACAGTATCACCATGGTGATTAATTCACTCTGGCCAGTGAGACCACACAACTTCATGGACAGTGACCCACATACAAATGAACCATGATTGCTTCCAAGTAAGATATGCTTCGTGAGAAATGGTTACAGTGTTATTATGCATGCTATTATTTATAGAGATCCAGCCATATCTTCTAAACAACAACGAAGAAAAAAAATACCTCCAAAGCAGAGATTCTCCATTATTTTCTTGCTAATCTTTCCTTTATTTATCTGTTGTAAGACAGCAGAGCTCTGTGTGAATGTGGTGATTGTCCCAGCTACTAAACCACACCACCTCTCCAATAAACAGGAGTGGCCAAAGAGATCAATGTGAAAGTCATGGACTGTGGTTTATTGAAAGGAATTGGCTCAAAAAGGAGTGGGTAAGGGGGTGGAAATCTCCAGCTCTTGCGGCCATCTTGTAAAAATGATGCAATCATGAGGATGGAGCTACCCCTTATGTGAGGCTAGTAGAGTAGAAAGGCAGGAGAATGGGTCCCTGAGTCACCATACAAGTCCCTATCAGCCTTGCCTACCTCTAGGATTCTTTGATTAGAGAACAACTCACCTATGTATCCAAGTCATGGTCACTTTCAATCTTTCTTGCTAGCAGCCAAATTGAATCTTGTTTCCCTATTAACCTCAGTGTTTTTGATAGATTCCAAGTTTGGGGCATTAAACTTTTTTTTTAACTTTTAACTGAGATGATTCCAACAGTGGGGAAATAGTAGCTCACAGTGAACACCTCATAAGGATTTATAAACTAAGCCTTAATTTAAAAAAAAATGGAGGGTTAAAAATCTGTCAGTGTATCTCAGTTGTGATTTTAAAAGGAAATAAAAGAGCCTATGATAAAAGGAAAATCATGGACAGTGGCCTCCAGAGAGGAGAAGTCACATACAGAAAATGATCAAAATCCAGAAAGAATAAGCAGAAGAAAGAGAGAGGGAGGGAGGAGCAAAGGATGGAAGGGTGGAGAAAGGGGGAAGAGAGAGGAGGGAAGGAAAATGGGAAGGAGGTACGAAGGAGAAAGCTGTGTGGGTGGAGTGGAGGGGGTAGTACATGGGGGTATACCATGTGAGTTGGATGGTACTTGGCCATTGTATACATTGGTCATATATGTATACATTGGCTGTGTATGTGGAGAGCAGAGGCTGACACTGAGAGAGCAGAGACAAGAGAGGATATGGGGGACAGAGCGGGGAGGAAAGAGGGAGGAGACAGACAACCGTAATGCACAGAAATCCTGATCAAGATGGCGTGTCTTCTGACATGTGACCTGGAGACCTGCGGAGTGTTGGGATGAGTCTCATATGGCCACAGGAGAGAACACAGATTTAACAGGAACATTTAACCATAACAGAGTTAGTTCAGTTCTACATTTAGACACTGAGACACCAGGATCTTATCCAAGCTTTCTGGAACAAGTCTCCAACCACCCTGCACAACTGGAGGGATGAAGCAATCATGGACCTGCTCTGTCAGCTGTGAGCAGTCCTGTGAAGTCCTCCATCATGCCGCCATGTCTACATTGGGGGTCAGTCTCTACCAGACTTCTTGCTCAACAACAAATCCTATTTCTTCCCAATCATATCTTCTGATGTTCATGATGCATCTTCCTGACAGATAGCCTGCAACTTTGGGGGTTGACTTCTACACTGGGAAGTGAGCCTCAAAACAATCTGCCCCCAAATACAGAATCTTGTTAAAAGGATATGATAAATGTCTATCCCTAAGCTTCCAAAGATGAAGAATTCAGGAGGCTCTGGTTCTGGTTCCTACCTATGGAAGGAAAATAACTGGTTAAAGAATTCAGTCAACTGGAAAAAGGCAGTTTCAGACTGAAACTAGAGCCAGCCCCAAGACTAACCTTGGGGAAATCCTGGTGTCTTTGAATGCAGGACTTGTGTAGTTACTCCATTCAGCAAAGTTACTGAACACTAATTCTGTGCCAAGCCCTGGTAGACTACTAGATAAAACAACCAGGACTTGAAAGGCCAGATTTAAGAATAAATCCTTGAGAAACTGGTGTTCCTGCAGCCATTTGGAACCATACTTCCTAGTCCCCTTCTCAGTATCCCCCCCACAGCTGTGTTTAGTCAAATGATAGAGGATGCTAACAGAAGAAAAGGGTCCAGACGATTAAATTTCCTAGGGAAATGACAAAGAAACATGAGCAAACAGGTTTGTCAAAGGTGAGATTCCACAGTGGTGCTAATGCATCATTATACACCACATGTCTCCGAAGAGGGAAGAGAGCATGTACCTCATATGTCAGGAACTTACGTACCAAAAGGACATTTTCATGTACAAATGTATAGAATGAAAGTTCCCGGGATCAGTTTTTAAAATGCTTTCTTGGGACAAGGGAGATGGATGAGTGTGTAAAGCCCTTGCTGTGCAAGGGTGAGGACTTGAGTTTAGATCCCCAACAGTTAGCATCCCGAGTGCACCAGCACATGCCTGTAACCCCAGCTCTGGGATGGGGAAGGGTAGACAGGCAGCTTTGTGAATGAAGCTCACTGGCCAGCTGGTCTAGCCAAAACGGTGAGTCACAGATTCAGTGAGAGACCCTGTCTCAAAAAATGAAACAGAAAGCTATAGAGAAAGACACCCAAGGTCAACCTCAGACACCCCCCCCAACACACACACACACACACACACACACACACACACACACACACACACACACTTCCTTAATAACTCTGTAACAAAGTTGACTTTATGCTGTGACAGGGACTGCAGAGACAAACTGAGGGACTGGTCCATAGGAACAGTCACACAGCTTGTGTTGGCTTCTAAAGCTTTTATTGCTTAGAAAAGAATGTTCCTTGTTTTCCAGGTGAGAACAGCAGATGGACCCATACCCAGCATCTGAGAACATCACTGCTAAACAGTCCCGGGCAGTTAGCACCTAGAGAATCCACTCAAAGAAAAAAAAATATTCTCATTTGTTTGCTAAAGAGATCTAACAATACAGAACTATACAAAATGTGGATAACCACCAATGTGATATTCTGTGAAGGGCTCTATACACATAAAAAATAATGAAAGATTATATACAAAAGAAAAATTTTCTGTCTTACTGAGAAAAGAATTGAATGTACAATTCATATGCTTTTCAAATTACTCACAAGGAACATGGTGTAGAAAGCAGTAATTTAAAACCCTTTCTTCAGCAAACCTTTCATTAGAATGTTGAAAATAGTAGCAAATAGCTCTAATTTTGATCTAACCAGTTCTTCCCCTTATAGGATGCTTATGAATAGGTTTAAAAAAGGACTAGTAACTAGTGAGAGAGAGAGAGACAGAGACAGAGAGCAAGAGACAGACACAGAGACAGAGACAGAGACAAAGAGAGACTGTCCACATAAACACACATGAAATATAAATAACAGATAAAGGCAAAACCTTTTGAAAATTGATAGACAGAGACCATGGAAATCCTTATATGAATAGAAGTCTTGACCATGGAAGACACCAAATATAAGGAAATGTTTTTTAAGAATTATGAATCTCCCTCCATCCCCCAGAAGCCAAAATTAGGTGAACTATGAGTTTTCCTTCACCTTCAAGAGCCTGTCTTTAAATATCAAAGGTTAGGGAAACATTTTATTTCATTTCTTCTGCATTAGATGGTAAAATACTACTTTCTTTTTGAAGATCTTCTCAAGATACAGTGGGTAAACCCCCAGAGATATGTGCTTGAAATAGCTTTGTTTCTAAAACTTGGGAGGTATTTTACTTCAAATAAAACTTGAACAGCCTTGAAATATACAAACAAAATAATTTTGATTAAAAAATCTTGAGTGTTATTATGGGTCTCTATCTAGAACAAAGGGAGAAGGAACCATCTCCACGAAAGAGAAGAATCACCTATGACATACAGCTTTGGGGTGTGTTTCAGAGATACCAAATGGGATGTAGAGAAGGAAAAGGGGAGGTACCCTTCCAGGACCCAAACTGAGAAAGAACCCAGGAGACAAAGAAAAAGATTGAGGAAAAGCCAAGTGAGGGAGGCACCCTGGGCAGCCTGCAATCTATCGCCCCCAGAGTGGGAGGAAGCTGCCACAGCTGTGGCCTTCATCTATCCAAGCCTGTGGTTCTCACATAATAGGATGTGAATTCCTCTACTGGTCACGTGTATAATAGTCAGTTTGCTCCTGAGTCTTTCACTTCCTCAAGGCCCAGGCCTTCCTTCACCTTGGAGTACCCAGCATAGCAGTACAGAAGGGGTCATCTGCCCCAGAGCTTTCTCACTGATAACCACGAAGCACCTGTCTAGCAACCTGGGGTCAGAGGAGAGTAGAAGACTCACCAATGAATCTGGAAGGGTCCAGGGATCACAGCAGAGGTCTAGTGCATGACACTAAAATCTACACGAGAAAGCTGAAAAGAAAAAAAACGATCTAAAGGCTAACCCAGCTTCTACTTCATTTCCATTCTCTTTTCTCCCTTAAAACGGATGTTTCTGTCCAATTTTCTCCTTTAAAAGATAAAACTGATGGCTTAAAAACATAGCCTTTGTTGGACATCAGCCAGAGCTTTTCCAGCAAATGTTAAAGTCTTCATCTCAACAGACTAGCAGAAGTATTTGAAACGGCTGAATAGATCACTAATTATATTCACTCCCTGCCAGAAGAAGAATGGGAAAGAATGTGACTCATTTGTTATCTGACTACAAAGCCTCCACCCAAAACCACAGTCATTACTTAGACCTGGCATGGTATGGCCAAAGCCTGCTGGAGTGAGAAAGGCTGGGCTGCCCACAGGTCACAAGGGCACCTCTCTTGCTTTGCATGGTACAGCAGCAAATGTGCTAGACTGAGCATTGCCACCTGGTAGGCACTTGGTAGAGGGTTTACGGCAGCCAGCCTTGGCCTCACCTTCCCTGCCCAGGTCAGTGCTGCTCTGTTTTTGTGCTGACAATTTTACTACAAGATGGTGCGTATGTGTAGCTCTTCCTTAAGGCTTCACTTTTCTCTTGAAGCATTAATATATATAATTGGTACTAAAAAGTGTACATCAATTATCATAAAATTTACCAACATCACATATTGTAGCTCTTAAGAAAGACAAATAAATCGATACCACAGTTACAGATAACCAGCTATAGAGAGACAAAGACCCTATGAGACCATGATGTAGCCCAATTTCACTAGATATTTAAGTGGCAGATCCAAATCCAGTGTCTAGGCTGTGAACTATAGAACTACATTTGATCCCTTTAAAAACCACACCCCCTCTTCTATGCCTTTCTGAATCACTGAGACAACTTCGGTTTACCTGTTTGTATCTCTTATGTGGTGATATTGTGTCCCCCAATATATTGTGCACCCTAACAAACTTATCTGAGGTCAGAGAACAGAACAGCCACTAGACAGACACAGAGGTCAGAAAATGGTGGCACACACACCTTTAATCCTAGCCTTCTGGAGGCAGCAATCCATCTGGATCTCTGTGAGTTCAAAGCCACACTGAAAACAACCAGGCATGGTGACACTTACCTTTAATCCCAGGAAGTGACGGCAGGAAGCAGAAAGGTATATAGGCTGTGAAAACCAGGAACTAAGGTCCTTTAAGCTTGTAGGCTTTTAGCAGCAGTTCAGCTGAGAACCATTTGGATGAGGACTCAGAGGCTTTCAGTTTGAGGAAACAAGATCAGCTGAGGAATTGGCAAGGTGGGGTGGCTGTGGCTTGTTCTGTTTCTCTGATCTTTCAGCGTTCACCCCCATATCTGGCTCCAGGTTTGTTTTTATTAATAAGACCTTTTAAGATTCATGCTACACCCTCATTGGATGACAATCTGCTTATTCTATTTTGTGTCCCCTGCCTCTTGGAGAGGGGTCTCATAATGCATCTTCTAAAACTTGAGGGAAGGAATTTTTCAAGGAATGTATAAAATAATTCGACAATTAAAGTGAAGTCCAGTCAATTCTCATTATTAGCAGTGGTTACGGTCTATGTAGCTGCTGTGTATGCAGAATTAGCCAATTCTATTGCTCCTAAGGGAAATAAAAGATCAGGTTCCCGGGAACCTTCGCTCACACTCTCATCAGCTGAACCATCATTTGCAATATACGTTCATTTGCCAACTTCCTTGTAAAGCGAGCTGGTTTCATCGGCATTGAAAACCGGCACTTTTACATTACCCTTTTCAATGTAAGACTTTGCAAGTGTTTTGTAAACTCTTCTACAGCATCCAGAGCTACAGAATCTGCCCCATCTGCAAGTTTAACATCTTTCACACCACATTACCTCTGAGACCATGTACACCACCCAAGTAATGCTAGCCAAAAAGAGCTTCACACTCTCCTGACCCTGGATAGCGTAACTATAAATTTCCTTGGCCTTCAGCCTCACAACCATTGTGTCCACTGTGCTGAACTCTCAAACCCAGCTGCTTTTCTATCTCCTCCATAGCTTCATCATGACCAGAGATGGTACTTTAGCACTTTGGGAAGTGGCATCATGCCCATATCCACCAGTTTCCCCTTATTCTCTCTGCATGCCCTATATTATTGGTTCCTTAACATTGAGTCAATGGCCAACAGCACTACAACTCATAGCTCAACAAGATTATCTAACACATGATTTTTTTTCCTTAAAGTTCACAGCTACCTTCTTGTGCTTAGTAAGCACACTAGATGGCAACTCACCACAATGCTTGGGGACATTTTATTTATTCATTTATTTTACATGCTGACTGCAGGAGGTGGGGGGAAGGGAATGGGAGAACTACCATTCTTATTCCAATCAAAGAAACACTGTGGGGAAGGAGGAAAGGTGAGAAGCAATTGTGAAAACCACCATTGAGAGATGATTAGGAGCTGCAAAGAAGAAACAGAGAGGCCAGTTTTGAAGGATTGGCAACAGTCCCTGAGGACTTAGCTTTTGAGATTTTAAAGGTGCTGAGAGGGAGACTCTAAGCAGTGGCCTGGAGCAATTGGAATAAATATGGCACGCCTTCAACTGAAATGGGAAATGCACAGAAAATATAAGTGATATGAAAGAAAATTCAGCTGAGGCCATGTTCATTTTAAGGCTCACAGGCACCTAAATAAACAGGTCTATCAGGCACTTTGAAGTTCACATCTGGCCCTCAGAGATCCAGATTGGTGTAATACACCAATATTGGTATTTGTCAAAAGATGGAGTTTGAGGTCTAGGAGTAATAAAATTAACTAAATCAATCCATCGGAGTACAGAACATAAGAAAAAGAGAGACCCAGGATTAAAGAAACGGGGAAAGCATGGTGTTGACTGGGACTGTAGAATGGCCAGAAGACAATCAAGAAAGAGCAATGTCTCAGGACACAAGAGAGGACCACATGTGGAAGGAAGCGGCCAGAAGTGTGAAATTCTGTGACTGGGTCAAGTAAAACGGGACTGGGGGCAAATAAAGCAACTGGATTAGGATATCAGGTGTTCCAACCAAATGACAAAATGAGAGAAGCAAGCTTCATGGTGGTTCTCAGCACAGTGAATTCCTCTCTCGTGCATGGAATAGCGTGGGGTGTGAGGTACTGAAGACTGAGCACAGTTGCCTTCACAGAAGGAGCTTCCATGGAAGTCTGAATGGGAAGAAGGAATTTCATGTCATAGGAAGAGGAAAAAGATCCAAGTCAATATGTAGAGGCTTGTTTTTATAAACAAGAATTGGAGAAAAGATGATGACCAGGAAAGACAGAATGATGTTAAAAGTATGTGACAGAAAAAAAGATCATGAACTGCCTTGCAAACGATGAGCTGAGGGAAGAGAAAGAATCACAAGCAGAAACTGGGCAGGAAAACAAGGTAAACATTTTGAACGTGGAGAGAGTGTTCTTGACACATTTCTACTCTTATTTTTCCATAGCAGCAGTAACCTTTTAAAAAGGTTTTCATGACCTTTACAAAAACTAAGTTCATCAAGGAAAAATAAAACATAGGATATGACAGAGCCTCGAGAATACAGAAGAGAGCCCATACCTGTTGAGACCTTGACCCCACGCTTGGCTGGGCATTTTTATACATTAACCCACTCAGTACCATGAAGCTCTACTCCTAGTTTACACAGGTGGAGAGCGAAAGGCAAATAAAAAATGGTGGAACCGCAATCTGCTACTAGCAAGAGAGAGAATAAGAAACGAGGCTGGCGAGGGTAGATAGGAAACTCCATAAGGAAGCCGAGGGAACTGATCCAGCCCATTCAATGTGTAATTATTACGTGTCTACCGTGTGCATTCGACAAGTGCAGAGTGTGAAGAACTTGCAGAGGGGGATAGTTGTTAGGGCTTACCATTGAGAATGACAGGCAAGACACACAACACTTGATACCACTCGTGGAAAAACAATAATTCAAGAAGAGATGGATGAGAACAGTGTGTGATGAGGAGCTTCAAAGCTTAGTGGAGACTCCAGATGCTGTAAGAACTGAAGCAAGAACCGAAATACATGATGACAATTTTAATGGAAAGGATGATCCTTTAAGAGAACGGAGAAGAATGGGATAAATGTAGGCAATTCACAGATTTGGAAGAGAGAGTGCTGAGAGAAATGGAGGGTGAGACTAGACATGCACAAATGGAGCATCTTGAGAAATCACAACCACACCAACTAAACCAATGGCTTTAGTGCCATACTGAATGCTGAATGAACGCATTGTGACTTATCAAACATCCACTTACATTTTTCTCAGCCTTGTTTGTTTCTGGTGGCATTTGGTGAGACAAGACTTTAGAGTGTGAATATGTGCAGAGGGTGTTAGAGAGCATCGCATTTCATGGGATGGGAATCGACATACGATCCTCAGAGCCCAGAACTCTAAATGGTAAAAAGTAATAGCCACTTCTTGATGATGGGGTGGATGATTGGATAGCAAATAAATCAAATGGACTGGGAACTAACTCACTTTAGGGGAAAACAACTGGGGCTCCATGGTGCATAAAACAGACTTTTTATATAAAAAGGAGAAGAGGTAAAAATGTAATGCACCATCAAATTAAAGATACCAGTGATCTAAAGGTTACTAGAGCATTGGTACCTGTAGCTTGGAAAGTATGTCCCTAAAGCCAACATGCAGAGAATGCACCACATCTCAGGGTTGATGACTAAAAGGCTATTAACTAAACAATACCAAAGTCAACGTCAATAAAATCCACACAAGGAGTTGGTGTTAATGATGAAGAATGAGAAGCAAGCAATAAGAAATATTAGTAATATTACACAAAAATCAAAGACCTCTATTGAGTTTAATAAAATTAATTCTTCTCATGGACTGTGAAATGAGAATGAATTTTTTTAATTTAAATGTGTGTTGTGTGTGTGTGTTGTGTGTGTGTGTGTGTGTTTGTGTGTGTGTGTGTGTGTGTGTGTGTGTGTGTGTGTGTGTGTGTGTGTAAGGGAGCCTATAAGTGCCATGGGAGCATGTGTGGAAATCAGAAGAAGACAACATGCAGGAATCACTTCTCTCCTCTCACAATGTAGGTCCCAGGCCATCAGGCTTGGCAGCCAGTGCCTTCACCCACTTAGCCATCTTGAGGTCCCCCAAAATGAGATTTTGTTAGAGAGGACTATTGTTCAGATAGATCTAGAATGGAACCACCAGGCTGCTATTATCCAGGCTAACATGTGTAGCCTGTGTAAACATTACATTCACCCAGTCTGCAAAAGTGAGCCCCAGGGTAAACACTTGGAGCATCTGTGAAGGGACAAAGCATGTCTGCCACCCACCTAAGTATCCCAAGGACAGTCCTAAGCCTGTAGCTCCAGCTTTGAGGAGCTGAAGACTTGAGTCAAAATAAGAAATATATATATAGACCAAGAGAGAGGTAAGAATTATGATTATTGCCTTATACTTTGGGTGAGAGATATGGCTTGGATGATGGATATAAACAGACTCTTTTAAATCTCTTTATGTTGTTCCTTGTGCATAATAAACGCTCAATAGATAATTGCTATTCTTCCTAATATATAGTATGCTTACTTTAGGTACTTTTCCAAAAAGCAAGTGTCTTGGGAGATCCAAAGCATAAAGACCGATTTGTATCTAGCCAGGGACCTGGCTTCAGGTACAGCTTGAAATCTTCCTAGTAGAACATAACTTAGTGTCTTCAGACAAGCTGAGTATCGTTTAAGACAGATGGTTTAGATCAGTGATTGTATTATTTAAGTCTCCCCCTCAACAGGAATTTGCAGGAGTTTAAACTGAAGATGAGGAGTCATTCTCATTCAGAATCATCCCCATCTTGAAAACTACATCCCTCCCGTATGTTTTGGTTACATTTCCCTTTGATAGACAAACAGATCCAGCTGTTTCCACCCTTGAAGTGCCCCAAGGCTTCCTGGGCAGGCTTCATATAACTCACTCTTCCCGCAGAGAAAGGAGATCCAAAGAGTGGGAGGACCTGTGTTTTCCTTCTGATACTAGGCTTCTCTTCAGGAAATAAAACACAGCCCCTTGGACCACAGCATCTACACAGAAAAAGGAAATGCACGGCATTTGGGCATTAAGTACAGTTTTGAAAGGAAACACAGGACACGAGTTGTTGAGTGAATAGTACCAAGTTCATTGACTAAAACTATGACTCTTCCCAAATTCATACTGACACATTCCAGGGTACCACAAAGTCATAATTATCTATCTTGTTTTATTTGCTTTTATGTGTAATAGACATGAGGAGTTTTTCTCAAGGTATAATTTACTTTTAATTATTATTTTAATTGCACATGTTTTTAGGTATAACCATCATTTTACTTATGTCTGTATAATGTACAATGAACAAACAGGGGTTGTTAGCATTTCTATCTCATTCGGTGTGCTTTTTGTTTGTCTGTCTGTCTTCAGGTCAACAATGCCAAAGTCATAGCATTAAAGGCTACACAAGGAGATCAGTGTTAATCATGGAGGCTTGGAAATAAGCCATAATAAATGACAGTGATACTTTAGGAACGCCAAAGACTGGTACTGGTTTTCTTTTTTAGTTGTTTTTTGTTTGATTAATACACTATTAAACCCCCTTCATGGACTGCAAAATGGTAAAACCCATGTAGCTGAGGCTGGCTACACTATGTGTATGTACATGAGTTTCTGATCCTTCCGCCTCCATTGGCCTGTGTATCGAATTGTCAGGTGTGCACCACCAGGTCAGTTTATGTGGTGTTAAGAACCAAACTCAGGACCTTGCACAATCCTTCCAGCCCTTTCATTGGCATATTTATATTTTTAAAAAGGTCTTGGCCGGGCGGCAGTGGCGCACGCCTTTAATCCCAGCACTCGGGAGGCAGAGCCAGGCGGATCTCTGTGAGCTCGAGGCCAGCCTGGGCTACCAAGTGAGTTCTAGGAAAAGGCGCAAAGCTACACAGAGAAACCCTGTCTCGAAAAACCCAAAAAAAAAAAAAAAAAAAAAAAAAAGTCTTGGTGTTTTGATGCTGGGGATCAAACCCAGAACATTGTATTATGCATGCTAAGCAGGTCATCAACCACTAAACTATGTCATCAACCCTTTAACACTTTTATTAATATTATATAATATATGGTAGGTCTTGCAGGGTGTTTACCCACCAACCCCACAGTTCGCCAGAGTTTTCTTGAGTGTGAGCAGGAGGAAATATTAGATAGAAGTATTTAGATTGTGGAGATAAACATATAGAAAATACAGGATAGCCTCAAGAGGGCCTGGAACCTATTCCAATGAGCCCTGACTATCTCTGCCTCAGGGTATTTATAGAGAGGCCAAGGGGCTAAGGGGTGGAGCAAAAGACCTCTCCCCAGCACAGCCAAGTACAGACCATCTCAGACGCCTGCACTCAGGCCCATGATCCTAATCATCCTCTCTATGCGGACCTGCTGGGTAAAGCCACGAGGAACCTGAAAATGGGCTCCCACAAGGTCTTCTTCAAGATCATGGCCAGTTTATAATTTAACAACCAAGTCACACTTGAACCCTTTCTTGACTAAGCATAGTGAATTTGGAATATCATATTAAAGACAATCTGATACCAAAACTACAAAGATAAAATTTCCTGAAAATAAATGGCAAATTGCTACGTTATCACTCGATCAGATGAGGTAGCTTCCTTTCAGTAGTCAGAACACTATATTTTATTCACCCATTTGATACTAATACAAAAAAGACCCAATATTGAAAGCATCTGCTGCCAGCCCTCCTTGAACCTGATAAACCCCAGTTCCTTTTGTTCAAATAAAACCTTATGTGCCCTCTCAAATGACATTGTCCAACAGCATGAACAGATTCCTATAGTGAGGTCCCAAGGGAAATGTCCATTTTTCTTGCCAATAATAATTCTACTGAAAATAGATTTCCAGCTTGGGTAAAAATAGCTACTTTCATCAGTCATCATATTCCTATTCAGCTTTTACATACATCACCTCTAAAAATGGAAAGAATTTGGAGAGGAGAAACTTTAAATAGCATCACGTTCATAGGCTGCATCTATACTCAAGTTCAGTTTATAGCAGAAATCCAGAAATTAAAAAGATTAAGAATTTCTCCCATCCAAAGACACATCCCTTGATTGACAAGAAAGCTTTCATGAGAAGAGAACAACACTAGCAATGAGACATGTGAGTCCCAGTGTGATCCAGCCACATCACCTTAAACTGTCTCACAACTCCACATGGGTCATGTGACTGAATGTGGGGGCTGCAATAAAAATTGGCAGCAAGAAAAGGTCCCTGAACATACATTATAACAGATCCCAAAGTGATTTCAGAACCAAGTGTGTGGTGAGCCTGGAGTGTTTCTGACGGGGCTTACCCGTGTTACGTCACTCAGCTTCACCACAGCCTCAATTCTACAATCGGTGCCTGTCCTTTACACTGTGTAACCATCAGGCCACACAATGACAACGAACACCTCATGAAACCCTTCAGCTCAGATTCAAGGCTACCGTATGTGTGCATTACAGTGTTTTTACTGTAAATACAATGCGTTCAGCTCTTCAATAAACATAGAGGCTTAATTATGGAAAACAAAGGGCTTTGGATATTTTCCTACCATCATTCCTCAGTGTGGAGTTATCGAGGTAGTGTATGCTAGGATTGAACTATGTTAGAAAGCTTGATTTTGAAAATTGCTATTTGAATTTCTGAATTCACTCACATTTTTTTAAAAAAAAGTGTTCAGTGAAGACTTGAGATTAGGACAGTTTCTAGTTTCTCTTTCTCAAGTGGCCCTGAGCATACATCTGCCATTCTGTACTACATATTGATATGGCACAGTATTGTGGGCATTGACTCAGAATGTCAATCAGTTCTGATACACATTTAAGATGCTCTACATCTATGCCACAGGATCAAAATTTCAACCAAGATTTAATTTCTTTATGTAAAAATGAGCACATCAATCTCATTAGTATGCAAATTTAAATTTGCCTTCAGCTTTATAGATTTGCTTTAGATTTAAATTTAGATAGATTTATGAATTTATGTTTATCACATTGTGCAAATATACTTGGAGGCCGGAGAGTGTTGGATCCCTTGGAACTGGAGTTACAGGCAGTTACGAGCTGGGAACTGAAATGAACCAGGTCCTCTGCAAAAGCAGTAAGTACTCTTAACTGCTGAGCCAGCTCTCCAGGCCTGTTTTCACCTTTATAAGTGATAAAATTAGATAGATATCAAAGAATTGTCTTAAAAGAAACTTTTTAATGGTTTATTAACAGTAAGCACTTTATTTATAGTACCTATCTTATATGCTTATGTCCCTGGAGTCAGGAAAAAATTCTCAAGTGACAATGGGTCATGAGTAGAAAATGTTAGAGAGCCCTCATCTAGAAAAGCATGCAATCACAGAGCACAGAGTCACTACTCTGAGGCGTAGTTCTGCAACAACATACTTTGAGTTAAGACAGCTAATGGGAGTGTGCAGGCTAAGACATAGCTACTGCCAGTACCAAAAGTACTTTTATATGGAACCTGATACTATCCATATACAGTTACCAGCATATCTTACCCCCCTACACCAGCGGTCTTTCCTTCAAGATGTAATTATTCATTTGCTTTTGTTTACTTTGATTGAACTTATTACATAAAATTCAGAAGATTCTGAAACACAACATTTAGAAAGTAAAAGTATGGATAGCACTTGGGAGGCAGAGGCAGGTGGGTCTCTGTGAGTTCAAGGACAGCCTGGTCTATAGAGTGAGTTCCAGGATAGCCAGAGCTACATAGTGAGACCCGTCTCAGAAAAAAAAAGTCACTGTTCCTTATGTGTGACCTTACATAAAATGTAATCCCATAAAGCACAAGTACCTTGTACTTGTCCTCTGTCTCTGCAGCACTAATAGGTTCCAGAGTCCTAGGATTCTGTACATGGTGTTATAGAAATGATTCACACATTTCTAAAACACTGTATTCCTTTACTACTTGGTTTACTAATCAACCTCTAGGGTAGTGGTTCTCAACTTGTGGGTCATGACCCCTTTGGAAAACTTCTATCTCTAAAAATATTTACATTATGATTCATATATGAGCAGCAAAATCACAGTTATGAAGTAGCAAGAAAAATAATTTTCTGGTTGGGATCACCACAACACGAGGAACTGGATCAAAGGGTCGCAGCATTAGGAAGGTTGAGAAACACTTCTCTAGGTGCACAAAGGACAGAATTGAATGACACACATCATTTTCTATTTAACAGGGATCTCTTCTTTACAGGTTAGATATTAAAATACTAGAGTTTGAGGGCTAGAAAGGGCCTCAGAACAATGAAACTCCAAACACAAAGTCTGAAAATTCAAGAAACATCATGTGGTTCCATCTTGCAGCCTAGTGGGCAACATGGCATTCTAAATCAGTGCCTCCCAAATTTTAATGGACAGATGATCACTGGAGGATCTTGTGACAGTGTAGACTCTGATGGGGTAGGCCTGGGAGGGGCCCAAGAGTACAGTCCTAACCTGCTCCCAAGCAAAGCAAATATTGTCAGACACAGATCACAGCCAGGGTTCAGAGGTCAGCTAGCCCAATGCCTATCAAACTGTTCTCTGCATACTAAGAGTCAGAGACTATGGTGATATATTGTGTACCCTAATAAATTTGTGTGAGGATTAGAAAACACTATGCCAGGATATATTATATACCCGGATAAAGCTTACCTGGGGATCAGAGGATAGAACTAGCCACTAAATTAGACATAGAGGTCAGGCAGTGGTGGTACACACCTTTAATCCTATCACTCCAGAGGCAGAGATCCAACTGTCTGGATCTCTGTGAGTTCAAGGCCACACTGGGCTACATGAGAGAAACAGAGCCAGGCAGTGGTGACACATGCCTTTAATCCCAGGAAGTAATATGGCAAGACACAGAAAGGTATGTAAGATGTGAGGAAACAGGAACTCCCTCTCTTGAAGCTGAGGATTTTGTATAGGTAAGCTAGTGGCTGGCTGTTCTGCTTCTCTGATCTTTCAGATTTCACCCCAATATCTGGCTCTGGGTTTTTATTATAAGACCTTTTAAGATTTGTGTTACAAGAGACCAACTCTGACCTCAGTGCTCTAAATCCTAGGTTTAGTTTGTTAACTACAGTGTTTCCCTGAGTCCATATGCAGTGCCCACTTTTCACCCTGTCTCTTCCAATTCCAATTTGTGTATTTATTTAAACAGAACATATTATCTCAATGACTGACTTCACCATAGTAAATATTGAAAATGTGAACTGAAGAATACAAGCCAATTTTATATACATGCAATTTACTTTAACGGGAATATATA
Source organism: Peromyscus eremicus (assembly GCF_949786415.1). Taxonomy (NCBI): domain Eukaryota; kingdom Metazoa; phylum Chordata; class Mammalia; order Rodentia; family Cricetidae; genus Peromyscus; species Peromyscus eremicus. The sequence goes on along the minus strand of NC_081422.1, from coordinate 45,869,342 downwards.
CATTTTCTTAAAAATGTTTTTAAAATGTTACAGATGGGGAAACTGAGGCCTAGTGAGAATCACTAACTTTATATCAGTTGCATCATATTCTGTTGTAGGCCGACACAATTCCCACCCATCCATTTGTCTTGTGTAGTTTAAGAGGAACCAACCTGGCTGAGGCCCAAGTCATGGAAATGCAACTGAACTTCAGGTCCACTCATTTATATGCCATTATTCCAACAAAGAAAGCTGGTTATAATGAGATCCCTGGGCATCTGAGCACAGTCATACTGGCTGATACTGGTCCTGAGTGTGACTCTGATGAGAATTACAAAAAAATATTTGTAGAAACTGCAAGAAAAAGAAAAAAGAAATAGTGATTCAAAGAGACTGTCATAAGCTCATGAAGGACCAAGCTCAGAATTGAAAGATAAAAGCATAGAGAAAGATATTAAAGTAAGGAAGGGGACATACAAGGAGAGCTAATGAGGCTCTCGGAGCTTTGTGGGCATCTTGAGAGCAACTACTATTCCAACAACAATGCTGTACACAGAAATCACTGAAACAGGAGTCTGAGTGCTCAGAAGCCTACAGAGACCAGAACTTAACTTGAAGCCATGGACAAACTTAGAACTGAGCCTTGATTCCCCAGGGACTCAATGAAAAATATGGATCTGGTTGGCATCAGACTTCTACCCACTACACCTTTGTGATTATAGACACAGTTACAGATCTGACTGCCAATGTTGTCATGGTTACATCTTGCACCTCTGTGTTCTTTTATCTTGAGACCTTGCTGAGGTTCTTCTTGCATTCTAAGTGGCGAAGTGTGAGTGAGCCATGGAGTACAGACTCCCCAAGGGAAGCATGCTGCTGGGCTGGTAAAAGCAATGGCAAGATGAAGGAGGCTGAATTCTAGTAGATATTCTCTGACTTTAAGTGACAGCAAAGGAATCAACTGAGTAGCATTCTATGTAGGAGCCCCTCAGAAATGTTGACTACTGTGGAAAAAAAAAATGCTGAACATGAAGCTGATAAAAGATATTCGAACAGGGCCTGGAGAGGTGGCTCAGTGGTTAAGAGCACTGACTGCTTTGCCAAAGGACCCAGGTTCAATTCCCAGCACCCACATGGCAGCTCACAACTGTCTGTAACCTGTAGTTTCAGGGTGTCCAATGCTCTCATACAGACATACATGCAGGCAAGACACCAATGCAAATAAAATAAAAATAAATATTAAAAAAAGACATCCAAACAGAGAAGAGCATAAAACAGAGATTAACATAGCTATACAGATCTATTCACATACAATGGGAGACATGTATGCATGTTATAAATGTATTATAGGGCACAGGGTGCCATGCTCAAGCAGTACCTGTGGCATTTATGAAGGGACTAATTGCAAAGCAGTGTTGAGGTTAAGGGGAACCAGGCAGGTAGAACATCGGGGATGGGCAGTATCAGGAGCAGCATCACCCATGAGTATCCCAGAGCAAGGAAGACAAGAACTTACAGAATTCTGTAAAGCATCAGCATCCCAGAACAAGAAAGACATGTTCTTAGAAAATTCCTGTAAGACCTATAGCTAAAGAGAAGGCTTCCTCAGGACATGGATGTCTGGTTAAACCACTGGCCACCTGTGGTCCACCAATCCCGGAAGAAGAGCTGCTAGGGAGCAAACACTGGGCAGCTCCTTCAAGACTCTTATCTCTGGCTTGTGCTTCCTGTGGACTGAATATAACTAATGTCAAGGACCTTTGGGAAGTTTGCTGGAACCCAGAGTCAGCAAGGGTGGATCTGGAGAAGACAGACTCTGTGAACTGGGAGACCTTCCTCTCTACAACCTCCTGAAACACTGCAGTCTGGTGAGGTCTTTGCCCACTCTGTGCACAGCATCTCCCATGGGCATCCATGACATTTCCCCTTCAGGAATCACCTGATGCCATCTCTCTTCCAAAACTAAACCCTCTATAGATGATATACACAGGACTCTCTCACCTTAGGTACCATAGCTTTTTCCATCCAAATGGATAACAAGCCCTTTGAAGGCAGGAACTATACCTGTCTCTGCTCCCAGCAGCCTGCTCAGCAAAACCATCAGTGGCCATCGATGCTCAGGATTCGGCCTCTGCAACCTAACAGTTTGACATGTACCAGGGGAACAGCAGCATGCCATAGGGAACCCTCCAGTGTGCATTTACTTTTGTCCTGATGGCCTGTCCTCTGCACCCTGCCTCCCAATTAATAGGATCCTTAACTGCATGTGGTACCCAGCCAGCCAGCACAGAGATCTACAGTCTATATAGTTCGCTGCCATTTGTGAATTAGCTGCCACCATTTAAGATCTCTGGAGAAGCCACTAAACAGGATGTACTGCTGTTTCTTCTTTGAATGGTAACATTTGGTGGCACCAGGTCCCTATTCTTACAACTGGAGCCAAGCAACAGTTGTGTCTTCAGACTACAAACATACTGGCCGGCAGGTCCACTGTGGCCCCACCCACATTGCTTCATTCATTAACATGAGCTGACTTTTTAGCATTCAGTTTCAAGGTCTTTGATGTACACCACCAAAGCTGTAAATGTCCCCTGCCTCCTTCCTGCCTTCCAGCCAATCTTCCCTTACCAACCTCATGTCTAATCCTGTCAGTTTATTCTATGAAAACTTTACTCTGTCATAAACAAACCCATTTCTTCTCTCATCCTCTTTACCCAGTGTCTCTCCTATCCCCTTGTAAGGTTGGTTGACTTGCTTTTCATAAAAAGTTATATTAAAGTCCAAACCTCTACTGTATGGAAACATGGCTTTATTTAGAAATAGGGTCCTTTGCAAATGTAATCAAGTTGAGATCATATCACATTGGAAGATATCCTTGTCAGAAGGGGGGTGTTGAAGAACAGAGGAGTCACGGGACAAAGAACAGAGGCAGAGATTGGATTTACACTTCCTTAGTCATAGAATGCCACATATTGCTGACAAACCCCCAAGAGCAAGAAAAGGATAGACAAGGACCCTTTCCCAGAGCCTCAGAGGAAGCACAGTCCCACCAACACCTTGATTGATGACTCTCCAGTCTCCAGAACTAGGACAAAGTAAGTTCCTCTTCTTTTAAGCCACTGAGTTTTGGTGCTTTGTGACAACAGCCCTGGAAAATCAGTACTCCTTCCAATAACTAGGACTTGGGTTTCATCAGGGAAATCCCCAGAGAAGGATGTCCAGGGAGAACTGTGCTCTTGTTCCTTGGCTGTTGCCTGTGCATCCAACAACTCCACCCTCCTTTACAAGCACTTTCTTCACTGGAAGTTGGTGACACTTGGTGATGACACTTCTGGTTCACCATCATCTCTGGCCATTGCCAGGGACTTAAGTCTCTATTTTGTATTCTAAATACTGCCATTCTGTTGGCTCTCCTCACTGTGTGTAGCTGGTTGATACTGGGCACTTCTTCAGTGATGTCTCATCCACTTCATTTTCACCAGCTGCCTCCATGGCATATAACAATGACAGTTCTTTCCACAAAAGGTGTAGCCCCATTTTTAAGATACACAGCACCTGTCGCTAGTATACTTCTCCCACCAAACCCTCATTATCATGAACACCTCTCAGTCATAGAAACCTCTAACCCCAAGTCCTTGACCCTCCAGGTGAGTTGCACAGGGACTATGAATGTACTAAATTGTGTGCATACTATTTCCCCAAGCTGCACCCCACTGTTCATTCATGCAAACCAGTGCCACCACAAATGTGTGGGCAACCATGGGACTATAAATCTTTCTCACTTCTCCAGGGTTCCTTTGTCTTTTCCCCTGCAAGTATGCACGTCTCTTCATCCTGCTAGCACCTCTCCAGTCTCCATTTTCCTTTCTTTCCAACAGCTTTGAATCCTTCCTAACCTCCCCAAACAAGTACACCAATGTGCCCATCTTTCTCCCCTCAAGAGGAAGAGTCTGTGTCAGAGGGAAAAATGCTGTGCCTCTGTGTTGCAGGAAAAGAAGAAAGGTCCCAGTGGTGTGAATCTCTCAGACATCCTACCCACAGGACCAACTACAGGCATCCTGCAGAGGGGGATGGACCCTGCACAGCCATCTAAGACTTGGTTTTACTGGTGAGACTGGAGCTGGGTCACATGCACTAGGAGTGTTTGAAAAACCCAATTACTCATTTTTTGTTCTTGTTTTTGTTCTGTTTTGTTTTTCAAGACAGGGTTTCTCTGTGTAGTTTTGGTGCCTGTCCTGGATCTCGCTCTGTAGACCAGGCTGGCTTCAAACTCATAGAGATCCTCCTGGCTCTGCCTCCCAAGTGCTGGGATTAAATGCGTGCATGGATGGGAGACTAATTACTCATTTAATGAGGCTTCCTCATAGAACAGGACAGGCTTGCAAGAGGACCAAATCTGACTTAACTAGTGGGCAAAGGAGATGGGTACAGTTCTCATTGCAGTTAAGGTTGGTCTGGAGAGAAGGCTCAACTGTGCAGTTGGAACTTCCTACCAGCACCAAAGAAGAGTACCAGACCATCCTATCATTTGGCCAGATGTGGAGCAGAGCGGGAAGGAAGAGGTGGGACTTCAAACTGTCAGTAATCAGAGCTGGGTCTGAATCCTAAAATAGCTATTTGGTCATACTAAACCTCATTCTCACAGCACTTAGAGGAAGCCCCCAGCACTTTCCACTGTGGTGTGGGGGTTAAATGAGACAGTAAGTGCTCAGTGCCTAGGACAGCAAGCCCTCTGGATCTGCAGGTTCCATATCTACGGAATCAACGAATCACAGCTAAAACATGCTTGTGAAAAGTAAAGGAAGTGAGTGTGCAACTGAGCAAGTACAGGCTTTTTGTTCTTGCCACTATTTCATAAACAGCAATTGTAACATCGATGTATGTAGCACGTACATTTTACATAAGTAATCTAGAGGTAATTCAAAATACACAGGAAGGTGTGCACAGGTTCTATGCAGGTACACACACTTAGTTTATAAGTGAGTTAAGTATTTGGTGCCTGCACATCAGGGAAGGAACCCCAGAATTACCTCCTGTGGATCTGAGGGAGGTCTTAACTGGAAGATGCTCAATAATGTCAGCTACTTTCCCCTTCCCTCTCCAAAGCTAGTTCTGTATCATGTGCCCTGAGCCCCTCCCACGTCCACTCCAACACTGTGTATCATTTACACTTCTTTCTCCTGCACCTTCAATTTCTTGCTTTGTACTGATATTCTTTCTAACTACTGGACACCAGCCATGTCCGTTTGTCCAGCAGGCATCTCTAACATGTTCCAAACTCAGACCTGTAACTACTCCACATGCACCCATGCCCCTAGAAATTTTATTAAATCCTTAAGATGTCCTTTCCATGTACTGAACATCTGGATAATTGTCTGATTTCCTGAGTGGCTGAGAAGAAGTCTCTCTAGCTGTGCTGTCCAACATCTGGTCCTTTCTGGCTCTTCATTGTTCTCTGTCACACAGCTCAGCTTCTGCTTTTAACATATCTCTCTTATTTTTGCAATTGTATAAAAGTGGATTTCATTATGCCGGAAAGTGAAAAAATATAAAATCTTACTATCAGGAGAAAAATGTCGAGAAAATGAGCTAAAATGTTCTCAGGGACCCTCTCTGCGTTAACAGGGAATGGTTTTTTGTTATTGTTGTTTTCACCCATGTTCCAAATTCTCTACAAAACTCTGCTTTCATAGGTGTTATTTTAAAGAAGAAACTCTACTGTTTTCCTCAGAATTTTTATAAAATCTAAACTCCTTAGCTACACAGGACACTTCACAATATGCCCCTGAAGTAGGTAGTCAGTTTCCACAATGAACTCAAATGACTCTTATCTTCACATGTTACTGTGTTAAGAAGGATGATCTGTGTAGTCAATGGGCTATTGTAAAATGGAGACATGGTACACCAGAGCCAAACTATAAAAAATGTACTTTACATTTCCTTCAGTTACTCTCTGCAGCAGAAGCTAGGGACCGCATCCTGAAGAACCTGAACAGCCCTCCAGAGTTGTGCATGACATGAGAAATGCAGTTCTCTAGACATAAGCCTGCATTCAACTGTGCAAGTATGTGAGTAAAGCCCCCATGGAAGCAGACTGTCTGGCTGTGTCACACATGCAGGCAACTTCAGACCAGGCTGACATCTCTACACAACTTCATTCATGAAAGGTTCTGAGCCAGAATCACCCAGCAAGGCCATTCCCCAAGTTCCCACTCACAGGAACCATGAGATCACTGGCTACCTTTAAGCTGCTAAATTCGGAGTCAATTTGTAAACAGCAAGAGCCAACTAATATAGTCCTTAAAATATCACTCTTGCTTTATTGTCAGCTCTGGCCTGGAGCATTGTCCTATCATACTGAATTTGCAAGCAGGTCCTAGATACTTGGAGAAATTCATGTCTATGTGTTTGTCAACTCCAATACTTTGCCCTCCTTTACAGTCCTTCAAAGCCTAGCTCAAAACTCACCGCCTAATACAGCAAAATTGATTCCTACCTCCTCTGCACAGCCTGGCCCCATTTTCCCATCTTTCTAATAGCATTATTCTACTCTGCTGTGACAAGCTATGAACATGTTCACATATCCCTTTAGACTGAGAGGTATTCAAGGCCATGGCCTAATCATTATTAATCTTTGTGTCCTTGATACACTAGAGACAACAAGTGGTTAGTGAATGGCCACACACCTGAATTCATATATAATGTATATGAATATATATAATTCATAATATAATTCAATGAAGAGTTATAGGACCAAGACTGTCTTAACCAGAATGGAAACCACACACAAGATCTCTGCATTTTATCTCGGAGGAGAGGCTAAAAACCTCCATTAAAGCAATGACTCATACGGTACGTCAAGACTCTACAACCACTGATTACCCAGGTCAATGTCACGGCAGCTGTAGAGATAGCTAGCAGAAAATGACGAAGAATAAAATAGGAGAATTGGGAAAAAGTTAAACCATGAATAAAATGTAGTAGAATCCATAGAAGAGCTCGTTAAAACAGACATTTAGGGAGAGTTGAGACTGAATTGTGTCTCTCAAAACACTGTAAATACCATGGAAGGAGCTAATGTGACACAGTCAAGCCATTCGACAGACCCCGGGAAGTCCTATGCAGCTAACAATTGTTTTGCTTCTAAAACCAGTACTTTGGCTTGATTCTTTCTTTGGAAATATCTATTTCTTTAGAGTTTAGGTGTACTTACTATCTGCTCTGATGCCAGTATGCACAAGTCTTTATTAGCTTATTAGTACTGGTATTTTATTTCTTGTTATTTTTTTCTATTTTTGAAAATATATGTACAATATATTTTGATTATGGTTTCCCCTCCCCTGACTCCTCCCCAGGTCCTCCCCACCTTCCCCTCAAATCCAAATCCACACCCTTTCATTCTCTCTCTTTTAGACAATTTTTCATTGTCTAAAAACAAACAGGTATCCAAAAATAATAATAAGATAAAACAAAAAAAAAACAGAATAGTACAAAACAAACAAACAGAAGAAAGGTGTATAGAAGCAGAGAGACTCATGTTTGTACACCTAGAAGTCCTATAAAAACACAAAACCAGAAATCACAGTGTATATGCAAAGGACCTATACATTTAAAAAAAAAATGCCCTGACAAAGCATTCTGAGTCAAAGAAACTCCAAAAATTCCATTGAGTTCAATTCATGTTGGCCATACACTACTGGGCACGGGACCTGCCTTTAAACAGTGGTTTGAATAGCCAGTGAGACTCCACTGGAGAAAAGTAAGCATTCATTTGCAAGCAGTCATCAATAGGAGATAGCTTCTGGCTAGGGATATGGACTTGTGTCCACTTCTCTTGGCACTGGAACCCCATCAGGCCTAGACCTGTGCAGCCCCTGGGCATGCTGAGACAGTTTCCATGAGCACCAGCCTTGCTATGTTTAGAGGGCCCTTATTTCCTTGGTTTCCTTCCCTCTAGCTTTTACAATCTTTCCACCTCCTCTTCTGCAGGGTTCCCCCAGCCCTGGGAGGGGAGAGATTTGATAGAGACATCCCATTTAGGACTGAGTGTTCCAAGGTCTCTCACTCTATGCACCTTGTCCAGCTGTGGGTCTCTATTTGTTCCCATCTACTGCAAGAGGAAACTTCTCTGATGGTGGCTGAACAAGACCCTTACCTATGAGTACAGCAAAATGTCATTAGGAATCATTTTATTGCTACATTCCTGTGGCAGAACACAGTATTTAGTTTCCCTCTAGGTCCCTTTCCTACTCCATTTTCATCCATTCCCTGACATCCATCCATAACTACTCATTCTATTCCCCTTTCCTAAGGAGATCCCTCCCTCCCTCCTAGTCCCTTGCTCTATACCTAATCTTTGTGGTTATACAGATTGTAGCCTGCTTATCAAAGTCTTAACAGCTAACATCCACATATAAGGAAACTTTTAAAGCTGGTTTAAAGGGACACATTTCTCTAAAAAACATCTGGTCTTTCGAAGGCAGAAACATGTTCCACTGAGGTAACCGTTAATTTACACCAACTGGGATCATGGTTCAATGATTGATTTATAAATAATTTTAAGGTGCCAGATTTTATGGGCATCTCACCAAGATCTCAAATTTTAAAAAACAATTAATTAGCAATGTAAGGTCACCATGGCATTTTGAACAAAGTCTTTTAGTAGATTCGCCTTCCCTCTCACACACCCCCTACCCAGGATCACCCCTCCCTTTGTAAACTCTCCTCTCCAGGCTTCTTTTCCTCTTTTGAAATATTGTTTTGGGGGTGTTAAAATTTTACAGGCAGCATGTTGGCATCCCTACGGCTGACCTCAACTGTCCTCACAGCATCCAGCTGAGTACTAATGTGGGATCTCAGGTTCAGTTCTGTGGGTTGGCGGATTGTCTTGTTCTCTTGGGGTCTCTGTCACAATAACCTTATGCGAGGTCATCTGTAGGAAGCTGAATTTATTTCTCACAGGGTGGGATGTCCAGCATGACGGCACCACTGGATCCAGTCGCTGCTGAAGGCTTGCTCCCCTGCTTCAAAGATGGCATGTCTTGCTATTTCCTCCCGTCTTGGAGGTGTGGGCACGTGCCCACATGGTAGAAGGCTTGGGGCTCCCACAAGCCCTTCCGTGTTCACGAGGGCACTAATCCCACTCCTGAAGGCAGAGTCCTCACAGCCTGATGAGGCACTGAACCACAAGCAGATGTTTCAATCTTAATTTCTTTGTCTGAACTTGTCTCTGACTCTTGGGAAATCTGAGGTTTCAATAATCCCTCAAAAATTATGAGTATTCTGCTGAATTAGAAAATTTATAATTCTCATATTTTTAAAAGCTACAATTGCTTTGTGTTATATATTTGAAGCTATACAAAAGAAGAAAGTGTTTTTATTCATTAGCATGAATTTTATAAAAAAAATATGAACTTGATTTTTTTTTTTTTTTTTTTTTTGGTTTTTCGAGACAGGGTTTCTCTGTGTAGCTTTGCGCCTTTCCTGGAACTCACTTGGTAGCCCAGGCTGGCCTCGAACTCACAGAGATCCGCCTGGCTCTGCCTCCCGAGTGCTGGGATTAAAGGCGTGCGCCACCACCGCCCGGCCATGAACTTGATTTTTTAAGGATCAAGACAAATATCCCCCAAATGTGTCAGTTTAACTATAAGTAAATGTGCATAAAATAAATACTTTGTGTATTGCATGAAAACAAACAACCCATAATCCATTCAGAACTGATGTTTGTATAGAAGGTAACAACAAGGCAAAGTTATTTAAATAATAAAAATATTTTCCAGCCACATTTTTTTATAAAGATTAGGCAAAAATAAACCTACAAACGAACAACAATATCTCACAGATACAATTTAAAAACAGATATTTAAAGGCTTCATTCTAGAAAAGCTTCTGGGCGAATTTCATTCCTAAATCCTGTACCTGTTCTGTTTACCCATCCCTGGAAACAGTTTTGGCTCCAGGTTTTAGGGCTACAGATAGCCGGACCTCACGGAGGACTGGATGCGTAAGGAAGTGATAACTCATCAGGACTGGCAAACCTGCCTGGTTTCCCTCCATTGCAGCCAGCATGCCTGGAGAGTGAGCCCTCCTCTCAGCAGGTTTCCACCTCTTGTGAGAGCTTCCAGAGCTTTTCAAGGTCTGCTCTCCCCATGCTCCGTGTCCACATTGCTCCCCAAGTACTTGATTCTCCTGGTTTGCAACTAATAAGCTCTCTTGCAACTTCTCCCTGAGCCTCATATTAACCTGCTTCTCGTTGGGGCCTCATGCCCACTCTCAGCCCAACACACTTCTGGAAGGAGCTTTTGGGATTCCCACGGGTAGTTCAAAGCCAGCTTTTACAGACTCTTGACCCTCAGAGAATGCGGTGGCCTCTGCCTCTGCTCACTACAGACAGCTCCTCAGTGTGTGACCATTTGCTTTGTTCAGTTTTAAGAACTCAGCTCCTAGCTATAGACATTCTTGACATCCCAACTTATTTTCATTACCTGGGATTCAACAACCACTTGAAGGAAGCCAAGGTTATGGAGAGATGCTCAATGTGACTGGCAGTCTAGCAAATTCAAATTAACACAGAGCCTCTCCATTTCCACACTTACCAGATTGGCAAATTTTTCAAAATTATAAGCCTGGTGATACAAACTTTATATAAGATGTGAATTACCACACAGTAATGGAACTGGACCTTTCTACAGCCACAGTGGAGCAATTTTGTAGCCCAGCTGGACAAAAGATAAACAAACCCCCAAATGCTGCTTCTAGACATTTGCCCACAGACATAAGAAAAGAAATATTTCAAAGTTAATTTTAGTGTGGTTTATATAAGCAAAAATATATAAATGTCTATCGAGAGATAAATGGAGAAATGACGACTTATTGGTATAGTAGCACACGGAAGTGGAAGTACATATGCAAAGGGGAAAAAACAGGGAGTTGGATATGGGTAATTTTTAGAACAAGAAAGGTGGTAGAAGAACCAGTGTTTAGTAAAGTAGATTCATTTGTACCTATTACATTTTATTTATTGCTTTAAAAAGAAAGTGGGGTCTAGAGAGATAGCTCAGTGATTAGGAGCACTGGCTGTTCTTCCAGATGACCTGGGTTTGGTCCCCAGCACCCACATGCCAACTTACAACCATCTGTAACCCCAGTTCCAGGGGATCTGACTCTCTTTTCTGGTTGTGGGGGCATCAGGCACACATATAGTGTATATACTTACATGTATGCAAACACTAATATACATAAAATAAAACTATTTTTTGAGGCAAGGTTCCTCTATATAGCCTTGGTTGTCCTGGAACTCACTACATAGACCAGGCTGGCCTTGAGCTCACAGAGATCTGCCTGCTACCTCCTGAGTGCTGGGATTAAAGGCGTGTCCCACCAATCTTAGCACAAAACTAAAAAAATTTCAAAGGAGAGTGAGAACATGAAACAAAGCAAAAGCAAACCTGAGTAACAGGTAAATTATTTTTTAAAAGGAGAGTATGTTCAGTCAATTCTTGGCAACAAGAGTGGAAACCTGGAATAACTTTAGAATTCCAAATATCCCCAGGCAATATAAATGTTGTCTATGTGGAGAAAAAAATTAAAGCTGCTTGGCAGCTTTTCGATTACTTGTAGTGGTGTTAGATACTGAAGACTAAGATTTGCACGAAATGAATGCATTTGTAAAGAACGTTACTCGAGTATTTGATACTGACCACAAGACTCAATAGCAGTCAACTAGCCTCAGCACTGTGTATTGGATGGAAATAATCTTCTTCAAATACAACCCTCTAAAAAGTTCAACAACAACCAAGGAAAGCAATTTCTTTCCACACCTGGCCTCACTTAGGGAGAGTAACGCTTTATTTATTCAACATCATTGTGAAATGAAGTGTTTCAAATAATTTTACGCCTTTAAGTGCCAAGACTTTTCCTGCTTTCAACTCCTTAGACTGAAATCATTTCTGGAAAGCTGTTCCACATTTGGGGGTCTGCCTTACTTTCTGAAGGCAGTAGACACAATGTGATTAAAGGTTCGCGAGTGACCCGAGGTCAAGCTCAGAGAGATTAATCTCATTTTTTTTCTTATAATTCCCAAGCACTCCTATCCACCTTGGTCTTCAGGAAGTGGGTGCTGTGGTAGCTCTCTGCACACTCTGGTATGCTAAACAATTAGGGGATGTTTGTCTGGAAAACTGTGCTTTTCCACGTCCATTTTAGCAATCTCGCTGAGCTTAAGTAACAGCCATGCAGAAACACATCTTTGGCAATGTCTCTCATTTCCACAAGGCTCTTGAGTGATCCAATCCATGTTTAACAATTAGGGCACCCAAAGCAACGGCAGTGTGAACCTAAGGACTGATAATCCCAGCTGTCACTAGGGGATGGAGATTTTCAATTGTGTAGATCTCACGCCCGTGTCTTTCATTCTAAGCCATCAGCCCCACCCTCACCCCGCAACAGCTGTCCTATTCTCCTTTCTGAATTTACTATTTCTGACCCATCCTGGCCTAGGAAATTAAATTACTTGAAAGTAAGATTAAATACATTGTGATTGGCAAGCGGGGGTCTCTCCTGGGTGGGGGGGACATTATAAACCTGGGCATGAGTCAATTTTTAAGCTCTTCACATGGTTCACTGTCTGTCTGCAATGCTCTGAAATAATCCAGTTGTTAGAGGATGTGTGGGCCGAGTCTGTAAATGGAGGTGAATTGATTGCAGGACACATTGAATTGAGGGATGCATATGAAGCCTGATAGGATCTGCCCTTTGTTGGATTCCTCTTGAGAAACATCAGAAGGGAGCTGACACCAGTGCTTTTTCCAAGTCTTGAACAATTCTTAGGTCAAATTCTGATATTTGATAAATTTTATGAAAGGACTCCTAACAGACACACTGACCGAAAAAGCAAACATCCACAATAAATCCACGACTGTGTTTTGTAAGTTGCCTACTGACATTTATGTAATCCCACTTAGCTTCCAAACTGAGAAAAAGTTTGCAGGAGACATTCTACTTCCTTAGTCAGCCATCAGAAAGGCCAAATTCTAGCCCGTTTTACAGCTACAGTTTTATCAGAACTCAGCTCATAAGTTTACATATTATCTATGATCACTTTGAAGATATACTGGCAGAACTTAGTGATTGTGATGGACGTTGTTTGGCCCAATGTCTGAATAACTTGTAGAAAAATCTGTGATCTATGTTAGGTCAACACCATCCCCTAGCTAAGTACATTTACTTCTGCAACAAGGCAAGTTCAAAAACACCCTCCTTTTTCTAAATGGAAATAAATCATAAAAAAAATAATCAGACCACTGGGCAAATACTATTTTCTGAGATATTTTAATGTTATTGGTAAATTATTGATTTTATTTATTTGTGGCAATCAGAGGATCACTTGCCAGGTTCCATTCTCCCTTTTCATCATGTGGGACCTGGGAATTGAACCCATGGTGAGCAGCAAGCACCATTGCCTGTTGGGCCATGTCTCTTGCTCAGGTAAATTCCTAATGACTGAGATCTGTCCTACTGAACAAGGGAAGTTATACACAAGACTAGGGTCTGCACAAGGGCCTCTCAAGAACACCATTAATGGCATGACCTAACCTTCAGGGAAATGCTAAGCAAGTGCACATCATAATTTTGTCCTAGACATAAAATTAGATAAGAGAGGAAATTCCTAAAATTATGACTGCATTCTACAATGCAAAGTGTAATTGATGTAGTGTGAGATCCACAGTTTGGAAAAACTACAAACACTGGGAAATTGCTGGTAATTGATAGATCATAATGTTATTAAAGCAAGATAAAGTTTATACTATGTTAGAAAATAAATGTTATTTATAACTACTTTTACTTTTTCTAGGTTTTATCACTATAATACCAAGAAAAGGAAATACAAACTGTTCCTTTTCTATATTCAGTACTAGAAACAATGCCCTGTAATTCATCTGTTATGTTTTATGTTGCATTTTCAAAGGCTTGTTAGATAGAGTCTTAATATTTATAGGGACACAATTAGAACTAGAAATAAAAAAAATTCTGTTATGTGAGTTCCAACATATTCATATGCAGTGTATATCTTTAAAAATGGGTTGTGTGGGATTTCATTAAAATTCAGCCTTATTTCTGATTCTTAGTGTCCTTGGAAATGACTCAGTGGATAAAGCTTTGCCCAGAACCACAAGGAAACTCAGCAGGTTCCTGAGTTTTCTATTCACATAGGGTGAAAGAAACCTCAGGCTCACTTGAGAACAGAATACAATCTCATTTCGAAGAGTGAGCATCCGTCCCAAGACATCAATCAATATTTCAAACCCCACTCAACTAAAAGTATGGTAGACTCAAGGAGTCTGTTCTAAGGACAGATGTAGCCTGTGTTTTACCTATAAGCCCATAATAATCAAGTCAGAAAGTCATTGCTGAAGGAACAGAAACCTGGCTCAGAGTGGATGACAGCAGAACAGAATGGGAAGTTCAGAATGCGGCTCACGCGGATACAGTCAACTGCTCTTAGAACAGAAAGAAGACAATTTAATGACGGAAAGCTTGTCTCTTCCGCAGATGGCACTCCAACAATTAAGTATGTGAATAGAGACCAGTATATGGTAGGTAGTTAGGGAGGGAGAGGTTGTTTGGGAGGGGAGGAGGGAGGGAGGGAGGATAGGTATATTCTTGTACAAAAAAATTAACTCAAATTAGATCACAGACCTAAATTCAAAATACAAATCCATAGATTGTTGCAGGGGAGTTGTTGTGTTGTTTTGTTTTGTTTTTTTACTCTTTACTCTTTTGGCTCTTTGCTCTTTGGGGGCCCAACACCCAGCTCCCAAATAAATCATATGGAGTCTTATTCTTTCTTATCAATGTCCAGCCTTAGCTTGGTTTGTTTCTAGTCAGTTCTTAAATTATTCCATTTATCTTTTGCCTCTGAGCTTTTATCTTTCTCTAGTCTATATACCTTTCTTTACTTCATATTCTGTAGCTTGTAGTGTAGCTAGGTGGTTGGCCCCTGGAGTCCTCCTCTCCTTCTCCTTCCATTCCTTGATCTTTCCTCCCAAATTTCTCCTCCTTATTCTCTCTGCCTGCAAGCCCTGCCTATCCTTTCTCCTGCCTTGCTATTGGACGTTCAGCTCTTTATTAGACCAATCAGGTGATTTAGACAGGCAAAGTAAGACAGCTTCACAGAATTAAACAAATGCAACATAAAAGAATGCAACATATCTTTGCATCATCAAACAAATATTCCACAGCATAACCACATATAATACATCTTAATATTCCACAACAATAAATCTTCTAGAAGGAAAAAATAGGCTAAAAATTTGATAATCTTGGATTTGATTACGAGTTTTTAGATACAGCAAAGGCAAAATTCATGAAAAAAATAGATAAGTTGGAATTGAGTAAAATTTAAAACTTCTTTTAGTGATAATAATACTTTTGAAAAATTAAAGGATGAGCATAGATTGGGTGAGAGATCTTTTTAAAAAACATATATGCTGAAGAATTTGTGTCACATATAGTTGAAGAACCTCTAACATTCACTAAAACTACAACCTAATTTAAAAATGGATGGGATTCATAACAGATACATTATAGGGGGATCTAGGTGAATAGTAAATAAGCATTTGAAATAGTGCTCATCATTATTTGCAAATAGCATCTATTAAAATGGCTAAACTAGGACAAAGAAACTGGCAACACAAGTTCCTGGAAAAGTGATAGACTGACTCTTATTTCATTGTTGGGGGGAAAGTGCAATGGAGGCCAGCTTGGCAGTTTCTGACAAAGACAAATAGAGTGTATACAATCCTCAGTGTTTGCCCAAATGAATTCAAAATGTGTTCACATAAAACCCCAGCACAAACGTCTCTAACTGTCCTATTTATAGTTGCCCCAAACTGAAAGAAACCAAGGTATCTTTTAGTAGTTGAATTCATAAGCTGAAAAATCCATATAACAGGATCTGATCCCACAACAACAACAACAAAATACCACTGATGTCAAAACCAAAACGTCATAAACAAATCATAAACGCACATGCCCAGTAAGAGAAGCCAGTCTGAAAAGTCTTCAATAAGGCAAAACTATAGCAATCATGACATTATCACCAGTTGAGGCTGGAGAAATCGCTGAGTGGCTAAGAGTACTGTCTACTCTCAGAGAGGACCAACATTCATTTCCAAACACCGGTGTTGGGTGGCACAGAACCATTTGTAACTCCAGCTCCAGGGAATCCAATACCTTCTTCTGGCCTCTGTGTACAAACTCCCACACAAACACATACACATAATTATATATATAAAATTTATAGTTGCAAAAGGCTTATGGGAATGTTTGAGGCTAAACAGGCAGAGTACAAGGGAAGACTTTCAGGCAGCCAAAATATTCTGATAATAAATTTATGGACACATGATGTTATGCATCCATAGAACTCTGGAGAACTTCATAACATAAAGACAACCGTAATGTATGCAGATGTGAAAAACGAAACAAAACAAAACAAAAAAACATCGTTCAGGAGATTAAGAGAATCCATGATGAAACACAATTTGTAACAAAATATTCTAACAGCAAGGATGAAACCACCTCCCTGGAAACAGCTACGGAAAGAAAGCCCTAGCCTACCTTGGAATGAACGAGACTAAATGATAAAGGGTTTTATAGCATATTGATTGGCAGAGATGTTTCCCATAGAATTATGGGTTAACAAGTTTGAAACTTGTTAAGCGAAATGAGCAATTAAGTAAGCAGGTGATAGACTTAGGAACGATTATTCGCACTGTTGGCATGGGAGTTTGCAGGTGAGTGAGTGTGAAGGAGACCAAGAACAGCGTGTGTGGTCATGGATTAGAGAGATGGGCCTGAGCTCCTGATTACCTTAATACAGACACAAATGGTCACACAGAAAGGTATGACTGGGGGAAACAATGAATTTGCTGTCTCTGTCAGCTGAGGGAGCCCAGCAGCAACAAGCACACGTCGGACAAGGAAAGAGCAAGGAAATAAAATGATTCACCTGTGTGTGGCACACACACACACACACACACACACACACACACACACAGGGGTTTTATGTCAGAGACACAGTATCAATGGGAAAAAACATACCATTGCATGACCAAAGATTTAACAATTTGAGTAACACAGTAAAAGAGTTTTGGGGTTTTTAGCACAAAATATTTGATAACTGTCTGATAAATAAAGTCGATACTCTCTCCTCCCCCACCATCAATCTTCTGCTACTCTCAGTCCTCCCCCATGCTCAGTGCTCCCCCACCCCCAGTCCTCCCCCATGCTCAGTGCTCCCCCACTCTTTGTCCTCTCCCACCCCCACTGAAGCCTCCCTTGGCCATCAGAGAAAAGTGAGCTCTTCCTCCACCACACTGCAAACTTGCCACACTCACTACCCCTTTGGGACCATGTGGGCTGAAGCCGGAGGGCAAAGAGTTGAATCCTGCTGAATCATTGCGCCACGACCCAAGTGCCTGCACACTGGCCTCGGGCTCTCTCGGGATTACTTATTTAAGACTCAAAGATATTCCCTGGGGTCTTTCAGGAACTGCCTGCAGAGTTCTTCCCACCCCAGCTTCCTAGACGTTGGTGTTCTCCTCCATCTCCCCTCAGCACTGACCCTTAGCGGTCTTGATTCTCCCGGGGGCCAGGCTGCTCCCACTGAAACACACAACCTGGGCTCTCCACGGCTACCTTTGCTTTCCCTACCTGCAAGGAACACGCAGAAGAAAATCCTGAGACATCACCTGAAAAGCCTGCCAGCCTGCCGGATTGTTTTCCTCTCACAAGGCAGAAAGTAGGCAGGAAGAGAGGGAGAGACAGAGACAGAGATGGACAGGGAAGACGCCATTTTCTCAGGCCGGTGAGATGGTTCACTAGGCAAAGGTGCTTTGTGTCAGTCCTAACTCATTTGATCCCCTAGACCAGCAGTTCTCAACTTGTGGGTCAGAGGGTCGAGCAACCCTTTCACAGGGGTCATCTAAGACCACTGGAAAACAGATAAATTACAGTTATGAGGTAGCAACAAAAATAATCTTATGGTTAGAAGTCACCACGACATGAGGAACTTTATTAAAAGGCCGCAGCATTAGGAAGGTTGAGACCCAATGGCACACACACACACACACACACACACACACACACACACACACACACACTCAAATAAAGTGAAAAGACATTGAATTAAAGTTTTATTTCCACACATTGACCACACATGATTTGAGCAGATCGTCTATGAATCTGGCACCATTCTTAACCATTAACTTTTAAATTTTCCTATATTTCTTTTCTTGTGTCTCATTTTAGTAAACAATGTTTGTTACCTCAGCTGAGCCTTCAGTTTTAATACTCTATCTATGTGTATAGAATAAGCACAGGTTCAGGGACCAGGAAATGTTTGTGAGACAACTTTACTCATACGTCAGAGCTCAGTTCAGCCTACTAACTCTATAGATTACTTCCCAGCTGCACTCCAAGGACCTCAAATGAGAGATACATGTCTTCTACACGTCTGTAATGTGCACACATGTGGAAATATAACTCCGGCCCTAAAAGCAATCCAAGAAATTCCAAGACTGCTTGAAAATATATCTGTAGAGATACTCTATTTACTGTATATAGTAAGTTCTACAAAAGCAATCAAGCATGAATTTGAGGCTAGAGCACAAAATTTGGAGCCAGAAGCTGGACCGCTGAGCATCCAGCTAACTCATCCGCTGCCACCTGCAAAGCTGGCGTGGTTGGCTCCAGAATGAGTCAGATCACAAGCCAACCCTGAAGACCAGTGGGATGACATACACAGAAGTGTGTGACAATGCAGAGCCTGCCCATGGCTTTCCTGGCATGGGGAAATGTCATGATCTTAAACCGTCCTGAACAGTTCTACCTTGGCCACGGACTTAGGTCGCCTTTGATACCCCTTCCTCACCACACCAGAATTCTCAGAGACTCCCCAGGACTATGAGCAACAGGCTATGCATGGACAGTGAGTGGATGGAGCGCTAGGTGTTGAGGACCGACCTCTAGCACGGTCTGCAATCTTCACTGTGGCTGGGATTCAGCTCCCAGCTTCCAACAGTCCAGCTGCTTTGCTACTCCACCCCCCCCCTTCCCTTCCTCCTAACTCCAGGCTCACCTAGTCCTCAGAGGTAGTAGAAACTCTAACTATGCATTGGCTGCAGCACAGCCTCCTCTATCCCAGTGAGGCCAGAAGTTCCTGTGTTGATATCTACTTTAGTACGGACTGGGCAAGGGAATATGGCCCCAGGTACTGTAAGACTACACAGGCAGAAAGATGTCTTAATCCTAGAAAACACACCAGTTAACACTTTGAGCTAAGCTTTCTAACCAATACAAAAACAAACAAACATAAAAACCTAACTCCACCTATGGTGCTGTGTTTTTTGAAAGAAAATGGTTTGGAAACAAGTGTGACTCCATCTGAAAATGTTCATACAGGAGAGAAAGCAGAGACTACTGGACAGAGCGACCATCATGGCCGAACAAGAGACTCCAGTGGGTTAAAGTGATGCCATCTTAGCAGCGACAGAGAAGGGGGTTATAGTCGGGCAGGGTGAAGGCCACTGTTGGTGGCCAATGACCACACAAGGAAAGTAACTATCTGAGCAAGAGAACAATGCCTAGTTATATCCGCACGAACACGGATTTCCTCCTGGGTGAGGAAGGGTAGGTACTATGGCTCCACCAAGCCCTTACAGAGTAAAGCCCTTGGGAGCTGAGCCAGTCAAGACAGATGTAAATTCTAGAAGACTCTGGGAGTTGGGCTCCAACAATATTCTAATTCCTGGATCTAATCAGAGACACTTTAATTGAATATGAATTTTAGAATACTTGGTGAACTTTGAATCTGTTTTAGTTAGTTAGCTAGCTAGTCATTAGTTCACTAGCCAATGGTGAGTTAGTGACAGGGTATCACACTGGTGATATTCGCACTAGATCCCGGGGGCTGAGAAATGAAGTGACACAGAGGACCTGAACCTCTTCACCCTTTTGTCATCACAGCCCGGCCCGGGTTCTCCAGCATGGTGTCAGGAAGCAGGGAGAGGGCAAGTTACGTTGTCTCATCTTTAGCCCACCACTGGAGCGCCTCTACTCATAAATGGCTCTGTTTCTCAAATTAACTCCTTTTACGCATGACACCTCTCCTTGTAACACTGTTCACGTCCCTCCTCGGCCGAGGAGGTCACGTGGGAGTTCTCCTTGCAGCCCCCAGGCCTCAGCACAGCTGCCTCCCTCCTCAGATCCAGCTCTAATCCAGCCTCCTCAGTCTTCACAGCTTTCATCTCTACAAATCATGGCCGGGGGTTTTTCCCTCCGAGGGAAACCCTCCTAAGTGGTTCAAACCCCCCCATCTTCCACTGTGGCTCCTAAGCCCACAAGAGGCAGCTGTATCCTTGTCTTGTCTTGGCCACACCCTCTTCCAGCCGCACCATCTCCCTATTGTCTTCCCCTGCTCGATTAAGTAAAAAGCAGATGGGCCAACCATCCTCCAGGGACTGAGATGCAGTCTATAGCTTCTTGGAGCCTCCCTTCACATGGCTTACCC
Organism: Peromyscus eremicus; assembly: GCF_949786415.1. Classification (NCBI taxonomy): domain Eukaryota; kingdom Metazoa; phylum Chordata; class Mammalia; order Rodentia; family Cricetidae; genus Peromyscus; species Peromyscus eremicus. The sequence goes on along the minus strand of NC_081422.1, from coordinate 45,848,794 downwards.
CATGCTCACAGGAAGAAGAAGAAATAACAGAGGTACCACATACACGGCTTCTTCCCCCAGTCCCGTTTGCACCCCCAATTTCATCTTCGTGCATTGCTATACCAAAACGCCTCACTCTGGGCAACTTCTTAATAATAGGAATGGACTCCACACAGTCCTGGAGGCTGGATAATCCAAGCTGAAGCACGGGTGTCTGCTAAGGGACATGTGTCCCCTGCTGTCTTACTGCCTCAATGACAAGAGAAGTGAACACTGAAGGACGCCATGGGACCTCTGAGTCCCCTGGACCTCAAGCTAACTAATAAGGGTGTAATCCCATCCTTGTGGGAGGAGCTAACTGGAAGGAATCACCCCCTCCAGCCTCCCCTTCCCCCAGTTCCACCACATTGGCTCTCGGGTTCGAGCACAGTAAGTTTTAATGGACACATAGTTCCACCCTCTATAGTTTTCTTGCCTAGACTTGGGGGAGTGATGCAAGTTGGGGAAGGGATGGGGCACTTGCTGCTTCCTTAGAATCCTGGAGGAGAGGCCTCCAGGGCTTCCAAGTCCAGCAGCTCTTTCTGTAATGGGAGACAGCTGCCGTCTATCATTTTCAGCTAAGGCCTCTGGTGTTCATGGTGAGCTATTAAGATAGGAACCACCCAACAACATTCTTTAGCAAATTTCAACAGAAAAATGCAAAAGCTTTAAAAATAAACAAAAAGGACGAAATGTTTTCACCACAGAACTCAAAGTGCGAATCTACCAATCAGAAATGAGTGAGATTGCATGTTTGTCTTTCACGTGGGCACGGAATTTGTGTTCTACCTTTCTCCTTTCCTTTTGACAGGCTCTCACTATGTAGCCTTGGCTGGATCTCATTATGTAGACCAGGCTGTTTTCAATCACACAGAAATCCTCCTGCCTCTGCCAAAGGAGTGCTGGGATTAAAGGAGTGTACCACCACCACCACCGCCTGCCTCATTTCCTACCTTAATAACCAGTTCCCTTGTATGTTGTGAAGGAAGGACTATTTCCCCAGCTGAGGACAGCTAACAGCCACTTAGTCACAAGAAACAGATTCCCAAGGCTTCAGAATCCTCCCCTGACCGATGGGGGTGGGAGCACACTCAGAATTCCTGAGCCCATGGAGGACTCTGTTCCCCTTCACTCCCCTGCCACTATGCACCCACAGCCAGTCAGCAAGCCACTAAAGGAAGGACCACCGCCTGAGGTCCCCAAAGAACAAATACAAAAAGGGAAGACAATTGTTTCCAGGAGAATGCTGGTTAGCCCCAGTGTGGGTTCAAAGTGGACCCCTGAGGTGATATGAATGTCATTTTCTGATGTGACATTCAATAGATGCCTCTTGTATCCAGCAGTCTGTGGCTCTCTTCTCACTTCTACAGCCCAATACTCACTCTGAGAATTGATGAACTTGTCATTACTATCTGAGACACAGAGATATGCAGAAGCAAGCTGGGCTCTCCCTTTAGACGACTGTGTAAGTGCGGATGCGTTCATGAGCACTATCTCACCACATACAAAGCCTCCAAGTACAGTACCCAGCCAGAGGCGCCATTAGACAAATACTTTCAAACCAAATGATCTCAAAGGTTGTATATCTAGCAAAGCAGGAGTTTTTTGTTGTTGTTTTTGTTTTTTACTTAAGGAAAAAACAACAACAAAACACATGGCCAGTTAGATAGCAATGGTTACAAGTGGAGGAGGAGCCAAGAGCAGGATGGACAATGCGGGGTAGGGGACTGGAGCCGCCAGCCTTGAGTCTTATCACACTGAGCTCCTGCCTCCGGGGATGCAGTCAGCTGGAAGAAGTTCAACCCCAGAGAACAGGCTGCCGTTCTCAACCCAGATTGCTTGTCAGATGCAGGGCTGTCCCTGACCCGAAGGCAAGAAGGCACATCGTGCCAGAGCTCCTTGGAGAAAAGGCTGGATGTTCCCTTGTGAGGGTCACCAAGATAAGGCAGAGCCTCTCAGGTGCTGGAGTTTGCTTGGCTCGATCTGCTTTGTAACTTGGAGCGGGCTAAAATAATAGTAATAGTAATAATAATAATAATAATAATAATAATAATAATAATAGCTGTGTTATTACAGTTCAACAGCCCCATCTTGTCCCTGATCTTTCTCCCATCTTACAGTAGAGGGAGAGAGAGAGAGAGAGAGAGAGAGAGAGAGAGAGAGAGAGAGAGAGAGTTGTGGGGAGGGGAAGAGTACTCTTTGCAGTGAAGGGTGAGAAATGGGTTAGAGGACTGGACTGAGGACCTTGAGTAAATGGCCTCCTTTCCTGCAGCCACTCATAAAGGACCATTCAGGTTGATTTCCAGAATTTAAAGGAAGAAAAGACTCCACACCCTCGTTTCTCCAGTTACCCAAAAGCTGTTAACCCAGATCCCACACAAGTCCTCCAGTGAGCTACGTATAGAGTTGAGGCGCCACCTCGTGGCGAAAGATGGAAGTACAGCTAATGGTAAATCAGGCAGGGGAAACAGGTCTTTCCCAGCAGGGAGAGGGAACCAAACCCAAAACCTACCTACCCACTGCTCAGGACTTTCTTTCTGCATTCCCTGTAGCTGATAGCTGCATATCACTAGATGCTGCCTTTAAAAATGAAGGACTGTAATTTTCCCCCAATATGCTAGGCACGAAAGCAAAATAGAATTCAGGTGATCTAAACCTCACACCCTAGTACTTATTTCTCTGACGTGGTGTTCCCCCAAATATCCCTTCAAGTTTAGAAGCATCCTGAACGTCTGTGGACCCTATTTAACACCTACAGGGAAGTAAGTCACTGCAGAGACTGGCGACAAGGAGCAGGCAGAGGACAAACTGGAGCGGGTCAGGGACAGGGACGCAGGGGAGGGGGAGGGGGGAGCACGACACAAGCCAGATAAAGTTCTCATCAGAGGGCAGCTTTCTGCAGAGCATACGCAAAAGCGTGTTATATCTAAGGAAGGAATGATCCGGCTTCCTGTGCAGATATTAACTCTTGCCCGTTGACACATTTTTAAGGAGCAGCCTGAGGGGGCCAGAGCTAGCAGAGCCGAGACAACTCACTAGGGCTGGAGCATTCAGCATCCCCTTGGGAAAGGTTGGAAGGCCAGGTCAATGGAGCCCAAGGCCTCCAGCAGCACGGTGATCTGGGTCAGGCATGTGAATGGGGAGCATTATATCAAAGGATTGTTGGGAGATGTGGTCTGAGGGAACCGGATACATGGATATAATGAAGTTTCTAGAACTCTAAGTAATATTCCTGGATTGGTGTCAGGTACAGACGAGGCTGTTGACTGGTAAAGCCAATCTGGGATGGTTTAGGATGGATTTGAACTAGTGTCTAAGTGCAAAAAAACAAAAGGCTGCTTGAGACGCCCCCACTGCCCCAGAAACCTAAAGGTATGGGAGCTAGCACGCCATAGTTTTTTCCATGGAGAGTCTTCAGATGTTTCTATTTGTCCCTGAACTTTGTGACATCTACTCTGCTGGTGTCCCAGGCCCTGGGAAGCCCCGGCTTGCAGACAAAGGCAGAGAAAGGCATCTGGCTTATCAGGGTGATGTGACACTTTACACTCTCTCTCCTTCCTGTTCATTTCCATCCTGACTGCAGACACCCTGCCCATCTTCTTCACTGCTTCTTTTTCTCCACTTTGCATTTCTCTTCAAGGTCACACTTGCCTTGAGTAGAGTATGGCCTCTTCACCTAGTGTCCCAAGTGAACTGGGAGCTTAGTTTCTTCCAGGGGCCATATCTCACCAGTCAGTCATGCTAGGACTGCCACAGCTACCAGACTCTGTCTATCTCTGTCTCTGTCTCTATCTCTGTCTCTGTGTGTGTGTACCTCTGTCTGTCTGTCTGTCTGTCTGTATCTCTCTTTTCCAATAACAAACAGCTCAGACCACTGAAAACCTCCCTAAACTTACTCAGGCTAATAGGGTCACTAGGTCTTCGTTTACTTGTTATCTCCAGCTGACTGGGCCCCTATACCAAGGGATCATCTACCTGTCTGTGCTTCCTGGAAAGCTTAGGGTGCTGTAACAAAGAAGCCCTGGGTTACAGTGCTTAAAATCAGAAAGGCAGCAGCTGTTTTTGTTTTTCTGAGCACAATCCTTCAGAGACCTTTTTCTTTTCTTTCTTTTTTTTTTCTTCATGGCCATTTAGAGAATTTTCTAGCATAAAATATTTGAGCACCTCCTGCATTCCACATATGCTCATCCTTAGAACTCATGATCTAGTGGGAAGTCCAAGAGAGTAAAAGAGTACAGTTCAGAGGAGAAAATTTGGTACAGTTGAAAGATCTGTAGAGCTTAAATGAGGGGGTGGCTCTCTATCCAGGGATAATAGGGTCTTTAGAGAAGATGTGTTGCTGTATGAGATGGGATTGGAAGGACGGACTCTCGGGAAGTACAAGAAGAAGCTGTACCAGTGAAGAGTGCTATGAAGAGGTGTGGGGCTTAGAGATGCAGGAAGTGTGGGAGCAATGAGGGGACAACACAGGCCACCAGGCGGTCTGTCTCCCCGGGAAGTTACTGCGTTGTCAAGGAGGCCTTGGATGCCAGGTTGACACCTAGTCTTAGCTTTCGAGCCTGGGCCATGAGAGTCATTTAGGATTCCATTTGGGGAGTGGAAGTCAGAGCTGTAGGGTGACTAAGGTGGACTGAATGGAAAGGAAAGGGAATTCACAACTCAGGAAGGAGAAAGCAGGCTGGAGTCTGATGAGGGATGGATGCCACTTGGGTTTATTTGATTCCAGATGTAGTCAAGGTGACAGCCAAATAGAGCCATTACAGGGACTACGCTCTTCTTAGAATTACCATAACTCCAGCAGGACTCTCTATCTCCGCTATCCCAGTGATTGGAAGAGGGGGAGGGGAGGGGAGAGAGAAGAGGAAAGCAGGTCTAAGGAGGAAGTGAGGGGAGGGGGAAGAGAGGAAGGAGAAATGACGGAAAGAGATGGCGCCCTTTCTGAACATGTTGGTTAGCTGTGAGCTTGGTGCAACCTGGAATCGATCGCCTGCAAGAGTCTCGATGAAGGATTATCTAGGTTGGACTGGCCAGTCAGCACATCCTTGAACACTTCCTCAGGTGTGGGAGGACTCAGCCCGAATGTGGGCAGCACCATCCCCTGACCTGGGGCCCTGGGCTGCCTAGGAGTAGAGAAAGCTGGTCAGCACCAAGCATGCATCCGTTCTCTGCTCCTCCTCTCTGCTCTTGGTGGGGCTGCGCTGTGACAGATCCTTTGAGTTCCCACTGCCATGACCTCCCCAAAATGATGAATCCAAACCTGGAACTGTCAACTAAAATAAACACTTTCTCCTCTAAGTGGCTCTTGGTCGAGATATTTTTCACAGCAAAGGAAATTATACTAGAACACCGAACCTATAGGAGAACAGAGGTTTTGATGTTTACAAAAAAAAAAAAAAAAAAAAAAAAAAAAAAAAAAAAAAAAACACAAATTTTTAAATGATAAATGCTTCCCTGGAGTTTAATAGAAACAAGGACAACCACCTTCAAGTGGCACTGGCCTCACAGGATTCTAATCCTTCATTCAGTCCCATATTCTCCACTAAGCCATCAGCCCATAATGATGTAGATTGTGTGGTTCCCCTGCACACACTCAGGGTAGTAACTTTGACATCACCATGACCGATGTCTGACAGAAACGCTTAAGGGAGGAAGGCTTTGTTGCAGCTCATGGTCTTAGAGGTGGGTGTTGATGTAACCAACCGTCTTATTAAATAAGAAACACAGAGCCGATTCAGAGAAGAAAGCCAAGAGGTCAGAACTAAGAGCCTTACCCTTCCTGCTTCAGCTATCCTGCTTCAGCCAAGAGAGCTCTCCGAAAAAGAGGCCTACTTCCTGTGTGTACGTCTTTAAATACTCTAGATGTTCTGCCTTCTCATTGGTTGTAAACTAAACACGTGACTGCCTTGTCATTGCCTGTATGTACCGCCCTCCAGGTCCTTAAAGGCGTGAGCCACCACCGCCACGCGCTTGCTATGGCTCTATAACTCTGACCCCCAGGCAACTTTATTTATTAACATACAATTAAAATCACATTTCAGTACAAGTAAAATACCACCACATTTCCCCTTTTCTATTTTAATAAAAAGAAAAAAAAGAAAAAGGTTATAACTAACAAAAGAAAAACTATATACAAAAGTACAATAACTATATACAATATATACAAATAATAAATGTCTAAACAATGTCTAGTCCATTTGTATTTGACAAATTCAGAGATGATAATTTCATTATCCTATTTTGTTAAGTCCAAAATGTATCTAATTCACTTTCTATCCTAATTAATCTTCAACTAACTAACCTTCAACTATAACTAACTAATCTTCAACTCCCTCAGAGACCCAAGAAGGAAATAATATTAGCTAACAAAAATAAAAACAGAAAGTGCATGCAAGCAACTTCCAAAAAATTTGTGAGTTGACAGAAACAGCCAACTGCCTGGACAGTCACCTGAGGTTTCTCCGCAATGCTGGGGCATCATCTTCAGCCTATATAGGCTTAGCATATCTGACAGACTCATTTGTGAAGTAGGATGTACACAAGGTCAACAGTTCAACCTCACATTGGGTGAGAGCAGTCCATGCACCAGAAACACCTGAATTCCACTAATGTCATGTCATGATTCAGGATTTTAAATTCAGGAAAATGTTGATGGTTTTTTCAGTTCAGCTCTCCATTCTTCTTGGCTGTGTACATATGGCTTCATCTCAGCATCCCGTTCTTCTCCACATCTCTCTATCAAATGCCAGTCTACTATTGAGAGGCGTGAGCTTAGTTACTCTTCAAGAATAACTGTTTCAGCTGCTATTCCACAGCACATCAGAAGCCATCGGCCCACTGCCTGTTCAGCTGCCTTCGAAGAAAAGGGCACTGTACCTTTTCCGAGTTGCGAAGGCCACGTCAGGGATGGTGCCATATTGTCCTGGCCTCAGAAGATGCCTTTTGATAAAGCCATAACCACGCTTGTTTAGGCAAGAATCAGTAGTCCTTTGTTTCATGTCCTGTCTGTCCATTTTGTCATCAGTTGATTCGAGGATACTTTGTTGTCCAGTGGCTAACTTTTGCCACAATGAAAGCTAACTCCATACGCAGTTTCTTCAATGCCCATATTTTCTCTGAAGTAGATTGGTACTGCCAGGAGCCGACATGTCTCATAGTCATAACAAAAAAGAAAAATTTTCTAAGTTATTAAAACATTTTAAATGCCATATTCTGTAGTTCTCTGAAGGGTTTGAAGATGACCTATCTAAAATATATCTGCTCAATTTTTAAAACATATCTAATATGACTACAAGTTCTATTGTAATGTCTAACTACTAACTATCATTTCTTTATATCCTAATGGTAATAATAACATTCAAGGATCAGAAAATTGCATTGTTAAATGAACGATATAAGTACAATTAGAAATATACATATAGCATTTTCTAACAATATCAATTTCAATATATATAATTTGTATACAATATAAAACAATCCAATCCAATGTAAAGTATTTAAAACTAGTAATTGTCTTTTTCTTCTTCTTTCTTTCTCTCTCTTTTTTTTTTTAAATAAGAACCTTAAATCTAATCTGCTTAGTCTTTTTCCTAACCCTTGACAACAACTTGTAACCAACCCCCCTAAACAATGAAAATTATCCCAGACCCAAAACCCATTAAAAAGACCAAAAAACCACCCACCCCACACCACCTCTTTGGGAATGTGGGCGTCGTATTCTTAACATTGCTTCCTGCTGGGTATGGGCGAAGTTATCTTTATCCTGAAAGAAAAATTTTAGGTTAATTGTCAAATTCTAGGAAAGGTAACTATATCCTTCATTATCCATTCTGTGTATAATGCCAAAGTTCAGGTTTTATCTCAAGTCCTTATTCAAGTAGTCTTTGAGACTGGATCATCTCAGCTAGTCATCTCAAAATTGCTCTGAGCACCTTGTAGTTCAAAGCTGATCTGTAGATGATGTTTGTCAGCTTAGTGATGTTATTATTGTCCACGTGGAATTGTTGTTGTTGTTGTGGGGCCCCAACTTCTTCCTGGAGACTTCAGTTGATGTTAGGCCTGGCCGTGAATTCCTGCAGAAAACTGATAAGAGACTCGAACACAAAGACATATATATGCAGCTAATTGAAGCCTTTTTTCTAGAATTAATCAGTACTCTATATGACCATTCATATCTTAGCAAAGTTTAAAATGTATATATCTATATATCTATATATCTATATATATTAATCTTGTAAGTTTTGATATAAAATTTATACTTTAAGAAAAGTTTAAAGAATCAGAATAGAATCAAAGAGTTGAGATTAGTAATAGAATAGTCCCTTAATTAATTTGGCTTTTCCCCTGTCTCATAGCAGAAGATGGCTCTTTTATTCTGGCATGATACAGGGAGTTTGCATTTTCCTTTTAACAACATGCTTGAGTTTAAAGAAGGAGAGAGCCATTCTCCAACTCCAAAGTCAGCTTTAAATTTTAATTGGACTGGGACTATTAGAAGACCAATAGTGTTAAATCTTTAGAGAAAAGCAGAAACAAACATTTAGGAAGACATAAAATTTTTTAGATAATATATACCCATACGCCATTTCACTCTGCTTCCTGGGATAGATGATTTGTCCCTTTCCTTCAGTTGTCTTATTTGTCCAGTGTTCTTCAGATTCCTTAACCTTCATTCTCCTAAAAGACAAAAACAAAAACCTTTCCCCAAGACTAATTTTGGGGATGTTCCTTTTTGGCAAGTTATTATCTGATTAAATGAAAAGACATGTGTTACTGGTATAAGTTAGTTTAAATTGGATGTTCATGTTGGTTTAATTAAGAAACCTAATTAAGAGGTTTCTCTTGTTCAAATCGAACCTTTATCAATTTTGATGGTACCCACAACTTATCTTCTCCTGTAGAAACAAAAGCAAAACCTCGTCCCCAATGTAACACATACCCTGGTTTCCATTCTGAGGTCAGCACATCCTTAAAATATATAGGCTGATTTAATTCTGTAGTTTTTTCTATTATCCAATGTCTCTCTGCAGCTGTTGTTCCTTTCTCATTGGCATTAAGAAAATTCAAAGTTAATAGAGCATTATGCAGTCTATTTCTGGGGGTTTTTGTTGCCCCTTTCTGTTTATTTAGCATATCCTTTAGAGTTCTGTTTGATCTTTCTATAACTGCTTGACCTGTAGGATTATGTGGTATGCCTGTAATATGCTTTATATTGTAATAAGCAAAAAACTGTTTCATTTTAACAGAGACATATGATGGAGCATTGTCAGTTTTGATTTGTGCAGGTATACCCATGATGGCCATAACTTCTAGCAAATGAGTGATTACAGAATCAGCTTTTTCAGAACTCAAAGCAGTTGCCCACTGAAATCCTGAATAAGTATCGATAGTGTGGTGTACATATTTCAGTTTTCCAAATTCTGCAAAGTGAAACACGTCCATCTGCCAGATTTCATTCCTTTGAGTACCCTTTGGGTTACATCCTGCTGGTAATGGTGTTTGATTGTAGAAGGAACAAGTAGGACATTTCTTTACTATTTCTTTGGCTTGTTGCCAGGTTATGGAAAAATCCTTTTTTAAACCTTTACTATTGACATGATGTTTTTTATGACATTCTGAGGCCTCCAGCACATTTCCTATTAATAACTTATCAATCTCATCATTGCCTTGTGCTAGAGGGCCTGGCAGACCAGTATGGGATCGAATGTGAGTTATATATAAAGGATGACTCCTTTTCCTGATTGTATCTTGTAATTGAATAAATAATGAAGTTAATTCTGAAGCATCAGGGATAAATTCTGCAGTCTCAATATGTAATACTACTCTTTCAGCATACTGAGAGTCAGTTACTATGTTGAGAGGTTCTGAAAAATCCATTAATACCAACAGAATAGCATATAATTCTGATTTTTGAACTGAATTATAAGGACTTTGAACCACTTTACTTAAATTTTCTGATTTGTAACCTGCCTTTCCTTGTTTGTTGGCATCTGTATAAAATGTACGAACTCCAGATATGGGCTTTACCCGTACAATTCGAGGCAAGATCCAATCAGCTCTCTTTATAAGATCAATTCTATCGCTTTTGGGATATTTGCTGTTAATTTCTCCCAAAAAATTACTGCAAGCTCTTTGCCAAGGTTCACTTTCTGTCCATAATTTTTCAATGTCCTCCTTAGTTAAAGGTACGACAATTTCTGCTGGGTCTATTCCTGCTAATTGGCGAAGTCTCAATTTTCCTTTCCAAATCAAGTCAGAGATTTTTTCCACATAAGTTTTTAATTTTTTGTTTGGTTTATTTGGTAAAAATATCCATTCTAATATAATATCTTCCCTCTGCATTAATATTCCTGTAGGAGAATGCCTAGAAGGTAAAATAACCAAAATGCAATCCAGCTTTGGATCAATACGATCGATGTGCCCTTCATGTACTTTCTTTTCTACCAAGGCCAATTCTTTCTCAGCTTCAGGTGATAACTCTCTTGGACTATTTAGGTCCTTGTCACCTTCTAAGGTTTTGAACAAATTATGCAGTTCATCATTTTTTACCCCAACAATAGTTCGTAGATGAGAAATATTTCCAAATAATCTTTGAAAGTCATTAAGAGTCTGTAGTCTATCTCTCCTAATTTGCACCTTTTGGGGTCTAATTTTTTGTAGCTCTATTTTATATCCTAAATAATTAATAGAATCTCCTCTTTGTATCTTTTCAGGAGCAATTTGTAATCCCCAGCAAGGCAAAATTTTCTTTACGTCTTCAAACATTCTTTCTAAAGTATCTGCATTTGAGTCAGCTAGTAAAATATCATCCATATAATGATAAAGTATAGATTTAGGAAATTTTTTACGTATCACTTCCAATGGCTGTTGTACAAAATATTGGCACAGAGTTGGGCTATTCAACATTCCCTGTGGGAGGACCCTCCATTGAAATCTTTTAACCGGTTGAGAATTATTATAAGTAGGCACTGTGAAAGCAAATCTTTCTCTGTCTTTTTCTTGTAACGGTATTGAAAAGAAACAGTCTTTTAAATCAATAACTATGAGAGGCCATCCTTTTGGTAACAGAGTAGGCAAAGGAATTCCAGATTGTAGAGAGCCCATTGGCTGAATTACTCTGTTAATTGCTCTAAGGTCTGTTACCATTCTCCATTTACCAGATTTCTTTTTAATAACAAATACAGGAGAATTCCAAGGGCTGGTTGATTCCTCAATATGCTGAGCATTTAACTGTTCTTCTACCAGCTCTTCTAAAGCCTGGAGTTTCTCTGTTGTTAAAGGCCATTGCTGGACCCATACAGGCTTGTCTGTTAACCATTTTAAAGGTAGAGCTGTTGGTGTCTTTGGAAGATCATCAGTTGTTGTGCCCTGTTCTTGTATAATATGGATGGCTGGTGACCACTCAGAATAATGCCTTCTAATATTTCTCTCAGAAACATGTGCTAATTTATGATTTGTTTCTGAGATTGGAGGGATGTTAATCTGAGTATTCCATTGTTGCAACAAGTCTCGACCCCACAAGTTCATAGCTATGTTAGCTACATATGGTTTCAATTTTCCTCTCTGTCCTTCTGGACCTATACACTCGAGCCATCTTGCACTCTGTTTCACCTGAGATAATGTCCCAATTCCTAACAGTTGAACATTTACCTCCTGAAGAGGCCAAGTTGGATGCCAAAATTCTGGTGCAATTATGGTAATGTCCGCACCTGTGTCTACCAGACCAGACAACAAAACACCATTTATTTTTATCGATAATTTTGGTCTTTGTTCATTAATAAAAGTTTGCCAAAAAATTTTCTTTATATTTGCTCCTGAATTTTCTATTCTCTCTGTTTCATCATCCTGACCAGCATGACTTATTCCAATAGGCATTTGGTTATTTAATTGCTCTGGGTAGGGGTTTCCTCTACGACTGCAGGAAAGGTTTGAACTGGATTTGCTATTGGGGCCTGCATGAGGCCCCTCTGGGAGTTTCCCGAAGACTGAGGCAAAGGATTACCCTGTCTGTCCCTTGTTGATCTACATTCGTTGGTCCAGTGTTTTCCCTTACCACACCTTCTGCATACTCCAGAAGGAAGGGGCTTTCTGTTGCCATTGTTCCTTGAAGAAACATTGTTTCTAGGAATGACCTGTTTACAGTCCCTTTTCAAATGTCCTTGCTTTCCACATCCAAAACATCTAACATTCCTCAAACCTTTTGAAATTGCTTCTCCTACCCATGTATCATCATGCTCATGAGCTTCAACATTAACCGTATCTCTAATCCAATCTTCCAAAGGTGCAGATCTTGCCTTTAACGGCCTGATTATTGTTTTGCATGCTGCATTCGCATTCTCAAAGGCCAAAGACTCAATTATTATCTTACTAGCTTCTGAATCCGGGACCATTCTCTTTACTGCTGAAGCCAGTCTTTGTAAAAAATCTGTGAAAGATTCTTTTGGGCCTTGTACAACCTTTGTAAATGACTCAGTTTTTTTTCCTGGTTCCTCAACTCTGTCCCATGCATTCAAGGCTGCTGTTCGACATAAAATTAGGGTTTGGACATCATATAAACATTGTGTTTGTGCTGAAGCATATTGACCTTCTCCAATAAGCTGATCCTGGCAGACTTGTATTCCTTTATCCCTCCACTGCTTTTCTATGTTTTTAGCTTCGTCCTTGAACCAAGTTAGCCACTGAAGCCTTTGACTGGGTTCAAGAACACCTTGTGCCAGCTCCCGCCAGTCCTGTGGTACAATCCTATTATATGTTGACCAAGAGTTTAACATTTGCTTTACATATGGGGAATGCATACCATAAGATACTATTGCCTCCTTTTCAATTGGAGCCCAAATATTTTGTGTAGTCATTTGATCAGGCGACTGCTGTACGGTTACTGGACAAACTAAGGGTGACTGTGTGAAAACAGGCTTTCTTTCTGTAACCCTATGATCCAATCTTGAAGCAGCTTCATTGTTAGTTTCTTCTGTCTGAGTTTTTACAGGTTTAATAGGTTTTTCTAAAGCTGTCATCCTGGCACTTAAATTGACTATCTTTTTAAATAGTAAAATGAGGATAAACATAGTAATAAAATGCATAATTCGATCAACAGTAATCTTCTCATATAGCTGTTCCATTGTCAGACTGTCTAAAATTGCAAACAAATTTTCTTCCAATGTACACAGAAAACCCATTTTTTTTAATGTGGAAAAATTTTTTTCTTTTAAATAGTTTTCTTTAAAATATCTGATATGTTAAGTGACTTACCAAGTCCTTGTAGAACAGTACCAATCCGAGGGAATTTCAAACAGCCACCTAGTGTCCGAGGTGCGAGTCCAGAGAGAGAGAGAGAGAGAGAGAGAGAGAGAGAGAGAGAGAGAGAGAGAGAGCAAGCGTAGCCACAAGTTCTGCCTAAGAGCTTGAATCCAGCCACGTGTTCCCGCTTGAGCCTAGTCAAGCCTTGGCTCTGGCTACCTTAAGCTCCAACCACGTGCGTTGGTTTTACAGGCAGGGGCCCTGTTCGGCAGGGCAGGCCTGAGTTGTTTGTAACACTGGCTTTAAGCAAGTAGCTCAAGGTTGGTCCGGCCTGAGGCCAAGCCGACCTGGGCCCGGGCTAGGGAGTCGGCCGCCCTGGCGGGAAACCAGACCTGCCGGCCGCCCTGGCGGGAACCCGGACCTGCCGCCAAGCCAAGTTAAGCGGTTTTAATGGATTCTTATCACGTTGGGCGCCAAATGTTGATGTAACCAACCGTCTTATTAAATAAGAAACACAGAGCCGATTCAGAGAAGAAAGCCAAGAGGTCAGAACTAAGAGCCTTACCCTTCCTGGCGTCCAACGTGGTGGCAAGAGTTTCCACCTAAAAACTTAGAAAAAAAGATTCTAAAACGGACCTAAAACAGCTTCCTAATTGTCTCTCTCAAATAAGCGGCAGCTGCCGGTTTGAGCTACTGGCGGGTTCCTAGCGTGCGCTCTCGACCTGCAGTATGGTGGGAATGAGGCCTCTGCAAGTAGCACATTAAACTGTGTGGTGAATTTAGCCTTTGCTAGTACAAAACAAAAAAAGAGGTTTCTGGGCTACACGCTACTTTGGTAAAGTGTAGACCCACTATTTCTGAGAGTTATGGCTCCCAGAGCTGGCGGAAAGCGGCCCGCCGCCATGTTGGGAAGCTGAAGTGGGCGGAGCCAGCAGCCACTGCGCCGTTTCAGGCTTAGAAGGCTGCAATTTAAAGCAATAGGCTCAAGCTAATATAAAAAAAAATAAGCCACGTAAAGATGGCTACCACACAAAGAATCTGGATTATGTTCTCTTTGATATTCGTAACTGCAGAAAAACATTTGATTGTAAAAGCTGTTGAGTTATGCCAAAATGTATATTTTAAAGGTACCTTGACTTCAAAATTTGGATATAAGGATATGTTGCTTTGGAAAAGAGTCTCTGCTCTTGTTTCCACAGAAAGCCAGAGACTATGGATTTGTTCCAGATTAAGATACATCAGGTTTGACCAGCCAAGACCCCCTGAAAGGTCTCCAATGACACCATGGCCCAGATGACTCAACATCCAGAATGGTTTCAAGGCAACTGGCTCAGACGATACAGCCTCATGGACTACTCCATGATCCTAAAATTTTCTTTGTGTCCCCATAAGATACAGCGCCCCCCTCCAGCAGGAAGTAGTAAGAGAAGCTACGCCCAAATTCCCAAATATACCAAGCTGGCTTTAGAGATGGAATTGGCTCACTCCCCCTCTAAACCCAGACATATTGCTAAAAAAAAAATGGTTAAGAGATTCTTGTGTCCCAAATCAGAAGAGCCCTCTGGTGTGAGACAGAGAAAAACCAATATTTTTATTTAAAGCAGGTTGATTATAAATACAATCTCTTTCTAAAGAAAAAAAGGAGATAGTTTAGATATGATAGGATGAAAGGGTAGATTAATGAACCTACTTTTAAAGAGTAACAACTTGTTTAAAATGTTTTACATCGCTATAGATTTTAGTTTATTGATACAAGTTTAAACTTAATTTTGTTATACTGTATATATATTTCTATTCTTGTTTGAGGTATTATGTTTATGTAACTCATTTAAAATTATAATGGATAATTAAAAAATAGATTAATAATTAGTCATCTATGATAATCATATTTGTAGCCATGTTAGTTAAGTCTTCTAGGTATACATAGTTATATTTCAGATAGATAGGTAGTCTTCAAACACTTCAAAGACCTACAGAATATGGCATTTAAAATGTTTTAAAAATTTAGACTTTCTGGACAGTGAGACATGTCTGCTCCTGACAGCACCGATTTACTTCAGAGAGGAGGATGGGCATCGAAGACACTCCATACGGAGTTTATCTTCACCTTGACAAAAATAGCCATTTGGGCAAGAAACTGTTCTTGCCTGGACTGCCTGATCAACTGGACATGCAGGACCCATACAAAGGTGACCACTGAACTTTGCTTGACAAAATGGTCCTTCAGGTTCCTGCTTTGCAGAGAAAACTGCCAGACACTCTACAGGACACAGAGAAAAGTGAATAAGAGACTCTAGGCCTGTGGGCTGAAGACAGATGCCCCAACTTTACAAGAGAACTTTGAATGACTGTCCAGGCTGCCAGCTGTCTCTGTCTACCCTACAAGACTCCTAAAAGTTGCTTATATCCTTCTCCATTTCTCAGGTAGTAGTATATCCTTCTGAGGTCTTTGATGTGGTTAAAGACTAGATACTTACAATTTTCCTTAGTTATAATAAAAGATAAGTTAGATATAAAACCTTAAACTTACAAATATAAGATAGATAGGATCTCTTCTTTAATATTGTAACTGTAATTCTTGCTTGATAATTGTTTTGTTATATGTAATTTTACTATGTTAAAGTTAAAACCTTCCTTTTTAAGAAAAGAAAAGGGGAAGTGCTGTGGGATGGTCTGTATGTCAAGTGTGTTGCTGATTGGTCAGTAAATAAATCACTGATTGGCCATTGGCTAGGCAGGAAGTATAGGCGGGACAAGGAAAAGAATTCTGGGAAGTGGAAGGCGGAGAGAGAGACACTGCCAGCCGCCATCAGGACAAGGAAGATGTAAGGTACCAATAAGCCATGAGCCATGTGGCAAAGTAAAGATTAATAGAAATGGGCTAAATATAAGAGTAAGAGGTAGACAATGACAGGCCTGAGCTAATGGCCAAGCAGTTTAAATAATGTAAGAGTCTGTGTGTTTATTTTATAAGTGGGCTCTGGAACTGGCGGGACTTGGTGGCGGGAGCTGGAGAGAAATTCTCCAGCAACAGGTGGGCATGACAGAACAGAGAATTCCTTATATGGTTGTCAGGAAGGAGATGAAGGAAGACAGAAGGAAATAAGATCAGGATGCCCCCGTGGATACATCCTACAGTGACATACATCCTCCAGCAAAACCCAAACTCCTGAACTTTCCAGAACTTCCCTAAACAGAACCAGCAATGTCCCTAGGCTTTCACACCCATGAGGGGCCATTTCATATTCAGGCCCAACAGAGAGTGATCTGTGGAAATTACTTTGTACTTCTTATTAGAGAAATGTGTTGGGGAAATCAACATTGGGCCTAACAAATCTTAGGAAATTTTCCTTACTTCGTGAACTCTAAGCTATACATGAGTTCATGTTTCCATAGCCCCAAGATAGAGTCAGGCGATAATCACAGCAGTTATGATATGGCGTCCCTACCTGTGTCACTGCTGACCTCCAACCTCAGGTGGCTGACCACATGACTCTCCAGACTGACTCTTTTGAGAGTGAGAGAAGGCATTTATCAGATGACGAGTCATGATAAATGAGTGGGGACTGTCCCAAGCAAACCTGGACAGAGAGTTTCAGCCTGGCTATGTCCCTTGTAAGTCCCATGGGAGTTATCTAAATATCAGTCAAAATGTCTTTTCAAAAGAGTACATTATGATTAAAAAAAATTGTCATTAAAATTCCCGTGTCAGGGCTAGAGACATGGCTCAGGGATTAAGAAAGCATGCTTTCTTCCAGAGCACCCAACTTCAGCTCTCAGTACCCATATCCTGTACTTGACAGACTCCAGGGGATCTGATGCCTGCTTCTGGCCTTCATGAGTATCCACATGCACCTGTCATATTCATACACATATACACATAAGTAAAAATAAATTTCCAGTGGAAAGTCACTCATCTAGGGAAATATAAAAACAGCTCTAGACATGGTCCAAAAAGGACGGCCTGGGGCACAAGGAGCTCCCTGTATGTGCTGATCAGACCTATGTGTAAGAGCAGAAACTTTGTATGTATGGGGGGGACAAAAAAACTGTATTTAATAACATACAATAATCTGTAACCTGGACGAAGTGTTTCAGGCAGCCTTCACTGGTGGCACTACACGGTATGAAATCCAGCACAGTGCGATGCATGCACATCCTGTATTCAGGATCAAGGCCGCAGTGAAGTTGCACCACACAACACAGGCAAGCACTACCGGAAACGTCTCCGGTTCATTGTATATTTGATTTTGAATTAATTTTGTGAAGGAGAAATGGGAGGGAGGGGAAGGGGAAGGAAGGAGAGGAGAGGGGTTATTACAAACCACACACAAGGAAGGACAGCGTTTGTACCGCTCTCATGTCAGTAAAGTCATCTTGGTGCATGCACAAGTCAACCACTAGAGAAAAAAGTGTCTCTGTGGCCGAATCTTAAAAGATCTTCAGAGTTTTCATCAGCACAAAGGGAGGGGAGGGCGCCTTGGTTTGTGACTAGTGTAAACAAAGACAGAGGATATGAAAGGCCGCAGCTCCCTTGAGCGCCACTGAGCAGGGCTGAAGACTCATCAGTTGGTAGAGTGTTTGCCGGCCATGCACAGAGCCCTGTGTATGATCCCCAGCACTGCACAAGCCCACTCGTGGCACACACCTGTAATCCCATCCCTGGGGAGGTGGAAGCAGGGACACCAGACGCGTGAGGTCACCCTCCTTCTGATACACAGCAGAATTGGGGCCAGCCTAGGATACAATAGGACCTCTCAAAAATAAATAAACAAACAAACATTTGAGGGATGATAGCTATAGTTTACAGTAGTTATAGTTATAGCTACTGTAGACACCATCCGCTCTTTAAGAACACATGGGAGGGACTTTTGACAATGTAAATTACCTGGCATGGCTACCTGATACTCAGGCTGGGGAAGCCTGGCATAGAGTGAACTTTATAAGCATTCCCAGTGATTCTGGGGAGAGTGGTCCAAGATCCACAGGAGAAAATATGATGCTTAGAGGGAAGCAGTGGCAGACAAGGCAGGATGGAGCCAGATCACAGACAGCCTTGACAGCCAGCTTAGAAGAACAGTGGTCTTCATTCTGACAGGGACTCATAACTGTAAGCTTGCTATGTTCTGCTTGGAAGTTTTTAATTATTCCAGGCTCTTTTAATAGCATGATGTTTTCAGGAATCTACAAGCTGGCTGGAGTTGATTATAGAAACAGTGAACAGTCCACCTTAGAAGTTCCTAAGAATGTGACTATGAATTACTGTCCAGGAGAGTACACAAGACAAGCTGGGATGATTGCTGGACCCCGCTGCTTGGGGAACGATACAAGTCACCAGGGTCTGTGCAGTCATGAGGTGGGAGTCAGAAACCGAGAACTTGAGACAAGTTTTGCCTTTTTGGTTTTCTCCTAGACATCTAGAAACCACAGGCAGTGTTGTTCCACGGAAAAATGTGCACAGACACAGAGTGTGCAAATTTGTGCATCAGGAAATTGCAGAAGTTCTTTTAATCTCCAGCCGTCCATGCAGTGGAGCAGATCTAAAAATCTCATGCTCTCAGGACCCCTTAACTCTCTTACAAAGTATCTAGGGCCCCAGGGGTAGTTTTAAATATGAACTATTTCTATATTTCCACATACACTTACAGTATTAAAAGTAAAACTAAAATTGTTAACTTTTTCATTTAAATTAACAATAATAAAGCATTACATATTGGCACACTTTTTTCAAAATGTATTTTCTCCCACTACTCCCAAAATTTTTTCAGTCAGAAAAATTTAACTGTTTTTGCAGTTTGGTGAATGTCTTTATCATCCAGCTTCATAGAAAATAACTCCATTTTTGTGTCTGCTTCTCCAATCTGTGCTGTCATGCATCTAGAAAACGCTTGGACTCCCCCATGAGAAAGTGTGAGGGTGAAGGACCAATCAATCACTCGCTGCCTTTCCTAGGTAGATAGTTTTGGACTTTGCAGAGCCCCCGGGGTCTCTCTAGAACATACAGTTGTTTTAGAGTCCTTTGATCTCACTCCAGGTCTTGAGAAGCTCTGGATGAAGCCTGTGGGAATCCATGAAACATCACGTGTACACATGTGGAATGACGAGGAACATGTTCCGGAAGGTGCCTAGTTCTAACCTTGTTCAGAATAGGGGGCAAAAATCCAAACTAGATGAAGCAGCAACTGTAGGTAGGTAAAGACTCGTGAGGAAAATGCTGAAATCCCTAATCTTTGTTTTCTCTACATTTTTCTCCAGAGGAATTCATAGCACAGTACACCAGAAGATTCTTTTTCAATGGGGACGTTTAATTAGAGGTGGTGCTCCAGGTACCACTTTGAACCCCACTAGGAGGACAACTGTGGGGAGATTTTTTTTAAGTAACATACAAATATTTGATGTACGAATCTCTGCAGTAGCACACACATTTGTTTATAAATAAAAAGATTACCTACATGTATTTAAATGTGATGATATTTTATTGCTGTTTGCAAAAGAAAATATCTTTAACTCCGTCTGAAGAGTGTCCAACTTTTAAAAACCTTAACAGAGTAATACAAATACAGTACCAACTGGACAATATGGACTTTTACATACGACACACTATTTTTTAATGCCAAACCCTAATTTAAGGGATGGGGAAACACCACAGCTATTCATGAAGCAAATAATAGCTGCATTGTTTCCATAACAAACATTTAAAAGAGTTGTTTCCTAATGGAAACTCATTGTTACTGAATAAAAATCCTTAGAGAGGGAAAAAGTACCTTCATATATAATCTGCATTGGGGATGCAAATTTGAGAGAAACATACACCAAAGGATTTGCATTTAATCAAATCTGAAGCAAGTCATTTCAGAAGCATCACTCCGTGTGCAGAAAGCTCTCCACCAGGACCAGCCTGAGCTTTCCAGGAGATCAGGACCCCTCGCTAAGGACATTTATTGGAAGCCTGGTACTGCAGCACCATCCAGGATGGACAGCGGTGAGTTGATTATTACCATAAAAACAGTCTTTAGAGATCCTAATTTTTAGTGCTGACTACGATCTTAACCTCATCAAACATAAAAACGCAATAGCACTATCTTTGGCTAGAGTACACACGAATATAAGAACAAAGACAGAAGGCAAATGTTGATAATATTTTTATAACTCTAGTCACAATGTATTGCTCTTAGATTTGGTTTGCTGCATTGAGTTTAAATAGATATACATTCTGAGCAAGAAATCTACTCAAATGAACAGTATTCTCATAAAATGATGATCTGAATATTAACACATTTTTTCCAGTATTGTGGAACTCTGTGTTAAATGTGGCACTTTCTGGGAAGCCCTCATATAAAGGAAGGACAGGAAAATCCACATGTGTACAGAGTGTGAAACATCTCTTGGCATCTGACTCCAGACTCTTTTAGTTAAGGATCAAGGTTATTCTCTTAATGCACAAGGAACAGGCTTGGGTGTCATTTCACAAATTCAGAGTACATTTAGGTCTTTCCTAGTTTGTTCATCCTGAAGTGATATGTGTTAGTGTTGATGTAAAATAGAACCCACCCAATCAGGAACAAATTTGAGATGTCAATAATGGCATCGTAAATGTTAATAAATGACAGAAGAAATACTTCAAAAATTCTTTATAAAGTACTTTGAACAACAACTTGATACATCTTAAGTGATAGATCTCTTTAAGTTCTGATCTCAAAATGTAGGAAGTAGGATGAAACTGTCAGAGCACCTACCTGATGTAGCATGGCCTTGGTTACTGGTGGGAGGGAGAGCTTGGGCCTCCCCCAGTGGGGGCTAACAGGCAGGAGACAGGAGATGAGAGAGGTTGTGAATAGCCACTGTGTGATGAGATGACTTCAACGCAATCCTAAAATAAGTCCAGTAATTTCACTGTTCATGCCTAGAGTGCTCCATCTTTATTTTGAGCTTATGATATCTTGAGCAATGGGCATCATTTTCTGATTAATAATGAAAACCTTTCTAGACTCAATGAGCTTGGAGACGTTTCGCCTCTGGGGGTCCCCTGGCCCCTCGTGTCCCCAGATGGGAAGCAGAGTGCAAACAATGAGGTTCTAACAGATGTGCAGCAGCAGCACTAGTGGTTCTGAGAGGGTGTCTCCCTTCCCTGGGAGAATGGGATGAGGAAAGGGGTACCAGATGGGGACTGAGAGTTAACACACAGAGGCTGAGCACACGGTATCACTGCTGCGCTGTCTGGGACCTCGTTCTTGCCTCCCTAACAGGCAGAATCTGGAAGAAGCATACAGGCTTTCCATCATCAATGCCCTCCCCCCATTCAGTATTTCTACTTTGACTGTTCTGAGTGACAAGCGGCCTACACAGAGTGTCATGAGGGACTGTAATTCAGACACTTGTGCCTACTGGTTTCATTATGCTGTGTTGCCCAGTGGCATAACTCAAAATGTAACTTCTTTTCTGAAGCTATTTTACTTTGTTCTTTGGGTCTTGCACCAGACCATTTCATTCCTTCTTTATGTCACAAGCCCTTCCTTAGCCTCGCCAGAGAAAGTATACCTCAAAAAAGCTATTAAAATACTAAAACAAGAATGTGTTTCAAATATCATGTGTGTGCTAGGCATCACTAAAAATGCTTTGGGAGAGGGTCACCAGTATTTTAAGTATTAAATCAATTTTAAAATATATGAGTTTGATTCGATGGAAAAAGTAATTTTCAAAAAACAAATGAAAACAACACACCATTAAGTCTACTGTGGATCAAATTCCCTAAAGAAAAGGGGACTGGGAGACATGTGACAGAGACATTTGGCTACATATACATAATCATAACCCAGCAGTGCCAACTTCTTTCCCGATTCTAAAGGATAAATTGATTCCTATTGATGAATTTGCTTGTGCCTTCTCTCTGGAAACACTCATCTCTGTTTTCTCAACAACCGATCTGAATGTAAGTGTGTATCTAGAGTATTTGAATAAAAACTCTCCAGCCCTTCTTGCCGATGCAGGTGTGGATTCTTATAGACACAGGGCACAGAGAGGGTCAAATGTCTAGGAGTGGAAATGCCAGGAACATTTGTGAACCCTAAATACCACTCTATCCAAAACAAGGAATATAGACTCTTCCATGGGAAGAAAACTCTTCCAGGTGGGATTTTAAAGAACTTATGCCAAGCTCCATTGATTTGCTAAAATTCATTTTAATGCACCCGCCTGGACTGTTGTCAAAATAGATGCTCACATTTCCATATGGCTGCTACAGAGCTAGCTTATGCGACTATTTTTATCTCCTTACCACCCTTGCTCCCGTGATACCCAAAACTAAAGGCTTCACCTCCAACTCCTGGGAAGTGACTCCCAAGTTCTAAGAGCCTTTTCAATCCCACTGGCTCAAGTTCATCTCCTCCTGAGATAGATAATAGATAGATAAATAGATAGATAGGTAGATAGATAGATAGATAGATAGATAGGTAGATAGATGATAGGTAGATAGATGATAGGTTGATAGATGATAGGTTGATAGATATCATCTATAGACAGGTAATATAAATACAGAAATAATAGATATCTCAACAACTTGTAGGAGTCAGCATATATATGTATGTATACACACACATATATATGTATATAATACACATTTATTGAGTACCTACTAAGTACCAGGTATTTGAAATTGCTGATTATCTTTTTTTTCTCTGGGCTCCCTCTTTCTTTCACTTCCCTGGTCCTTCCATCTGGATCCAACACTGCTGTCCTATCTTTCTAGATTTTTCCCACAGTGGACCTTCCATAGATTCTTTCTTGGCCTAGGC
Source organism: Peromyscus eremicus (assembly GCF_949786415.1). Taxonomy (NCBI): domain Eukaryota; kingdom Metazoa; phylum Chordata; class Mammalia; order Rodentia; family Cricetidae; genus Peromyscus; species Peromyscus eremicus. Next base: position 45,825,752 of record NC_081422.1, on the reverse strand, counting down.
ATCTGTGATTCAATATCCTCTTTCCTCTTGTTGTTTTATAGAGGGTGTTATTTTCATAGCTCTAATTATAATAGTTTTAAAGATACAGTGTCAATCCAGCTCTAAATTCTTGTTTTATCTACAGGACACTTTGACTTTTTTGATGATATCCCCACAACCCCAAAGTCAACATATTCAAAATGTCCTGTCCCTATCCAAATCTTCATAGTTTGCTATTTGTTTTTGTGTGTGTTTGTGTGTATGTATGTGTGCATGTGTGTGTGCATGTGTGTGTTTGCATGTGCATGTGTGTGTGTCACTTTGGGAGGTCTCTTAAATCTGTCCTTTCTTGTCATTTCTGCTGCTTCATGCTAGCTTCCTTTTTATGATTTCCCAAACCCTCTGTATCCTCATCCTAAATCTAATGTAGGACCCACTCTCACATTAACTTTTCAAATATTTTTCAAATCTTCCAAAACTATGACAAAGTCATAATTGTCTGTTAAATATTTTAGTGGCCTCTTTCATCTTTGATATCAAGTGTGCACTGCAATAATGTTTCAGTCAATTTCTGAATGCATAAAGGTCATTTGTCCGATAACATTATGTCACATAATGACATCATAGCCACCTCAACTTACAAAAGTACACTCTGTGACATTTGCACAAGGTTGAAATTGCCTAACAACTCATTTTCACAGCATGTTACCATCACTAAGCAATGCATGACAATATGTATGTCTTCGTAATGTTTTTTAATTTTTAATTGTATTTATTTGTGTACGTGCATGAGTGGGTTGAGGGGATATGACACAGTGTACCATTCCCGTGAAGGTCAGAGGACAACTTGCAGGAGTCAGTTCTCTCCTAATATATGGGACCTGGGGATTGAACTTGGGTTGTCAGGCTTGGTGGCAAGCACCTTTATGCACGGAGCCATCTCACCAGCCCAGTAAAATAAATTCCTATAGATGTTTATTTGATTACTTCAGCACTTTCATTACTATTAATAGCAATGATGAAAAAATCAATAGGTGTTTCCCTAGAAGCCTAGTGTGTACCAGACACAAGTATCAGGGTGTAGTAGTGAGATACTTTCTTTTCGCAAGAGACAGAAAACAAACAATAAGCTTCTAAACAGGAAACTCTATGGGACTTTATAAAATGGTGGGTCCTAAACAGAAATAAAAGTACAGGAGAAGAAGAATCTTCAATGTGTTATAGGAATGGTATAACATTTAAAATGCTCTCACGGAGCTGACCTTACACAGGGACTCTGAGGAAGACAGGGTGGTCAGTCACAGGGGTAAGGGGACAAAGGACAGAGGAAGACAGAATGGTCAGTCATGGAGGTAAGGAGATAAAGGGCAGAGGAAGACAGGGCGGTCAGTCACAGGCGTAAAGAGGTAAAGGACAGAAGAACATTCCAGCCCAGAGGCAGCAATACCCTCAGGTAAAAGCCCTTTTGGTCCGTTTCAGAGCCACACTCGAGTGCAGAGGGCAAGTCTTAGGAAAAGAGCACAGAAGGGCCAGGGAACAGGGTCATCTGAGAGTGCTGTGGAGGCTCTGGCTCTTACTAAGAGAAATGAGGAAGCGCTGCAGGGCTCTGAGCACAGCGATGATACGACTGGACTTTTTAAAGGACACCCCCAGCCCCTGGCCTGGCGCCGTGGCCCTGACTGCTGTGAGGATAGACCAGGGCAGAGATGAAAGATGGAAACAGCAAACCCATTAGAACAGGGGTTTTCAACCTTCCTAAGGCTGTGACCCTTTAATACAGTTCTTCATGCTGTGGGGACCCCCAACCACAAAATTATTTTCATTGCTACTTCATAACTGTAATTTTGCTACTGTTATGAATCATAATAAATCAGATATGCAGGACATCTGATATGCAATCCCTGTGAAAGGGTCATTTGACCCCCGAGGATGGCTGTACAGCTTTGTGTGAGAAGGGCTGCGAGGATGGTGTTGCCGACAACTAAGATAGGGAAGCCTTTGGGTTAAACAGGAAGGAGACAGTTTCTATTTGGACATGAGCAGGTTGAAATGTCTGCTGGAGATGCATACGGAGATGGCTATCCAAGCCTAAAGTACAAGTCAGAGCTGGAGGTGAGTGTTTGAAACTCATCTACATACAGATCCATTTTAATGCAATAACTAAGAGACCTTACCATGCAAGATGGGAGAAAGGGTTTGGACCCTCAGCACCCATATAAGAAGCAGGAAATGGCCCTGCATGCCTGGTAACTCTAGCATGATGAAGAGCAGAGACAGGAGGATTGCTGGCGTTTGCTGGCTGCCAGTGAGCTCCGGGTTCAATGAGAGACCCTGTCTCAAAGCAATAAGGGAGTGACAGAGCAGAGGACCAGACATCCCCCGGTAGATTCTGTACACACATCCACACATGCACATACACTGTACATGCAAACCATGTAACTAATTAGTTATAAAGTAAAACTGAACCAATGCTTGACCCTGTCCACACAAGCATGATTCTCTCCTGTCCCTTCACTTTTACCTGGCATGTCTACTAGCCACAAGGCCTTTCTCCTCCTAACGTATCCACATCCTTGTAAGTATACTTTAAGCCTCATGCCCTCCCACAAAACCTTGCTTAGACATCCAAAGAGCACTCTGCTCTACTTCCTCTCGAATGGAAATGTCTATTTATCTCACTAAAATGAGATTCTGCTATGTGTTTGAAACTTATCCCCTGTGGCATAGAACCCCATGCTTCACACTAAGTCAAGACCAATAGATACATATGCCCAACTGTTTGATGACAAAACTTCCACAGTTTTGATCTGATTATTTTCTGTCTTGTGAACTGTATTCATCTGTTAATTATCATGTGATTATTATTGAAACTATTTGTAAAAGGCATATTTGCCATAGGCTTTTTGGCATACACGTAAGACATAAATTGCTAGTTCAGATACAACTAATCAATTTAAAAGTCCTTCAGAGAAAAGCAGTGTCGAGACTGTCTGCAAACACCCAGACCTCTTCTCCTCCACCCTCTCTTCCTTCCCAGGCCTATCTGAGTCTGTGCCTCCCATCCTGCAGAGTGCCCTTTCATCGCTCAGCAGGACTGCCAGGGTTAGAGCTACCTCTCCAACATGTACACATCCCTTTCTACTGTGTTTGGTCAAGATTCGGGCACTTCTGAGGAAATTGGAGTCACCTAGAGAGCTGGACCACATCCCTAGGGTTTCTAACTCAGTGCTCCAGAGTAGGGTCTGGGAATCTGCATCCCTCACAAGTTCTTAGTTGCTGATGTTGAAGATCCAGGTGAGAATCGCAGTTGTATATTCTCAACTTGATATGTCTCACTGGCCTTGACCCCTGCTTTGTTCCAACCATTAAGATCCTCAGTAACCTCCCCCGTGGGGTTACTCTTCACGCATAGTGTGGCTGTCTTAATCACCCCCTCCCCATGACCTTTCTTTATTTCCTTCTCAGAGGTTGAGGACTAACGTGCTTTTATCCCAATTTCTTTCTTCTTTAAGACTGACTTTTCAGCATTTTCTACCTCTTTCAAAAACTTTACTCTTTTCTTCTCATTCAAATATTCTTAACTCCTTGCTACCCCTAAACACGTACATAGAGAGGAAAACCCAAGCAAACCTCCCCTGAATACTGAACTTCTCTGTGATCATCATCCAATCCCTTGCTACTCTTTCTCTTCAAACTTCAAGAATAATTAGGCCCCCTCCCTGTCTCCGTCCCTCTCTTGACATCCTCACTGGACTTCTAGGCACCCCCACATTTCCAGAGTCTCCTTTGCTAAGGACCACACCAACCACTGAACTGAAAGCAAAGGATGTTCTTCTGTCCCAGTCTTCATTCTACCACATCAGATAGTTTTCCATCTTTCTTGAAATATCTTCCCCTAAGTTCTTGATGCCATGGTCCCCCATTTCATACTGGCTCTTCTCCTACTAATCTTTCCCATTTTCTCTTTGTTTGTTTACTTGTGTGTCTGTCTTTATTATAAAATCGACAAACTTCCATCTAGTTTAAATAACATGTTATACCTAAGAGGGTTTTAGTCCTTTTTTTCATGTTGGTATAATGTTCCATCTGGAAAGGTTTATGATGAGTAGCATAGTGGCTAAGTAGTTATTTATTTCAGTAAGTAGTCAAACATAAGATTGCATAGATTCCGTAAGAGGTGTAGTAAATGAGGGATCCTAGGTTTTTGTGTTTAAAGGTAAATGAGGTATATAGCAGAAGCATTAACTTCATTAGTTTCATTCTATATAAGACTTTCCTTGAAGTTGTTTTATTGCATTTATTAATACCATTCCCAAATAATCCATTAATCTTGTAATTATTACAAAAATTATTAATAATGGGTCCTCTCAGTCAACTGAATTGTGTAGGCTGTATACACATAGTGACAGATCTGCAGCCCATTTTCTTTGTAAAGTCTTCCCTCCGCCCCCAAAATTTCTTCGAATGTGAATGCAACCTGGCTTCTGTCATTCATCCTCTAGTCCAGAACCCCAGCCCTGTGAGTCAGGACACAGCCTGGCTTCTGTCATTCATCCTCTAGTCCAGAACCCCCTCCCTGTGAGTCAGGACACAGCCTGGCTTCTGTCATTCATCCTCTAGTCCAGAACCCCAGCCCTGTGAGTCAGGACACAGCCTGGCTTCTGTCATTCATCCTCTAGTCCAGAACCCCCTCCCTGTGAGTCAGGACACAGCCTGGCTTCTGTCATTCATCCTCTAGTCCAGAATCCCCTCCCTGTGTGTCAGGATATAGTGACATACAATAGAGTTTTATTCAGACATAAAGAAAGAGGAAATTATGTTATTTGCATCAAAATGCATACAAATAGAGGACATACTATTAAGGAAAGCAAGTCAGGCTCAGAAAGACAAGTGTATGCCTCTTTCATCTGTGGATCCTAGATAATTACACAATACATATATGTCTTTATGAAACTTATTAATATGTACAATGAATACATGCCAATAATTACATAGCACACACACACACACACACACACACACACACACACACACACACACACACATCAGTATCATAGGGATTTTAATAGAATTGTCTCAACACTTTAGAGAATCCTGACCTGTTTATCCCAGTATGCCAGATGCAGATTATGACTACCTACATGTGTCATCATGTGATCCTGTCAGACATTCCCTCAAGGGATTACTTCCTCTTTCCTATGTCCTAAAGCAATGGTGGAAAGGTGGGAATTTCCTTTTAATCTTCCCCTCCATAACCTCGTATATATAGATAATTTTCACATCTGCTCCTGGCCCTGCTACATGCTCCATGACCTCTTGTCTCAATGACTCTAGAATCCTCCAGACTGATCTCCCTGTGGCTTTGTGGTTCTCAAACCCACTGTCCACGCTGTTGTCTGAAGAGTCTCTCTAAAATGCAAATAGAAGCATACCTGCTCTTGCCAAAGAGCCTTCAGTGGTTCACTGCTGACAGGATGAGGTCCTAGCTCCTTCTGTGTACCAAAAAAAAAACATCATGGTTGAATGCTATTCATTTCCCCAGTCTCCCTTCCGGCCACTTCCTCTTTCACACCTCATTCTGTTCTTGCTCCCAGACCTTTGCCTGCCCTGCCCTCTACACCTGGAATGTTCTTTAAGCCTCCACTAACATCTCATCCCTCCTTTCCCAACTCCCATCTACCCTGTCCCCACAAGGAAGTAACACAGCCTGTATTTCTCTAAATACTCTAGGCAGATTTCTATTGTACCTGGCACATTTCCTTTATAATTATTTTAAGGTATTTCCTTCTCCACTAAACAGTATGCTTCCTTGTGTTCTATTGACACATAGAAAACATTAAATAAATAACTAATTAATAAATATAGCCTAAGGTTTTTCCAAAAAACAAACAAATAAGACATAACCTATTTTAAATCAAATCTCATGCTGTATATTAGACAAGGATTAGGAAGAAGTACTTCAACCCTCTTTAGTCAAAAATATATATACCAAATCCTGTCAAAATTAGACAAAAGGGACCATTGAAATAATCTTACTTTGTTGAAACCAGGCTATGTGGTTTTATTTGAGTTAGGTGACTCATTCTCTTGAAACCAACTTTTGTTTTCCTGCTCTATCTGCATATGGGTGTTTTTATGAAACTAAGTAGTTTCAAAGCCTTTTCAGATGTATATGTTATTTTTCCTTATAAATCCCTGAAGACAGCTAAGAAGAAATTATAATCATTTCACACATGAAGAAAACAGGGCTGAAGGATTGTCATTTTCCCACACCTGTGACTAATGTGTGGCTATGCAACTCCCAAGGCTTAAACCAGCTTAAACCAGCAACCTCCTCTAGCTTTTACCTTGCTTGCCTATGACTACTCTCTCTCTCTCTCTCTCTCTCTCTCTCTCTCTCTCTCTCTCTCTCTCTCTGTCTTTCTCTCTCTCTCTCTTCATTCCATTCTTTATGTAATAATGTAATACAAATTGATTTGTGTGTCAGATATACTCTAGACTTTTTACAAATTCAAGCAGATTAGAGATGTCCCTGTGCCTCAGACATGCAGCCATGAGTATGTCCTGTCGTATGCACAGCTACTCAGTCTGTCCCAGATGAATTTGCTTGTAAGCAAGCAACATTTCAGCTAAAGTGGATCACAGCCACCCACCCACCACAGCAATTTCAAGCTTAAAAATATTTTAAACTGTGTCTAGTTCAACCACTAATTCAGTGCCTGAACACACCTTCAGGGTGGTCCAAGCAGAAGATTCTCCAGGAATTACTTGACCATCTTGATTCACAAATCTCACAATTGCTAAAGATAATTCTAGCCAACTTCAAGCCTTGGGAAGCCATTTCTCTATAAATCCATCTATCTGTCACTTATTGGTGATATTTTTTCCTAGTTGTTAGTGCTACAAACTAACTGACCTGAGTCTAAATTTTGTGTCTATATTGCTATTAGTTGAGACTCTGGCAAAAAAACACTTAGTCCAGTATGCTCATCTATAAAATGGATCAAAATAAATAAAGCATGTCAGTTGGCAAGTACTATAGTATCTTCAACAACTGCTCAGAGTAAGTACTCAAAACTGTGTTAACTAAAACACTAACTCTTCTTTGTCCTTGGTATGGTTTTATTTTGAGTGTGTGTGTGTGTGTGTGTGTGTGTGTGTGTGTGTGTGTGTGTGTATAGGTGTACATGCATGTGTGGGTGGAGGCCAGAGGTCACCTTGGGATACCTTCCTCCATCATTCTCCACATTGTTTTTTAAAGCAGGCTCTCTCACAGAGCCTGAAGCTCACTGACTCAGCTAGACTAGCAAGCACAAAGGATCTTCCTGTCTCTGCTTCCCCAGTGCTGAGATCACAGGCACATATCTTCATACCTGGCTTTTCCTGTAGCCCTGACCCCCAAACTCAGGTCTTAGGCTTGCACAGCAAACACTTTACCAACAGAGCCATCTCCCCAGCCTCCATTGACATAGGTTTTTAGCAGTAATTCCTTATATCCAATCACCAGATTTTCAAAGATAAAACACATTTAACGTAGTAAACAGAAGACAGATGACTTTCTTGTTAGGAACATAATCCTCTAACAACCCACTTGACCTTCTGTGACACATCCCTATGCTGATAGGCCAGAGCAGGAACACAGCCTCATAGTAACCTGAGTCATGCACATTTAACTTCTTTCTGTGTGGTAAGAGGCATTATTCCAAGTTCATCCAATCCTTGATCTTGTGACCAAAGCATAAATTGTATATCTTATTGGAATGAATTTTGATAAAGCAGGGGTGAAACAAGAGATTTCTTTGAAGAGTTGCTGTGTAAGAGACAGAGGAGTGTCTCTTCCATCTACAGGAGTTTGGATAAATTTTCATCAAGCATCAGGAAATAGGACTCATTGGGATCCACTTCAAATTCAAGATTTCTCTTGTGTTAATGAGAAAACAGCATCATTATCTTCAGCCTTGGCCAAGTTGACCTGATGACCCCATGTGTACCCGATGGTAACTCTTCCATTTGCTTCAGTCTCAGGGGACTTCAGCAAACGTGTGTACCAGGGCGTGAGAGTGATGACCCCATGTGTACCCAATGGTGACTCTTCCATTTGCTTTAGTCTCAGGGGACTTCAGCAAACGTGTGTACCAGGGCGTGAGAGTGAAGCACACCGTCAAAGATCTCCTGGCAGAAAAGCGATCCAGGCAGACAAGTAGCTCCAGACTCGGTGTAAGTCCTGATTCAATTCCATCTGAAGTCCTGCAGGTTTGAAGCCTCTGTTAAAGTTCCCTCTCTCCTCCCCTCCTTTCCTAACCTCACTCCCTCTCCCACCTCCTGGGTCTGATTTTCCTCACGAGAGAGACCTTCCTTTGCCTAGGACATGCTTCAGAACTCCTTTGACAGTCTTAGTCCTCCCTGTACGGACGACCTTTCCTTGTTGAGGACACCCATGTAACAGTGTCTGGGGACTTGATTGGTGGCATCAAGGTTTGTGCTTGCACTTTTATTTGCTACACTCTCCCTGGTGTCCTCCTCACCCCACTTTACAACAGTTTTTTGCTTCACTTTTGGAATGCTATGTGTATCGCTATTCATTTGCTATTGGTCACGTGACCCTGGAAATAGAATGTGTTACTCTTCACGTCATGTAAGGAACAGTCCATAAATGCTAGCCCTCCTCCTTACTAAGGTACCTGGTGTAATGGAATTAACATGAGTAGAGAGGGCACTTGTGCCTGCCCGGGACCATCTGTGTATGTTACCACGGGAAAGTCTCTGAACCCGACAAGAAATAAATCAACCAAAATGACCTTTAGGGTTCTTCATGATGTAAAAATGTCGGACTGTTCATTACCTCAGGGCATGTTTGTTTGCTGCTGGCAATGTTTCCAGAGCTGTGTGATCTAATTAGCTGGCTACTTCAGCTAGTGACAGTAGAAACAGGTATGCCTGGACTTGTCCACATCTCCCAGTCACCGGTTGAGAAAGGCTCAGGGCTTGAGGATACAATGCTGACCTTTCATATACATTGTATTCTACACTGGATAGACGTGATTCACAATAAATTCTCTCTGAAAATCCCAGGAGGTGTTTTGAGCTTCATTCCTATCTGTCAATCACATCTGTGCTTGTAGCTCTACTCTGTGCCTAATAAATTGTACTCGGGTCTCAAAAAGTGACCAGAGAATGGCAACAGTGTTTGGCTAACATGGTAAGTTAATTCCATGTATTCTACTAATATAATAGCCTGAATGCTGGGCATATGTAGATGACCAGAAATAAATGGAACAGCCACAGGGTCACACAGGGGAAGTACTTCCTCCAGAGCACCTGCTGATGTTGTTGGTACCACCTTCAACACTGCTCCAATCCCTATGATGTAAGTGATCAGCTTCAGAATCAACTTCTGCGGCAAGAACACCTTTTAATGAGCATCCCTGCAGCCCTCCCTTCAAACAGCCTCTTCCCTTCTAGTTTGACACTCAGAGCTCAGCTTCTACAGAGAAATCTGAACAGCTGGGCTCCTTGTCTGATCTCCATTCAGTATTTCTCAGGGTGCCTGCTCAGAAGCATCTGGAGGGTGTGTTAAAAATATCATTACCAGACTGAGAGGGAAAGCAGAGGGAGCGGGGTGGGGGTGTTTCCGAATCTACTCAAAATGAACAATTTCCACGCATAAATGATGGGGATTGCTCAGCCACAGCTTCAAACAAGAGAACAACTGACTTTTGAAACCTAATAAAAAGTCCCAGGAAACCATCAAATCAGATAGACAAGAGGCACATGTAAGGACATGACAGGCAGGGAATGGGCTTTGTATCAATACCATGTGGATGAGGGTAGAACTCACACTTTTCGGTACCATCAATATCTACATACAGATAATAAGGCACAGTTACAGACTTCTATTTTAAAAAATGTGCCATATAAAAAGACAACAAGGCAGGCTATATCCAAATGGTGACTCCATTTATGTTTCTATAAACAAAAGACCTATAAATATCGTCATAGATTTTGTATTTTTCTCTCTAGTTTTTAAGTTTTTCTTTTTTAAGAGATAAAATAAGCACAAGAAGTAAGTCATGTTATTTAAATATCAATATTTTATCAAATCTTTGAGGCTTTCATACAATATATTTTGATCATATTCACCACCAATTCCTTCCCCTAACTCTTCCCAGATCTCAACTTTACATCCTTTTCTTTCTATAACCCACTGGGTCCAATTTTTGCTGCCCATATACTTATGGGTGTGGGGCCATCCACACGAGCATAGTTAACCTCTCAGGGCTGAATTCTTTTGAAAACTGACTCTCTCTCCTTAAGAAGCCATCAACTGTCCGTAGCTCCTCTCTTAGATGTAGGGTTTATGAATCCCTGAACCCCTTTCCCTTCCATGCTGGGATGTTAGCTGGCTTCATCTTGTCCAGATCTGTGCAGGCAAACACAGCTGCTGTGCATTATGAATGCAGCGATCCTGTCATGCCCAATGGATACCTTTTTGTTCTGGTCCTCCTTTTCCCGTGGCTCTTACAATCTTTCCAACCCCCTCTTCTGCAATGGTCCCTGAGCCTTTGGAAGAGAGGGGTGATACAGATGTCCCATTTGTGTCTGAACGCTCCGCACACACTTCTTCTCTGCACTTTAACCAGTTGGGATTTTCTATGTTAACTGCTATCCACAGCACAAAGAAATATCTCTGGTGAGGTCTGAAAGCTGTACTAATTGAAAGCATATTATTCAATTTCACCTTAAAATACAGATTCTTGGGATTGTCCCATTCATGAGGAGGGGGCCAGGGAATGATCATTTTGACACTTTCTACAGTCTCCTTGAAAAATTCTTTTGCACATTGCTATTTACAATAAAGAATAAGTACCCTAGCTTCACATAGCACAGTGGCTTCTTATTGCTTATCTATCTCTAGAAATGAGAAAATGGGAGCCAGATATGTTGAGCACATAGACAGTCTGCTAAATACCAAATAATCTGGTAAGAAGAAAAATACCTACACATAAAAAATATACATTCATACAGCCAAACACTAAATGGAATGCTTATGATCAGACATGCAATATGAAAATAGCTATAATATTTATATAAGGATTAATTGAGGTATATTTTCTGTGTAATATCTCATTTCATGGGCACATGAATACATATCCTCTGAGATATGTATTTACAGTTTCCCATTTTACAGATGAATATGTTGAAAGCTAGATAAAGACAGGGACTGGTACACTGGAGAGATGGTTCAGAGGACCTGGATTAGGTTCCCAGCATCCCAGTCAGGTGCCTCACGACCACCTGTAACTCCAGTTCCAAAGGATCTTTCACCCTCCTTTGGTCTACATGGACACCCTCACACAGACACAGACACATAATCTTTATTTTTTAAAAAAGTGTACAGTTTGCAAATAGTAGATTTGCTGAGTCTTAATTTCATATTTAAAAGAAAGCTCAGACTGGACTAAAATAGAATAACCTTTGACACATGAGAGAGAGAGAGAGAGAGAGAGAGAGAGAGAGAGAGAGAATGTGAAGGAGAATAACTATCAGATAGAAAAAAAAAAACTAGCAACAGGGAAGTAAGTCACCTCCAGCCATGGTTTTGACAGGGCCATTCTAGGTGGTACAAATGTACCTTAACTCCACATTCTCATTGTAAGCTCTGAGTACTAGAATCATCTTTCTCACTTTAGTGATGTTTGAGCTTCAGTGATCAAATACGTAACTCCTATGTGAGCTCATTTGGACTTTAAGCATCTCTGAATTGACTTTACTATCTGCTTACTACTTAAGAATACTGAGAGATCTGTCTAGAGAGGTATTCCCACCAGTCACTACCCACTCCCAAGACCTATTTCTACCCCTGCTGTAAATGTAATTCGATGAGCAAAAATTGTGGAGCCCCTGCTGCCCCAGACCCAGCACAGGGCTCTGATTTCACAAGCAGTACCAAGACTGCTTCCTTTCCTTCATACTGATGCATAAGGACACTATGAGTCTTCAGTCTCAACTGCGTTTATAATAAGGAAACTACTCACGAGGCATGTTTAAAATTTTCAGCTGACAGCATGGCCAAGGACCCATGACTAACGGCCCCAACCAAAAACTGAACTCTCAAAGATCCTATGTCAATCCCCTGGGATTAAATATCTTGAGAGTGGTTTACCTGGGTGGGCACTTAATGCAAGCAGATGTGTGCTTTGCAAGGGCAGTTTTGAAAGGGAAACACAGAGAAGATACAAGATGAAAAAGCAAAGTGACCCCTTCATCAGAGGTTGGAGGCAACAAATCAAGGAATCCCACATCTGCAAAAGCAGATGTGGAAGAAGATGGGTACCCTGTTGAGCAGCATAGTAAGGGCAACCTTGCCAGGGACCGGGCTTTGAATGCCTGGCCTTCAGGACCATGAGAACACATTGAGATGCTCTCACTGTGGTAGGCTATAGTTAGCCTAGGAAACTAGCGCATGGATTATGAATAATTAGGTCCCTCCCAACTGATACGCTTCCAGATGTAGTTATTAGATGCCCATGTCACCCACCACCTGGCTCCTTGTGACCACTCTCTGAATAAGGTGACACCGCTGTGGTTTCTATCTTTACCAAAAATTTCCTCAAGAACAACTCTCATGATTTTGCAGTAAAGTTTTGTAAAATATCATAAAAACAAAAATCTTGTATCAAGCAGGGTTTTCACAGAATCATTTCCATCTATTTTATCTGTTATGCTATGGCTTAACAACTGCTACAATTGTGAATTTTCTTGATATTTCTTTTCTCTCGAGTGTATTTTCTGTCATTCTTCACTACTCCACTGGATTTCAGCCAGGATAAATACACACCATTCGCCAACACCTGGTACCAAAAAATATATAATTAGATTTCTGACCAATTAAATTTTTTGCAACTGTACTACAATTGAATTCATAAAAGCTAATCATTTAATCATTTAACTTTTTAAGGATAACACCACCAAATTCAATAAACTCGTTATCTCTAGAACAAAGAGAAAAATCAATAAGCCTAATTGCCAGCATTTTTCTGTTCCATTTTGAAATTCAGTCAATGATTCACAGACTATTGAGCTCACTAATCAAGTTTTTCTTAAGCAATCATGAAGATTCATCTGGAATCACTAAATATACGGCAGCTGGCAGGAGGGTTGGATGAGAAGCTGTTTGGAATTTCAATTGTGTGGGAGGGTAGGGAAGCACATTGTCCTGTATGAGAGAATTAGGAGGGCCTGGAACCATGGTCTGGCAGTTCATCTTGCCCACACATTGGTGGATACGGTAGAAGCTTTCATTCTGAGCACGCCCACGGAAACACTGCAGTCAGTGACAATAAGCAGATATGAAGGTTCGAGTTAATATTTTACATAAACATGGGGAAAAATAAATAGAAATATCTGGCTCCGCTTTTGAAAGCCTTTAACTGAAGGAAATGCCAAGAGCTATTCCATGTAGGAAACATTTGGGCTATGCTCTCTTGAATTATGCATAAAACAAACGAAAAACAAAACTTAATTCACATAGTGTGATCCTTTCCTATCAACCCCAAGTGTTAGCTTCTCAAATATCAGTTATTATACCTCTGATCTCTTTCTACCCAGTCCTAAATCCTTCTACTTCAATTTGCTAATTAAATCTCGGTCAAGGACGTTCAGGATATGGCCATATTGTCAGCTGGAGTTCGTGGTTAATAATTTGTCCTAATCATTTTTCTGGTGAAAATGTTGTAAGTGGTGGAATGAAGCCTGGCAGAGGGTCAAAGTGAGTTCTGAACAGAAGGCAAATGGGTGCCGTGCAGCATCTGTATGGCCTGGAATCAATGAACATGTTTGATCTTCGGTGAGGGGCGTGAGAAGTCTAACTGCAGGACAGGTGTCCACTGGCTAGCTCTGTTTGGGGGACTGTCTTTGCACTGGGGCTTCAGTGGGAGGTTTGTTTAGTTCCCTGCTCAGCTGCTGCTTTGCTCTGCCAATCACATGCACACTCCATTTACCACCGAGTATAAACCTGTGACATCCAGATCTTTAATTTGCATCTGGATTTCCTGTGAAATAGTAGCGGGGGTGGGGGGTGGGGGGGTGGATATGCAACTGGAAACCATATGTGATGTCATCTCAAAAGTTTCTTTGACTGCCCTGAAACTTTGGAAAAATGTACTCTCTTCTGCTTCCGGAGAAAGACTGCTGGGGACTTGGTCTCTTTGTGGCCCTCACTGTGGTCAGTTAAAGTGGTTTGGGGTAATCTCATTCTCCTTTCTAAGCCTCAGCATCCTTGTCAATAATTAAAGTTGAACCATTTGCCTGGGACTGCGCTCATCTCAGTATCATTTTTATTTTTATTTATCTCTATGTGTGTGCATGTGTATTAGTCATGTTTGTATGGGTACACATGTGTATGGGGGTATGCATGCATGTATGCACATGTGTATGTGTAGAGGGCAGAGGGAGCAACCTCAAATGTGATTTAGGAGCTCCTTGAGGCTGTTTCTTACCAGGCTGGAACTCACCATTGTGCAAAGGCTGACTGCCCAGGGTACCCTAGAAAAGCATCTCTCTTCACTTCTGTAACTCTGGAACTACAGAATCCTATCCCCACGCCCACCTTTTTCCTGAGGACTGGGGGATTAGACTCAAGTCCTGGTTTCAGGGCAAGCACTTTACCAATTAAACCATCTCCCCAGGCCCATTCATTTCTAAGTAAATTGTACTTTATATATTTGAGATTTGCAACATGATGCTGAGATAACATGTAGATAGTGAACTGGTTACCATAGTGACGCAACTTAACATATACACAGATGAATACACACACACACACACACACACACACACACACATCATTGTACATAATTACTCTTCTGTGACAAAAGCCGTTCCAACTTGTTTCTATGACAAAGGTCCCCAACAGTAAAATTGTGTGAACCACATCCCCAGTACTGGGCATGTCAGACCTTTAGACTGGTTCTACCTAGTTCCTCCTTCGGACTACAGCTCAGTATTTCATTTCTGAGACCTCTTCCTTCACTCTCTTTATTTTGGTTATTCAATTTCAAATGTTCTTATCAAGCTATTTAGCATTTAAAATAGTCTCTGGCATCTTGGGCGATGGCTTGGTGGCTCCTGGAGGCCAGGGAGATGGCTCAGTGACTCAGGGGGGAGCGTGCTTTTTGTATGCATGAGGACTTGAGTTTGGATCCCATCCACTCAAGTAAAATCTAGGAGTAGGGGTATCCATCCATAATCTCAGTGCTGGGGCCAGGGAGGGATAGGCAGAGATATGCAGATCGATGAGGCTCACCAATCAGCCATGTTTGCCAAGAGCCTCTGTCTCAAAATGATGATGATGATGATGATGATGATGATGATGATGATGATGATGTAGAGGGGCTGAGGAGATGGCTCAGTGGTAAAGAGCTTGCCTCACAGGCATAAGGGCCAGAGTTCCTCTGCCCTAAACTCTTACAGGTGCCAAGAAAGTGGCTACTGTCCTTTATTTAACTCTATCATCAGTGGGCCAACGCTGGAGATCCCTGGTGCAAACTGACTATGAGAACTAGCTGTATTTTTGAGCTCCTGGGTTTGGGTTTGATTAAGAGACCCTGCCTCCGTGAATAAGGTGGAAGAAGTATGTACATGCAGGTGCACACTCTCAAACACAGGTGTGCACACGCACATGCAAACGTGTACAAACACACATACATATCACAAATACACCTGTATATCTCACATGGGGAGGGGGTGGGGGAAAATGGCCTCCACACATGCATGCACAGATAATGCCACACATACATGCTTATGCACACGCACACCACACAGTAGATGAATAAAGAAATAAATCTGAATCTGAGTCCCTGAGAAGTAGCTTGTCCCTAGTGTGCAGCGTCTGTGAGGTAGTGTTGGAGTTCATTGTCACTCAGGAACCAGCCGAAGTTCACCTAAGACAGGAAGAGGCATGGTGAAGAACTTAGGCTGTACAACTAGATCACCTCAATCCACACCCCAACTCTGCCATCTACAAATCATGTGTTTTGCTAATTCTGCCTCACCTTTCCTTAAACCTTGCCAAGGTTATCATAAAGGCCACAGTTAATATTTGCCATGGCCTTAGCGCAGCATAGATGCTCAATAAATGCAGTTTCTATTAAGTATATACTGCATACAAGGCTCTGTGCAGGGCAAGAATTAAAAGCCATGTGAGAAATCCCTTGCCCTGGAGCTCACACAGTTCTGTTGGGGGTGGCAGGGGGAGGGACTGTATCTGAAGAAGAAAATTAAAATAGCAAAATAGTTTTGTCCCAAGTCCCAAGAGTGATTGTGACCCTCAGCGAACACTATGCAGTTTTACACTGAGGGATGCATGGACATATGGCTGGAGAGAACTCCGTGGAGGGTGGTGTGTCTTAAGCTAGGGTTTGAAGGAAGATGACTCAGGTGAGCAGTGGAGTCCAACAGAATGCATGGAAGGGACAAAGGTCAAAGGAAGGGAGAGCCCCACCCACCAGTCTGCCCCATGAAATAGGTGAACATTTCTGCCTGCAGAGTGGAGAGGTGAGAAGGTGGGAAGCCAACCCTTCAAAACTTGCATCCAGCCCTGCCTAGGAGAGTTTCTCCGATACGCCTTGGAATCCAGAGACGTCATTTTCTGCTTTAATATTTATTCCATTGCACTACAATTGTTTGCTGTCCTAAATCTGCACCCCACCCCACCTCCCAGCTGATTAATGTCTTGCTATCTCTGCCTGTCTCTTCTGGATGAACGGCAGTGTGATAGAATGGCCAGGGGTTGTCTTTCAGAGTTACAGATCAGGCTCGGACTCCATCAGTAGAAGATAAACCTAATTTCTGAGTCTCAGGTCTGTCCCATGGAAATGGAGACAGCAATACCCACCATAGACAATGATATGAGAGACATTAGGCTGTGTCTATAGAGCACCTGGTTCAACACGTGACATGTCCTGAGGGCTCAGCATGTGGCAGCTTTTCTGGATGTTATAACAGTTGGCACATGGCACCACTTGATAAGCCCCAGAGAAAATAAGTACCAACCCCAGGCGGATACACACTCGATTATGGGGTGTTCTGAGAGCAGGCCTGGGTATCAGCTATCCCCACCCTCATTACTATCATTTCTAAAATAATGGAAACATGTCAAACCATTAACTCAGTCTTTCAGAAAAAAAATTACTTACTGAGTGAATGAAACAACAAAATGGCAGAAGAGGGGGGCAGCCGTCTCAAATTTTGTTGTTTGAGGGGTTTTTTTTTTTGTTTATTTTAATTGAATAATTATACATATTTGTAATACAGTGGGATATTAAATATACATGTATAATCAGGAAATGTGACTGGCATGGCTGCCATATCCATCCCCTCCAACACTGGCCATTTCCTTTTTAGCTCTGTAGAATACACAGTCAGTTATCAGCCAGCATTTGATTCTGCTAGGCAATGAAACTTTGAGAGTGTGGCTTCTACTCCAGTGGTTCTCAACCTGTGGGTTGAGACCCCTTTGTGGTCAAATGACCCTTTCACAGGAGTCACCTAAGGCCATCAGAGAACACAGGTGTTTACATTACAACTCATAATAGTAGCAAAATTACAGTTATGAAGTAGCAACAAAAATAACTTTATGATTAGGGGGTCACCACAACGTGAGGAACTTCATTAGAGGGTCACAGAATTAGGAAGGTTGAGAAGCATTGTTCTATTCAGGTGCATCCTCCTACCTTTTAGCCACACTCCTTCCCTTCTCTCCACACATACCCCACTGGCCTTTCCCAGCCTCTGGTAACCACTCTAGGAGATGAACCTGTATTTCCAGACATGACTGAGAACATGTAGTATTTGACTTTCTATTTCTGACCTATTTCATTTAACATAATGGTGTCTAGTTCCATCTGGGTTGCCACAAATTACAGGGTTTCCTTCCTTTGAGGCTGAATAATATCCCATGTGCATATGCACCATATCTTCATCCACCTGTGGGTAGCTCTGCTCACTCCTGGCCTCAGAAGGAGCAAGCTTACTTGGACACTAAGCCAGTGTCACCCTCTTCCCTTTTGTGGGTCAAGACAGCTACAGCTGAAAATGTAATCTAACAGCTAGAGCTGAGATATTCCGACTGCTTCCCAAATATCCCACCTCTTTCCTACTCTTAATAGGGATTTGGCTTATTCACCATAAACTCCATTTCATGAAAAGCCTCACTTCAGATGGCAGAGAGAAGACCACAGCCGAGATTTGCTACCAGCTTACTAACCTAATATGACGTCCTGAAGCTACTGGTCCTCTGTGTGAGAGGGTCTTGTGAGAGGTGTACAAGGGGGGCAGGGATCAGTGTTCACTGCAGCTCAAGGTGTCCCCTTCTCTCCACTTGGCAGAACTGTTTTTCTTCCTAACTCAACATTTCCTCAGACCTCGAAAGATATTCCACCCATGCCCCAACACACACACACACACACACACACACACACACACACACACACACACGCACGCACGCACGCACGCGCACACACACACACACACACACACACACACACACACACACACACACACCCTAAGCTCTAACTCCTAACCTCCGAGGTCAAGCTTAAGCCCCTCTGTATTCTGAGAATGATAAATCCTCTTTCCTCAAATTAAACTGTTTTTTTATAAGTTGAGTTTTCAAGGAAAATGGAAAAAAGAAAAAACATAAAGCACAAAAACAATCACATGACCTACAAATAGTCTGACGCTAATTTTAATATCTGGTCAAGGACTGTCACAGGAGGTACAATTGAGTTGATTTTCATCCCTTATCTCCATCATCATCATCATATAATAATAATAACAATAATAAATAGTTGGTTGTGGTGGCACATGCCTGTTTATCCCAGCACTGGGGAGGTGGGGCTGGAGGATCAGGAGTTCAAGGTCATCTTCAACAACATCATGAATTGAAAGCTCCATGAGACCCTGTCTCAAACACTAATCATAATAGCTATCATTTACTGGGCTCTGAAGTAGAGACTTTACAAATATCTCCATTTCTCTGTAATGATAAAATGTATTTCTTTATCAACAAGAACTCAGCAGCCTCCAAAGGAAATTAGACAAGGGAGTGAAGAATCAGGTAGAAACCTATAGGGTTTAGATTTGGACCCAGATTTATGGGACTCCAAAGCTTTTCTTTCACCTCGTGTGTTACCACTATATTTTTAAAGATAGGGTCTCATGTAGTTCAGGCTGGCCTCAAATTCGCTATGTAGCTGAAGATGACTTTGAACTTTTACTGTTCCCTCCTCCTCTTCCTCCTCCTCCTCCTCCTCCTCCTCCTCCTCCAGAGTTCTGGATTACATGTGTGCACCACCATGCCTGGTTTTTTAGTTCTAGCATGAAACAAAGTTCTAGCATTTGTACATACTAGACTAGAATTCAACCAACTGAGCTACGTCCTCAACCATACTGCCTTCTTAAGTGCTTACATACACACCAAGGTGAGACAAGGTTTGGAGTTACCACTACTTTTCAGGTCTTCATACCAAGCTTCAGGCTTCATACATAATGATGGGTTCCAATCTTTGCTCCCTACTACCCATACTTAGCATTGCAATGGGTATGTTCAAGGAATGCCCCACCCAGCCCAGACCAAAACCAGACACTCCTTTCCTGTGATTCCAATACATTTTAGAAGAAACTAAACCCCCTACAGTTCCCATTTCCTTCATCAGTTTTCTCTAATTTGATTCCAGAATCTGCTGTGAACATCAGTCCATGTTCATCATTCCTATCTCCCCTAGACCACTAGATCTCAGGGGCCTCTCCACAGTCCCACCCAGTGTATAAACCTCTTGGTCAAGAATCCATTCACATCACGCACGGACCTTGAAGAAGCTTCCTTTCCATTCTCTTAAAAATCCCTGGGGCTCAGGCTCACACAACCCATTTCTCTCTTCAGAGAGAAATGTATTTCTTGCCTTACATGCTTACCCCCTGCTGCATTTTGTGGTTGAGGAGCTGATGTGGCTCCTACTTTCTCAAGTAGGTGAAGGAACACACGAACTTCATTCCCAGATCAGCTCCCACTTAGGGAAGACTCCTGGACATAGAGTCCCTGGAGACCCATCCCTTGATGTTATCCTACTTCCGTGGTATTCAGAATTCTCTTGTAGTTACACACATGGAAGTGCATCCCTCATTTTTGATGTTTTATTAACATATATTAATTAATTGTACATGAGTTTCATTGTGACATTTTAGAACATGCATGTATTTTTATCATATTCACCCTATTATCCTCCCTAGCCCCCCCTTCCCCTCCCACTGATCTTCCTCTTCCCAATTTAGTCCCCTTCTACTTCCATGTCTTTTCCTTTTTGAGTGACCCAATGATCCTCAGTAGTGTTTCTTATAGACAAACAGGTGAGGGGTTGTTTGGGGGCACTGAGGCAACTTTTCAATGGCTCGACTATAAAGAAAATGTCTCTTTTCTCACCTACCAACTATTAATGGTGTATATTCATTAACATGTCCTCAGGGAAGGCGTAGGGCCTCATGAGCTCCTTCCCCCTCCAGACCAGGATGTTGGCAGATTGTATAGATCTTGTGCAGGTAGTCACATCAGCTGTGAGTTCAAGAATGCAGCGGCCGGGTCATGCTTGAAAGTTAGCCTTGGGAAGATGGCATGCTTCTACCCTCCCTTCTTATGGAAATACGGGAAGAAAATGGAGGATGCAGACCACCAATGCTCTCATTTTCTGGGAACCTATGCAAAAGACGAATGGAACCCTTTTATACTATGGAACTCTAATTTCAATCACAATACACACACACACACACACACACACACACACACACACACACACCTACTAAACCTCGGAAATTTACACACTGGTCGCATTTTAATGACTACACTGAGTAGCAATGGCAGGCTGGAAGGAGCAATGGAAAGAGCAAGTTTCCAAACTGATCACCCAACGTCTTAAAAATGCGGACTTGATCACATAAGTTCACAGCTACCATCAGTGTACAAGTGCCATATAGAATCAGGGGTTGTAAATTTTTGGACAAGGTGCCCCAAGCTCTGGAGGCTTGTGAGTGCAAAGGAGTCAGTGGTGTGGTTATTAAAGGATATACCCATGAATTGTTCTGATTTCCTAAAACTAACCATTAAATTTATGTTCGCCTCTGTAATTTTCATAAATGGAAGCAATCCTACCATGTTTTTTGGCTTCAGTAAGATTATCTTGTTTCCCTAGGCACAACTAACTGTCATCAAATGGCTAATGGGTGTTTAATTTTGTTACTGTTTGGAGTTCTTTGTGTTTTCTTATGTTTTAATTTTTCCTTGATGATTTTTTTTCTTATATTTTGAGAAATGCCTCATGTTTGGTTACTAAAGTTATTGAGAAAGATTCAACTTTTAATATATTTATTTCATTTTACCTTACTTTTATTTTTTAAATTTCCCACAGAAAAATCCACTTCTTATTATTCATAAGTTTTCATAAGTTCTTAATAAAGAGAACCCATGTCTAATCAGAGAGAATCTCCCCCACACCTTTTGCTTATTCTCAAGGCACAATGTTTGGCATGCTGCTTGTTAGCATTGCTAAAGAACCCCCTTCATGACCCTAGAAATTAAAAACAACAACAACAACAACAACATTTTCTGAGCATTCAGTGCCTTGTAAATGCAAAATGCAGTTGTTTGAATTTAGGGATACACATGCTATGGTTGGTCTTCATTTGAATGAATGCTTTATTTTCTAAGGCTTTCCAAACTGCCTTTTGTCTGACTTTAATTAGACCACTGTCCTGCCCTGTTTGGAGAACTGAACCACATTTGCAGAGCTTTCTGTGGTCCCCACCCAGCCACCTGCTCCTTCACAATTACAGAAAAATTTTTAAATAATAATAAAAGGGAATCTTTCACAGGGAACTTATTTTCTCAGCTGTTCTATTGGTTCTGTGGAATTTTCTTTTTAAATGTCATGAAATTTAAAATCATTCCCGGTGGTGAATTCTTTCACGCAGCTTGCAAAAATAATCAGGTTTTACAGCAAAACAACCATGGCAGGTCCATCTGGCGGGACTGCAGTTCTGCAGGGTCTGGGCTGGCCCAAGTGCTTCCCAGGCCCTCTTGTTGCTCTAGCTTAGCTACATAAACACAAACAGCATTTCAAAGGCACACCAAGAGCCAGGGGTATAAAAATATGTTTCATTTTGTAACTTAGGCAACAGCAATCACTTTCTCACAGAGACAGCCTGGACATAATTTTGTGCCAAGCAGGAGAGCTGTTAAAATAAAATTTTAAGAAACTGTCAAAAAGTTGGAATTCTGTAATCGTGTGAGCTTTCCAGGGGACGTAAAATAGCTCGTGGCTCAGAAATTTAGACACTCGGAATCATATTTTTTTTCAACCGTTTGAGGTTAGCCATAAAGATATAAGGTCTGACATCCATTTTAATATTTATTAACTAATTGCCTTAACTACAAAAACAAGCCATTGTGCAACTGCCAAAGAGAATGCACAAGTAGAAAGTGTACCAATTATACGGTGGAAATCTGTACCAATTATGCAGTGGAAATCTACAGAAGTCTCCCTGCCCCTTCCCCACTGCATTCAAATTCACAAGCATTCTTATACATGTTTGCTGTAACAACTTATTAGACCCTAAGTTGATGCATCAGAGAAACTGACTTCAGCATGTATGTTATAAAATGACTCACTATTACAAAAGTAAATTCATGTTTTCACGATAAGTTCCTTTCCCTCAGAATTATAACATGGTTTCACTCTACACTTTACCCCTGATTTTAAAAGCTTTAAGACAATCAATCACTTATTCCTTTTATATCAATGAGGTAGTCCCTACTGTTACCCAGACTAGCAAGAGTGAAGACACACCACACAAAGTGAGGCTTTGTAAACGTAAGTGTTTATAAGGATGTTTCTCTATTCCCTCCTCAATGAAACATTAACACTGGCCTTAAGATTGGACCTGCACAATGTGCCATTAAACTAAATCGTGGAAGAACTTACAGGCTTGTAACCTTGCAACTAGAAATGTCTTAGTCCCTCTGGGGGAAGGTGTCTGATGGTGAAGAAAAGATGAAAAGAGCCCTGGGAATTGTTCGGTGGCCAGGACAGGTGGCCAGGACAGCTCTCAGCACCTACAGACATGAGTCAGCCCTCCTGATACATCATCTAAAAGAATATCAAACAGACAGACGCAGACAGAAGTGTCATCAGACACCCTTCCCAACTCTCAGCATCAGGTCCCTGCTGGACTCTTAACACCTGTACACTCACTCTACCAACAACTCCAGACCCACGGCTTCAGCATCAGAATCGGTGTTCCAGAACAGCTCTTCCATAATGTCTACGCCACGGAGACTCTGAAGAATCATTGCCCACTGGTGGACAAAGTCCAACCACTTAGCAGGGCTCAAAGGCCCTTTGTAACCATGCTCCTGCATCTTCCTCTGGCTTCTCATCACCATTCCTGTCTTCACACTTCCTGCTTGCATTCCCACACCTCAGACATGCTGCCTCAAATATCCCAAGCCTTGCTTTTCTCCACAATGACACATTCTTCTCCAATCTACTTAGGGATTTACTTTCATCTTTTCGGACTAGATTC
Source organism: Peromyscus eremicus (assembly GCF_949786415.1). Lineage (NCBI taxonomy): Eukaryota > Metazoa > Chordata > Mammalia > Rodentia > Cricetidae > Peromyscus > Peromyscus eremicus. The sequence continues at coordinate 45,802,142 of NC_081422.1, read as the reverse complement.
AGGTGCCATATCTATATGATGACATTTTAAATCCCTTTCTCTCAAGACAGTCAATCACCCCAACTTTGCCCTTGCTTCTCTACCAACACCAAATTGTGGTTAAATAGATCTAGATTAGAACCCAGGCTGTGTTGTGTGACCTTGAACAGGTCAAGCTATATACAGACTAGAGGATACCTTATAAGGTCATCTGAAGATTAATGGTGAGCACTCACTCAGTGAGAACACATAGCACACTGAAGAGAACTCAAACACGTCTACATAAGTGACACATAGTGTCACTAAAGATGAGTGACACGTACATAATGCCTGATAAGAAGTGCTGGTTCCATCGTTCTCAACTCTTATTTCAAATACTGCTCTAATTACCCCACATTTGTATAACTATTGTCCCTGTGAATCTATATGCTGACTAAAAAAAAATCCATGTCTTCTTTGTGTTTTGGAAATTACTACAATCCTGGAACACAGCAGGCACATGACATATTTTTATGTGAGCAACAAAATGAAATGTCTGCTGCCGCTGAGCAGGCTGCTTTCTGCTTCTTACAAAAAAGCCAAGCTTCTCCTCCCCGGTGTTCAGTTCACGGGGTTCCTTGCACCTGGGAGCTTCCTAGCCCCCTCAGACTTCAAATTCAAATTCTCAGCACACTCACTAGCCTGGTTTCTAATCTCCCACTTGTAGAGAGTAGGAGCATGCCATTGTATCGCCTGAGCTATGGTTCCTGCCTATGGATCTGCTACTTACTGCTGCCTAAGAAACCACCTGGCCTTGGTAGTTTAAAACAATGATCGTTTCTTACAGTTTTGAGTGTCATCTGGATCTTCATTTGCTGTCGCCCAGAGACTCCTCATGCAGTTGCACTTAGCTAGAGTCTCACGTGAAGCGCATGGCCAGGAGCATTCTCCCTTGCCTCTCTGGTAGTTGGTGCTGCTGGCTGTTGGCAGGATCACCTCACTTTGACTTCATGCAGTCTCCTGTCCTCCAGGAGGCTAGACTCTCTTCCTGAGGAAGTCAAAGTTAGTGACTGAAGCAACCTTCAAATCCCCTAGAGGCCTAGAATCTGAAACTTACATGTCCCTTTGGCTATATTTGATCAGTCAACTCAAACCACAACCCACTACCCTAAATTCAGGAGATCAGTGACTCCACTTCTGGGGGGTGTGGAGCTTCCAAGAAACAGTAGCTATATTTTATTTTCGCAGGTGGCTTGTCTCCTTAACCAGGTCCTAATCTGAGCAATTAATTATTTTCTCCTGGTACCTTCGAAGCCCTATGGTGATCTTCCACATCAGGGGTGGCCAATGAACTTCACGATTCTTTCGAGGAACTAGTACACAGAACTTGTTTGATACAATGTCCTTGAGAAGTCAATGAAGAGTGATTCTTGAGAGACTTGAGTCTCACGTTTTGTTCTCTGATTTCCTGGCTGGTTGGTTATGAGCACATAGCTTCTCCCATGTTTAGTGCCTTCTTTTGTAAACCGGAGACAATATCTGCTTTCTAAGGTAGTGATATATGAAGTAATTGGCACATTGCAGATGCTCATAACTGGAATTTCTAGTCATCACACAGTGCTTCTCCTGTTTGTGATTAATTGTACTGCTTAGACACATGGTCCACAAGTGAAATGTGCTTCAAATTTTGCAAAAGAAGTCAGATTCATTAGAAGATGTTTGAGGTAGTATAGGCACCATATAAGATATGGCATGGATCAGATTTCCCTGGGTTCAGCAACATTATTTATGACATTAGTGCATCCAGTTCTCTGTGCCCATTTTTATTTCCCAGGGGGAGAAAGTGTGCCAGCCTAACAGGGGTAACCATTTAAAGGTAATGTGTGTTGACATCAGCATAACTTTACATTCATTACAAAGTTAGAGTGAAATCATGTGACTTGTGATGGATCTAAATTCAGATATTAAAACGTGGTGTTAGAAAGTTAAATATAATATCACTAGAATCAACCTGCCTCCCAAGCATGGATATGATGATAGTGAGAAATTAAATGTGTAAAGTGTCGTAAATACTTACTCACAAATGGCTATAATCATTACTATTGAAGCATCAATATCAATTAAGTTTAAAGAGATACTTTACAAATTTTGTAGTTACATTTTAAATGGATTTAACAGTGCAAAATAAACATTACGCCAGTGAGAGGTCTTTCTTCGTATATCCCACTATATTCCTTCAACTATGTTGGCACCTAAAAATATTATAGGGTCATAAAGATGGCAATAAATGTACTCAAAGGAAACTTCTAATCTTATCACTTTACTACCGTGGTGACCTATTAGTTCAAATTAACTCATTTTCATGGAGGGGCTTTTGGGGCAGCTGTGAGGCTGCTCTGCTAGCTACAGGAAGTTGCAGGTCGGCAAATTTCATTCAAATATAAACCTCTAAATTTGGCTACCTGGTATTGCAGGATCCTGTTGTTTGCAGTATGCAAAATAAAAATTATATACCATCTTGCATGGTCAAAAGCTAGGGACTCTGAAATATCAAATCCAACGTTATCGGTAGGATGAGAAATAACTGAGTGAGTGCAATGTATTGAACCAAGAATAAAGGGAATGAGCTGCCCCTTCACATGGAGAAGGAAGCTTGTCTGGCCTAGGCTATGCTCTCCTAACCTGTGAAATCTGAGAATGGGATGGAGAAGTAAGTCCTGATCCTTAAATCTGTCCAGTGAAATCCTCCCCAGTCACACAAGGCTCTTTCTTCTTTGTTCTGTGAGGTGAACCGAAGAGATGTGTTTTAGTGTCGGTTTTAATATGGTTCATTTGGATAGTTCCTGGCTATAGAGGGGACACACACCATTTATAACTACAGAATAACTAATTCAATAAAAGTGGTCTATAACAAGATTCTAGTGCCGGGTTGTAAGGATTCATCAAAATTCATCAAAACACATCAAATCATATACTTAAGATCTGTGAGTTTTAGCACATGTCAATGACGCCTGAATAAATCTGGCCCCATCAAAGTGAAATGGCATTGAAAAAAAATCAAGAAAAATATATGTCCTGTGTATATACATATATATATGTATGTGTATATATACATATATATATATATATATATATATCCTGCATACACACACTCACACACACACAATCTCAGAAGTGTCCAACTCCATCTGACACTTTTGTGAGCTTGTAAATGATTATATAATTTCTCTAAATGTCCCTAACTCTCCTTTAAGCTAAATTTTTCTAAAATAGTGATGAGTTTCTACTTATATTTTCAAATTATTAAAATTCTTGGAAGGCAGCCTGGTACGGTGGTGAAGAACTAGAAATCAGAGTCCCTGGTTGGATCCACCCTCTGCCACCACAACAACCTACCCTAGAAAGAAACTTGTGTGTTCCTTTAGTACCTCAGCCTTATAGTCAATAAAGTGAGAATAATGATACTTACCTTCGTGGATGTTTTTAGGACAAAAATCACTAAGCAAGCTTTAAAATAGAATTTATCAAAACAAAAAATATAAAATATTAACTAAAAAAAACTCAATATGGATCTGGGGAGATGGTTCAGTCAGATGCTTGTCATACAAGCCTGAGATCCCGGGTTTAGACGCTCGGCATCCACACACACACATACACACACCCAAAAAAGATAGTCACCCCAGCTCATGTATATAACTTCAGTGCTAGGGGTGGAAGGGGGCAAAGATGGGAGGATCTAGGAGCTTGCTGGACAGACAGTTTAGCCAAATGAGTGAGCTCCAGGTTTGATAGGGACCTTGCTGACACTTTGGCCAAATAAGTGAGCTCTGGGTTCAATTAGAGACCTTGCTTCATAATCTAAGGTGGAGGACAACTGCCAAAGACACCCAACATCAACCTGGGGCCTCCACTCACACATACATGTATGTGCACATGCACCAACACACTCCTGTGCATAAATAAATATTTTTAAAACTTAATGCATGAATTAAGCAGAAAATTACAATTGAATAATTAGTAAACCAAAGAGGTCTGAAGAAATTTATACCAAGCTCTAGCAAATAATGAAGAAACACAAAATCATGGATGGAGGGTAAACAAGAGGCGGTTGTAGAATATAGAGGCTACAAGTAGAAGATCCAAAATAGGGATGGAGTAATATTAAAGGAGATCGTTGTTCAAAATGGTCCTAACCTGATGAGAGACGTGAAACCTCAGACATGCATATACAAAGCATACCCTGCACCAAGCAGAAGAAAGAGAATAAGGATCCGCTTCCAGACAATATGAGCTGAGCTTGAAGAACCTAAAGGGCAGGCGAAAAAACTACTTTAAAAGCAACAAGAAACGAAAGCTTGTCACACAGCATCACTTTAAGAATAATAGCAGACTTCTTAACTGAAATTATGGAAACCAAAGACAGTGGGCTTATGGTTTCAAAGCGCCAAGAAATTAAATACTAAAAAGTTCTGATTGCAAAATCAGAAATATCTTCTAAGTGCAAGGTCAAAAGAAGTGATACTTCTAGATCAATAAAAATCTGTTTACTAAAGAAAAACACATTAAAGGAATTTTCTAAAGAGTTGCCTTTGGACGATGAAACGAATACAGAAAGTCTGGTAGAATACTGACCAGAAAAAAAGGTAAACACAGAATTAAATCTAATAGAGAATTGCTTAATGTAACAGTAATGTCTAAATTGTGGCTGCTTAATTTTAAGAATAAAACAGGCCAAGGTGTAAGAAAATGCCACAGCACAGTGGCAGTGAGGGTGAACATTGTGCAGCTCTTGTCTTTCAGTAGAAGGTTTAAGATATTGTTTGGAGGCCTTATTAAATCGGTGTGGTAAAATTTTATGGGTGACCATAAAGAATGGAAATAGTGTATGATTCCCACAGTGGGAACAAGGTGAAATTATATAGAAGGAAAGAACACAAGAGGCTTCTTTTTGTTGAGTTATAAATAAAATTAACTAGACTCATAATTGGTAGAGCCTCCCAGTATTAAAATTGGGTTTGGGCAGGAACAGTGCCGGTATTTCCATGGTAATAATTAAGATTATGTAGAAGGAGGAAATGAGTGAGATGTTCAGAGTTGGTGGTGATGGAAGGGAAAGATGGGGGACTTTGAGAGGAGAATTGTAGAAGCCACAAGGATCTTTGTCAGCGGTGAGTAGCCTGGCTGCAGCCCAGCATGGTGCAGAGTCCTGGGGGCTGATAAGTGATGTTGAGGGAGAAGCCCATGGCGCTCTGGGACCTAAAAAGTGTCCAGAAGGCCCAGGCATCAAATTGAGCTTTCATTCACAACATCATCCTTGCCCCCAGTTCAACCAGAGAAAAGAAGCAGATTTGGGAAGGTGAGGCAACAGGAGATTGAGCCAGAGACACACCCTGAACAGCTACCAACCCCACCACAACCTCACCTTGCTGAAAAGGAGGCTGAGACAGAAGTCAGAAGGTATCAGAGGTCCAAAAAGTCCTCCTCGGAGAGACACTGACACAATCAGAAACAGAAAGGAATTGCTGAACAGCGGGGTCCTGGCAGCATGGGGAACACGTGGCCAGACCCAGCTCATCTATGATTTAGTCAAACAATTGTTAGGGGACCCTGATCTGCACCTCTCTGGCCACTGCATATGTAAGAGTTCCTGACTGCCACTTAACTAATTTGGGGGGGGGGGGGTCTCAGCACACACCTGTACTCCCAGCAGACAGAAGCATGGGCCTGAGTTCAAGGCCTGATTGGACTACATAGTGAGACCCTGTCTCAAAAACAAAATTGTATTATACTCATCCTCTCATGGCTTCACAGTTTGAGTTACTCACCGAGAACAGCAGTTTTGTTGTTGTTGATGTTGTTGTTGTTTGTTTTGTTTTGTTTTGTTTTGTTTTATTCATCTATTTATTTTATATCCTGGCCACAGCCTCCCCCATCCTCCCCTCCAAGTCCCTCTCCCCTATTCCCCACTCCCACCCCTCCCCAACCCCTTCTTCTTCCATCTCCATCCAGGAAAGCGCAGGTCTCCTATGAGTATCAATAAAACCTGGCATATCAAGTTGCAGTAAGACTAAGCATGTATTAAGGCTGGGCAAAGTGACCCAGTTTGAGAAGCAGGGTCCCAAAAGCCAGTAAAGGAGGCGGAGACAGCCCCTGAGAACAGTAGTTTTAAAATATTCAATAGAAAATTTCGTAGGTAAATAATTCATAAGTTTCACATTGTATGCCATGCTGAGTAGCAGATAAAATCTCTGCTGCTGCACCGGGTCCTGCCCAGGAGATGATTTTTACCTTTGTCCAGTGTGTCTGCACCATAAATGCTGTCTGCATTCCAGTCACTCGGAAGTCTTCTCCCTGGGATGGGGAGGTAGCTCGGTGGTAGAGTGCTCGTCTGGCATGCACAGGCCCTGATTTGACCTCCACCCAACAGAGCAAAAGGAGAGATGCTTCTTGGTTACCAGGCTAACACCACCACATCTCAGTGCTTAGGTTTGAGTCACCCTTGTTCCACTTAATAATTACTCCAAAGTGGGAGAGAAGTGATGTTGGCAATTTTATTACAGAATTTGTATTAATTCTGCTCTATATTCTTATTAATAATCTCTTACTCAGCCCAATTTACAAGCTAAACTTGATTAATATGTGTAAGTAGGAAAAACATGGTATATCTATGCCTCAATGATAAGAGAGGACTAGGGTAACAATAGCCACCTAGCATACACTGGCTACTGTATGCCAGGTACTATTTTAGGCACTCCACACCTATGTTCTGATTTAATTTTCATGTGCCCAAAATTCACAAAAATGAGGCAGGCCTGGGATTCAAACATAGACATATTAGTTCTAGAGTCTTCACTCTTAGATATCATGCCGCCCTTGATGATATTTTACCCGGTAGACAGAATTCAGAGTCAGTGCTGTGAGCTGGATGATTGAGACCTCAAGATCCCTAGGATGGAGCTCTAACCTCCAGCATGATGGTATTTGGAGGTGGGGACTTGGAGGTAATTAGCATGTTGGATACATGCTCTCTGTGTGTCACTTGAAGTCACAATCCAAAGACTGCAAACTAGAAAGGGACCCTCACCAAGAACCAAGCCATGGTCTCAGAATCCCAGTCCCTGGAACTGTGGGAACAAGTGCTGAGCCACCAGTCCGCAGCACGTATTGGAGCAGACAGAGTGACTAAGAAGACAGTTGGTAGGGGACGCTCTTAAGAAAACTGCTCAGTCGGTCAAGGGTTTAACACACACACACACACACACACACACACACACACACACACACACGAGGACCCGAGTTTAATATCCAACACCTATATACAAAGATGGGCATGATGGCACACGCTTGTAACCCAGAGCCATGAAGACAGAGACAGGAAGACCCCTGGGACTTGCTGACCAGCCAGACTGTCACTGATCCCCAAGGGTCCCAATGAGACCTTGCCTCAGAAAGCAAGGTGGACGAAATTGTCCTCTTCTGGTCCTTAAACACACACACACACACACACACACACACACACACACACAAACATGTACACACGAGCACACAGGAAAACAAGACAGTTTAAAAATGATGGGTTTTCTTCAAATGTTTGAAAAGCTCTACATATTCCGTATGATCGAAAGAGATGATTAGGAGAGAGAGGAGACCCTTCCTAGCTGAGTTTATGGAATCAGAGATCGCCAGGAGAAAAAGGTGAGAATGGAGAAGCAGCCAGGGCTCTGAGTTCACCGTCAATGGAGGCTGGATACAGGGTGTTAGAAACATGCAGGGTGGTTGAATGAGATTCTCTTGGCAGTCTGCGGGACCTTGAGGGCATAGGCTAGGCCCTCAGGCCTGAGGTCTGAGTTCTAAGGACGCTTAACCTCCTTGAAATGTATTTTCACCACCTTCTTTACCCGGGGCCATTTCAGAGCTAGCATTCACTTGTGTAATGTTCATGGCTTTTTGTATTTTATCTGTGACTGCGTGTACGCTGCTGCGTGCATGGATGGTGCGTGCACATGTGTACATGTGCATGTTGAGGCCTCAGGTCACTGTGGAATGTCTTTCCTCCATTATCTCCCACTAAACCTGAAACTCAGGGATTCAGCCAGCCTGGCTGGCCAGCCAGCCTCAGGGATGCCCTTGTTTGCAACTCCTACCCCTAAGGCAGGGGTTACAAGCACATGCTGCCTGGCCAGCTTTTTACATGGTTTCTGGAAATCTGAACTCGTATCCTGGTGCTTGCACAGCAGATACTGAACCGACTTCCCAGCCCTTACTTGTAATATCATAAGACTCTGCACACCCAGGTACCCTTCATGCTGATGCCAGTACAGCACCCCTCCTCCAGAATGTGTTCCCACTCATCCTAACACCCACATCACTCACCTCCCCCAGTCACGCATCGCCAGTCTCCCACAGCAGCTACAGCACAGATTACAAGGCAGATAGTTTAAAGCAATAGAAATACATTGTCTCCCATTCTGGAGATGCCAGCAGGTCCTGGTCCCTGACTCCTCCAGGCAAAGAATCCCTATCACTTCCTCCTAGCTTCCACCAGCCAACCTTGATCCCTAACCTTTTTTTTCCCTTTTTTTAAATTAAATTTTTTTCATTTATTTTACATACCAACCACAATTTCTCTTCCTTCCTCCCTTCCTGTTCCCTCCCCCACAACCTCTCATCTACCCTCCCACCCTGCCCCCATTCACTCCTCCTCCATTCAGAAAGAGCCAGGCCTCCCATGGAAGTCAACAAAGCATGTATCACACTGCAGCAGGACCAAACGCCTCCCCCTGTATCAAGGCTGGGTGAGGTGTCCCTGCGTGGGGAATAAGCTCCAAAAAGCCAGCTCATGTGCCAGAGACAGGTTCTGATCCCACTGCTAGGGGCCCCACAGACAAAGCTACACAACTGTCATCCACATACAGAGGGCCTAGGCTGGTCCCATGCAGGCTCCCTAGCTGTCAGTCCAGAGTCGTGAGCTCCCATTAGCTCAGGTCAGCTGTCTCTGTGGGTTTCCCTGTTATGATCTTGACCCTTCCACCTTGGTTGTACAATCCCTCCTCCCTCTCATCAAGGACTCCCAGAGCTTTTGCCCAGACCTTGGCTGTGGTTGATCCCTAAGCTTGAGGTTAAATCATTCACGTTTTCCTTGTCTCCATATGACCCTCACCATGTCTATATCATTGAGTGTTCTCTTCTTCGAAAGAAAAATGTTTTAAATTCTGTTTTATGTGTATGATTACTTTTGCCTGCATGCAATACCCACAGAGGCCAGAAAGAGGACATCAGATGCCCTGGGACTAGAATTATAGATGGTTGAGAGTCACCATGTGAGTGCTGGGAATTGAACCTGGGTCCTCTGGAAGGACAGCCTCTTAACCACCAAGCCATCTCTCTAGCCTGTCTTCTCTTCTTATAAGGATGTCAGTCGCATGGGATTGAGAGCCCATCCTAATCCAGTATGACCACATCTTAATTCAAGTAATTATATCTTCAAAGATCCTATTTCTAAATAAGGTTCAGTTACAGTTACTAGGAATTAAGATAAGACTTCAGTGTTGGGGCTCAGCAGGTAAAAGTCTTCACCGCTAAGCCTGACGAAGTAAGTTCCATACCCAGAAGGTGAAGGGACATAACTGACTCCTGCAAGTTGACCTCTGACAGCCGCAAGTGCACCCTCCCACAAGGCACACACATAAACACACAAACTCACACAAAACACATATACACACACGCACGCACGCACGCACGCACGCACATACAGTTAATGAAATGTAAAGACATTCAGTCTTTCAGCAGAACAATATTCTGTCTACCATTTCCCCCACCCTCCCACAACCACTGCTCTGTGGGCTCTTTAAGAAATGCATCTTAGCCAGCCATGGTGGCACACGTCTTTAATCTCAGCACTTGGGAGGCAGAGGCAGGTGGATCTCTATGAGCTCAAGGCCAGCCTGGGCTACAGAGTGAGTTCTAAGACACCAAGGGCTTCACAGAGAAACCCTGTCTCAAACTGCATTTTCACTCCACAAATGTTTATTATGTCTGTTATGAACCATGCTACTTCGAGCAAGAAGGACAAATCACACTCAGGTTTCCTGTACTCCATGGATTATCTATTTTGCATAAAGACCCACAGTAAAACATGGCCATCCAGGGTTGAAGCCAAATATCAGTCACATATAAGGCTGCAAACACACTCATATATATGTGCATATAAAACACTGTCTAATAGATATTTTATGAATGAGTATTGACCCCAACAGTAATACACAAGATAAATCATTCTGTTTTGTCTAGCTAATGCTTGTTGGCATGTCTATCAGAATCTAAAAATTTGGTTTCTCTCTGTTCCTTGTTACAACGTTATTCTATTCCACATAATAAACTTATATTCTACTCTAAGTCATCCACCTCCAAATCCTCAAGCAACGTTCTAAGCATCAAAATACAAGCGTTTGGAGGCTGAAGAGATAACTCGGTTCATAAAGTGCTTGCCACACAAGCATGGAGACCTGAGTTAAAACTCCAGGACTCATGCAAAAAGCGAGGCAAAGTGGTATATGCTCACACTTCCAGTGCCGGGGAGGTGGAGACAGGGGGCTTCCTGGGGCTCAGCAGTCAACCAGTCTAGCCTTATCCTCAAGCCCAGATCTTGGTGAGAGATCTTGTCTGAAAACCCATGATAGCCAGCTGGCCTTCCCGAGGACAACACCCAAGGTTAACCTGGGGACTTCTGGCCTCCATACCTATGTGAACACATGCACTTGCACACTTGCACATGTGTGCAAACACACATCCACACCCAGAAAAGAAAGGAGGGAAGGAAGAAAGAGAGGAAAGTTTGGAAAAATATATTCCTGACTTTAAACTTCAACTCAAGCTTGCAGCTAATGATGAAAAACACCTGCATTCTGTTTGCCTTCCAGGGCAGCGTCAGCTCCTCCCAGCCTCCGTTCGTCCAGATGCCAGGTGAGACCTTTAATTCAACAAGCGGTTTACTCACTTTTCAGCGGCAACAGCATTTGTGGTTTGTTTTCCAGGGTGGAGAGCCACCAAACCCAGAGCTATGCACACGCCACGCAACTACTCTACCACCAAGTTACATCCCCAGCCAAGAGCGTCCAATGTTTTGATAACTACTTCACATCACTTTCTCATTTTTGTTTCTTTGGAAAAAAAAAAAAAAAAAGATCAGTGAAGACAAATCTCATTGAATCATCCTGGACTTAGTCCTTAAGTTCTTGAGAGGTGGACCATTTTTGATACCCTGCCCGGAAGAAGCTTTTAGGCAAAAGCAATAGTAACCAGGCTCCGGGTATCGAGTCAAAACATCTAAAGCTCTGACACCGTGATCTGATGGATGATGTCACTATAGACAGAAAGAGAAAGGAACATTAGGGGCAGGGGCGACGTTTACTAAGTACTTTCCATGGTGTGTCACACGCTGAGTTCGATGTATCGTACTCATGTCAGTTTCATGTGTCTCAATTCCACCGTCCTCTGAGGATAGAAAAGGAATATTCTTAATAGTAACAAACACCCTTGCACACACAACTCCCAACCACCCCCGCAACACACACACCATTCTTCCCAGATCTCCAGAGTGATTTAGCACTTTCCAAGTTGCAACAGAAAAGGAGTTCCAAAACGTCCCACAAGTGAATGACTCTGATTTATTTTCCCAGCACGTCTACCTCCATTTGAATTTGTTTGCATCTACTCTTTTGTACTAAAGGGAGTTTCTGCCCATTCTCCTACCCTCTAGAACGTTTCTCCTCTTTTTTAAGGAGAAATAGATGCACTTCATGATTATTTTTATTTTGAAATTAGAAATGTGCCATCCTGGAAGTCTTGTTTACCTGTTCACTCTGCTCTCTGCCTTCACTAATCCTTGGGATACCTTCATGATGTAAATTTTCATTTGCATGGATTTCTGTCCCAGGAAAGTGTGTTTGTAACTAAAACTGTCACCACAGAGTTCAAATGTACCAACAAATGGGAAAGTGGTGAATTTAAATGAAAGTGTAGTGGGTCAAAGCATGCTAAAGGTTTTGGTGGGGAACTTGGTTGCCTCCCCTGAATGAATGCCTATGCACCAGGGTTGAATGCAGTATTCCACTCCTGGGTTTACAGACCAGACAGTGCATGAGATCTGATCTACCACCTGGGAGCTTCTAGACCCCCTGGAAAGATAGCTGTAGCAGTGACAGAGTGAAGAGCGAAATATAAAATGCTGTGTTGGATGGAAGGGGCTCAGGCTCTCACTGTGACCAAGTCACCCAGGGGAAGAGTCTCAGTGAACTTGGCTTCGCTTTTCTCTAAAGAATCGGCAGGGACAGGGACAAAGCTCAGCTGTAACCCACTCTCCCCGACCACCACCTCCACCACCACTGCCGTTATTGAGGGAAGAGACCAGAGACAGAGACGGCATCTTCTCCACATCTCAGCCCTTTTGCAACCTCCCGGGGTTGGTCTTGGCAAATGAGATCCCACCCTCCACTATATGGAATATATAAGTGAAAAGTTATGTAGACCTGGAGCCTGTGCCCCACACAGATTCTCAATAACCATGCATTTCCTGCCACAGACAACTGCAGGGTCAGAGAGTGTTGTGTGTCTGAAACCATTTCATTGATCTTTCCTTAAGTGAGACTCCAGACAGCGTTTCCCTCTGTTCCTCTTAAAACTTTATCAAGCTTTCTCTTCATAATATCCTGATGAGGTGAATGAGAGAGTCAGTGTGACCACAAGGGGGCAGCAAATAACACTAGAAAGGTCAAATTCAGAAATGTCGGGAGAGGAGGGATTGTTTTTTCTTCAAAAACTGGCTTCCCTACAACTAGACTGTCCCAGGGCAAGCCATCTATTTATGCCGGCTAGAAGTGAGACATGGTGGTGAAGCTCAATGGGCAGAAGACAGGACACATGTCCCTCGCTTGAGGGGGGGAGGGGGATGTCATCTTATCTAGAGAGACATTACCTACCTCCTGTAAGAAGCCCAGAAGCAGCCACTTGGAAACTGTCCTGTATGTTATGGGATGTAGTTCAGGGACTATGAAAGAGGTTTATAGTTCCATTGAAAGGCATAGATTCCAAACATTCCAGTTTCACTCTGTTACTGCAACAAATACCATGACCAAAAGCAACTTTTAGGAGGAAAGGAATTCTTTCAGCTTCTAGATTACTGTCCATCATTGAGGGAAGTCAGGCAGGGACTCTGGCAGAAGCTTGGAGCCAAAATCATAGATGAGTTTTGGATGCTGGCTTACACTTAGCTAGCTTCTTATACAGCCCAGGGCCACCTGCCCAGGGAATTGTGCCTTCCACAATGGGCGACCCCTACATCAATTAACAATCAAAGCAATCCCTCACATACATGCCCACAAACCAACCTGACAAAGAGACTTATTTGAGACTCTCTTTGCAAATGGTTCTAGGTTATGTCGAGTTGGCAGTTAATGCTGACTAGGATACCAAGAAGTTCTTTAACTTATGTCTCTGTGCCCCTCTTAGCAGTATCTGGACCTGGAAGATACTTGATAAATGGTTATCTGGGTGAAGTTATTGTACATCTAACATGAATTCATCCCTAAAGCCAGAGTGAACGTTAAGCACATCTATTATTTGGGCTGAAACAATGATGCAGGAATATTGCATGCCATTCAAGACATGTATATTTCTTTGTTAACGATAGTGTCAGGCATGTGTGAGTACCATCTTTCCACAGGACACCAATGAAGGAGCCACAATGCTCTGAGCTTCCTCTGTGAAACTTTTGCCCATTTCTCTTTCCTTTGGTCACAGGCTCACCGGTCATGTCGGGTTACTACGGGGTCAGGAGATCTTTCCTGTCTGATTCCGACTTCCATAGCAGCAAGCAGTTCTCAAATGACCTCTACCCCTCCAGCGTGGCTAAGCCCTTTGCCTGTGAGTCCTCAGCTGGGCAGAGTCACACGGGCCTGCTGGAGTCCTACCTGGCAGAGCCCTATGGAGAATACCGCTCACCGGCACTGACCTCCACACCGAATTCCCTGTTCAGCACCTCGACCCTGCCGCCCCTCCTGCCACCTCCGTTCCCCAGCGATCCAGCTCACTTTGTGTTTGTGAGTACGGTTATTTCTTGTGCAGGGAGGAAGGGGAGGCCCCAGCTGCTGTGGCCCAGCCCTCACTATGGTAACCAAGTCGAAGCCAGATGTAACTCATCTGGGGATTCCTGAGTTTGCTCTGCTCAAACCTGGAGATGCAGTCAGGCTGGCTCTGCCAGGACACTTCTGAGTGAGTCTTGCTCAAAGATCACATTAACCAAGGCATCAAAATTGTCTATCTAGGGTTTTGAACCCGGGGCCTGTAAGGCAGAATTCGTGTTCATGTACCTATTGTGTTTGCTAAATGCGCCCCACCCTGTTAGTTCGAGACTTCTTCAGACCCGTGGGCCCTAAGGAACAAATGTTGAAGTCACATCTAAATAGGACTAGACAAACTCCCAAAAAGAAATGACCCAGCTTCATCTTCTGCCTCTTTGCCATTCCTTCTGCTCCAGCTTCCTCTGGAAGCCCACACACACACCAGCCCTCCCCCAACACATACACACACACACATACACACACACACACACACACACACACACACACACACACACACACACACCCCTTGTTCTCTCTTGATCCTTCCAAAGAAATAGGTTCAGAAAGATCTCAAAAAGCTGCTAATTACTCCTTTTATAGAAAACTGTAAAGCCTCTGCCACAAAGGAATAAATCGCTGTAGGTGGAATTTTAGACAATAAGGTGGGTCAGGGAATTAACCTTATTCAGTGGCAAGAGCTTCCATGGGCCTTTGTTCATTTAATATTTGCAGCGACTCAATTTTGTGCCCCATTTCACAGATGAAGGGCTCAGAGTCAGGAGGGTGGTGGGTGGTACAGTGAATGAGCTCAGTCCACACCCCAAAGAAAGTTCTGTTGAGGAGGTAGGGAGCCCCCTACCCCATGACGTTCTAGAGACTACATAATTGGAGGATTACTACAAATGAGAACCAGGTACTGCCATCCCCTGCTTGTGTAAAAAGGAATGTAGAGCCCAGAGTAACATCCTAGAGTAGAAATTAACCCAGTTTTTCCTGGCTTGAGTCAAACACCAGAGGGTAAAGCTGCCTGGGAGGTGGGCTTTCAGCAGCAGTGACAGTGCACGGAGGTTTCTCTGGATGCCTCGGTCCAGTGGCAGCACTGCATCCTCTGAGCATCAACTAAAGAATAATTCCCATGCTTTTGCTGTTCTCCTCAGAGAGACTCCTGGGAACAGACAGTGCCGGATGGACTCAGCCAGCCAGACCCTGTGCCTGCCGATACCCTGCAAACCCTGCCACCCAGCACCAGTTGCCTCTCCCAGCTGGAGTCAGGAAGCAGCACCCAACACAGGAGCATGGGATGGGGTGCATCCCTTGCTGGGGCTCAGCCCTACTCGCTGCATGCACTGGAAGAGCTGCACCACACACCAGGGTACCCCACCCCATCTTCATACCCCTTCACTTCTTTCATGACGGTGTCAAATGACCTCCCACCCAAGGTGCTGCCCCTCTCCCCAGAGGAGGGGTCAGACACCTCTTCCCTTCATGACCCTTCACCTTGGACAAAAGAAGATGGCGGCATGGCCTGGGGCTCTTACGAGTGCCGGAGAGCTTACTGAGGCAGCAGGCCAGAGGACTTCTGCATTCTTATGAACGTTGGAGTCTGTGTCCACAGATTCTTCTAGGTGTGCTAGCTCAATCAGACCTGGATTTTCAGTTTAAGCCACAATTCTGCCCAGTGCTAATTGACAGTGGCATTCATCTCCGCTCTTAGCCACTACACCTCTGCCACTATAACACCCCTGCCAAACACTACAATGTTAATAAAATGCTTTGTGGATCACCTTCTAATGAGACACCCTCACAAGGGAGGCCACTTTAGAACTTTGGTAACCCATTTTATTCTGAATTTTCTGTTACCTTTGAAGCATCATTTTGGGCTCTGGTTATTTTTCTTATATTACATTAAAAACTTTAGTAGATTATAAAACACAATGGTTTTCCTGTCTAATTTTTGTTGGTTATAAACTTGTGTATCTAGCAAAAGAAAAGGGGAATGGTATAATGCAGCTTGGAGCACGTAAAACAAAATTCATTTTATATACCATGTGACTTTAAAGTTTGCAGTGTTATGCACATTTCCCTTATTACAGGGACTTGTAAAGTCCCCATAAAAATTATGGCACCAGGTATAAATGCTTTATTGTCAATAAAATAGGATGAGGTCAGGAGACTGGCTTTGTAAATGTAGAGTTTTACCCAGGGTGTCCAAATGTTATTTCAGAATCCCCCACCATAAAAGGCTGATCAATGGGAGCCTCAGTTAAACTAGGCAGAATATGACTAATGGATTAAATTTATAGTTACCAGTGTGCCTGCATGCAGTGGGAATTCAATGATCAAAACACAAGTCATAGGTTTCAAAGAAAATGCAGAAGGTGGGACTAGACCATTGCAAGCGGCAAACAGGACACCAAGAAGCTGAGAGGCAAGGGGGATGGGCACATTGCCAGGCAAGAGTCGTCAACAGCACGTTCCGTATTTTCCAGCTACGCGAAGCAAGTCCTCTGTGGCTTATTAGTGAGAGATGGATAGCACTTACCATGTACAAATACAGAAACTGACATCAGAAATAGGAATCTGCCATTAGTAAGTCTGAGAGGTGTGGATTCCTTTGCTGAGCCAAGCAATCTCCACTGAGTAGAGTGGTCACTTGGAGGCCATGCCCTCATACATGACCCCCACACACCTTGACTTTGTGGATGCATAACCAAGGCCCATAGGTGACACTTATCTGCCTCCTCCAATCTTCCACCACAATCACTTCTTCACTTCCTTCTCACACCTTTTGGAACCCTCTTGTCTCCTAGAGGCCAAGACTCTTATTTTCCACTGAGATCTCCAAAGCTTCTTTTTGGTCCAGTTCTTCAATAGAGTCCCCAAAATGTGCTCTGCTATTGTCTTTGATTACCTCAGCTCGGGCAGGGAGGGCGGGGTCTGCGAATTTAAATCTAGGTATTAATTCATACTTAGATGTGAATAGTGGATATGTCTCCTCTAGTCTTTCTGGTGATGTTTTCTGTCTAAGCAAACTATCCCTAGCGTATGGAATACCAAACGAAATGCTGAAATTCAAAGCCTTCCTCTTCCTTGTACTCAAAGCTCCCTCCTTGCAAAGTATCCATGCAGGAACAAAGAAAAAATGAGCTCTGGTGGCTGTCATCTGGTGACTGTGGTGTAGATGTGTATACACACATCTGTGGGAGAGTGATACGATGCTTCAATGTGCATGTTTTAATTTGCTTTCTGTTGCTATGGTAAATACTACGGTCCAAAGCAACCTGGGTAGGAATAGTCCTTACAGCAACTTATAGCCCATCATGAAGGAAAGTCAGGGCAAGAGCCTGGAGGCAAAGACCGTGGAGGAACACTGCTTACTGGCTTGTTCCCCATGCTTCCCTCAACTTTTTGTTTTTGTTTATACACCCAGAACCTCCTGCCAGGGGTGGCACCACCCACAGTGGACTGGACCCTCACACATTAATCCCTATTCAAGAAAATTCCCCCACAGACTTGCCTACAGACCAATCTGATGGAGGAGGCATTTTTTCAGCTGAGGTGTCCTCTTCCAGATGACTCTAGTCTGTGTCAACTTGACGAAAACCTGCCCAGCAGAGTGCACGAACATTATATAACACTCAGATCGTGATAACTGGCATATCCATGGCATCAAAACATGTATACTGTCTTGGCAGTAAAACATTAAAATCCTTTCTTCAATAAGTACAACAAAAACAAGGGGAAGTCATCTCTTCTAGTTCTTTTGAAGTATAAACTATGTTGCCATTGATGGTAGTCACTCTACCATGCAAGAGTATGACAAAACCTACCTATCTTAACTTTAACTTTGTACCAATGACCAACTTCTTTCCTAGCCCCCTCCTCTTCCCCACCTTAGTCTCTGTTAATCATTGTTTCTATAAGGTCAACTTTTCATACAATGTACATAAATGAAATCATGCAACACTTGTCTCTGGGCTCCTGGCTTATTTCACATCACGTATGCCCTACGGTTCATCTGTATTGTTACAAATCACAGAACTTGTTTATGGTTGCATAGTGTGTGTGTGTGTGTGTGTGTGTGTGAGAGAGAGAGAGAGAGAGAGAGAGAGAGAGAGAGAGACATACATACAGACAGACAGACAGAGACAGAGACAGAGACAGAGAGACAGAGACAGAGACAGAGAGACAGACAGAGACAGAGTGACTTTCTTTATCTGCTCACCCACTGATGAATTCTTAGGTTGATTACAGCTCTTCAATAGCAGGGATTCCTCAAAACATTAGAAACACAGCTGCCACAGCCTAACCCAGCAACTGGATATACACTGGAAGTAAAGGTCAGCCTGGGCTCTACTCTGCCCAGCATGTGCTCACTGGGGAAAACTGGCAACATCCGCTACAGCAGAGGTGGCTTAAGATGTCCACTTAAGACATCTGTTGTGATTCCCAGTAGCTGTAGAAGAACCTTCTGTCATCCAATTGTTATTCAGAACTGAGCATCAGGCCTCACACCAGAAAGAAGAGATCTAGGTCCTCTGTAGATTAGAGATCTACATCTCTGTAGTTGAGGGCTCCAGAGTCAGTTTTCTAGACTGGTTGTGTAAACTTTTTAATAACTATAGTTATATAGTACTCACCAGGGTAAGTTACTAAGTAGTAGTAGTAGAAAATTGAAGTTTCTGTAAATTATATATACGTATGTATCCTCATAATTTTAATATTTGTTTGGTTATTATGTTCAATGTTCATCATCATGGCTCACTTTGTATTCATCTACTCAAACATCATGTTCATTGATCTTGTAATACTCTGAAGACATATTGGTTCTCAAATGAAATCAGGCCTTGAAACAGAGGAAAACAGAGCACATAAAGGTGTCTACATCCTTCTTAAAGTGCCTAACTTGGTTCAGTGTCCACAAGGTTAGCGTGTAACAAGGGAGACATATACAGCCCACACTCGGTCTATTATCCATTTCAGCTGCCTGGCCCACAGGAAATGGGAGTGAGTCAGAATCAGGCTAATCAATTCCAAGTAATAAATGGCTTTCAGGATTTTGTTTGGCCTGATGTGTGTCTCTTTCACATATTCTAATTTGGTCCTGCTTTATTGTTCTGGAAATGTCTTATTAAAAAACGGAAACAAACTACAAAGTTATGGCAGGGAGATTAATCACACTTCCCTACACTATTTCCTATTCAGCATGTGGCTATTAACCACACCTTTGCTTGAACAATACCATAATATGGAAAAAATGCATTCTTCTCTCTCTCCTGCCTCAAACCTGACATCTTCTGACTCACTGCCTCTCACGGAAGAACCAAGGAAAACTTTGAGTCTCAGCTAATAATGCTAACTCTTTTGGGCTCTTGCCAGGACTCAGGACATATGTATGTTTTAAATAGGTAAAAATGGTGATGTGAAGTTCAACCTATTTAAGAAAATACCAGAAGTCAAAGGTGAAACTTAAGGACCAGCAATAAGGCTTAGCAAGTGAAGCCTGCTGACCTGAGTTCTAACCCCAGGTCCCCCATGGTAGAAGGAAAGAACTGACTCCTAGAAGGTGTTCTCTGACCTCCACACATGTACTGTGACATGCACACACCCCACACGCACACACCCCACACACAAATAAAAAATGCATAGAATAAAAGTTGTTAAATGAAATTTAAAATCTGCCCATGCAAAACCTGCATTGTAGATAATCATCCCATGAATCACTGGAAACAGACACAGCATGTTGTTGAAAGTGTTTGTATTTCTCTTACAATGTAATTCAAACCCCAAAGAATGAGAGCAGAAAACCACATCTTTACTTTGTTTATTTAGTAAGTCCTTTTAAATCATCATTATGACTTTCCACAGATGAGTTAATAATGCAATGGCATGGTAGGATTGAAGTGCCCCCAAAAGAAAGTCCACAAAGGGAAAAGTCCACAAAGGGGAAAACTAACCTCAACAGTAAGATATGTGCTTGCATATAGAGATGTGTATCCACAGAAGAGTATCTGAATACCTACTTTTTCTATATGTAAATATAGATATATAGTCAGGAATAAAACCTGTCAGGAAGCCGGGCGGTGGTGGCGCACGCCTTTAATTCCAGCACTCGGGAGGCAGAGCCAGGTGGATCTCTGTGAGTTCGAGGCCAGCCTGGGCTACCAAGTGAGTTCCAGGAAAAGGCGCAAAGCTGCACAGAGAAACCCTGTCTCGAAAAACCAAAAAAAAAAAAAAAAACCTGTCAGGAAAAAACTTGTATTTAAAGTACCAAAATAGTAACTGATTCCAAGGGTTTAAGTCACACTGCATTCTAATGATATTATAGTGACTCACCAAAATTAACTTTCAGTCCAACAACTGGTTTCTCTCTAAAGTGCCCTCTCCATTGTTACACTGTTCATCTTATACAACATATTCACTAACTATGGACTTAAGAAAGACAAAGTGAAAACCCCTATACTCTAGATAAAGAGGGATTATCTAGGTAAAGACTCAAGGGGGGGGAGGACTCATGGCTCACCTTGCATCCCTAGCACCTGGCTTAGGGCCAGCATGTTGTAGGTGCTCAGTAGACCCTTCTTAGGTTGAATTAAAACCACCACAAAGACGGACAGCTCTTTAGCCCCTGACTCTGGATGACAACTCTCTAAAACAAGTTGACCATGGATGAATAGTAAGCGTTTGTGGGCAAATTCTTAAGATGGCTGACGAAGTATCTTAAAATACCTTCAAGAAGGAAAGTTTATGAACTTCTGAAGTAGTACAAAATATATTGGTGTATCATTTTATAACTGTGTGTGCTATGAGATATTTCTAAAAAGACATATAAGTTAGTTATTTGGGGTTTAATATCTCTGGTATGATTAAAGCGAGCACAATAAGTCAGAAACTATAATCTCCCAGGGTCAAATTAAACAATAGTACATTTTTTTTTACTCATTTTCAAACATGGGCGTCATGTTTTATTAGATATGTGAGACATAAGTATTTTTAACAATAACCTCTAATAAAAGAAGACATATAAATTTGCAAAATGCAATGCATTGTGAGTAGATTACAAGAAAGAACAGGAAAAAAGTTACACATTCCAAAAGGAAAAACTGTAGACCAAACAAATAGTAGCAAGGTATTAGATCTTTTACATTAAGAAACTTTTCCCCCAACCAAATATCTTGAGTGGAATAATCCAGAAATTCTAATGCTTAGTAATTCATAAATGTATGATCACTCAGCCATTTTATTCCTCAACCATGGTGATATATTCACAGGTTTTCATGACAGTATTCTCTATACACTTATATGTTAGAAATATGACACAATAAAAAATGTTGTAAGTAAAACAGAAACTTTTCAAGCAGTATATTATGGTATTTTTCTTGCCTAATAATAAATGACCAAGGGCTGATTCATCATAAGCTTTTCTTAAAGGAAAGTCTAAATTCTGAATGTACACTATGAGGAGAAATTGACTATGTACAAAATCTTACATAACCTCCATCTACTAGCCTTCCTGGTCATTTTCACATGGACCAAATGTGTATCCTATGATACACCAATGAATACTTGTTTCCTCCATGTACTCAACTTTTTGGAACTCGATATTTCCCACAACATTCGGTAACAGTGTCCCAAAGTCAAGGTGACAAAAGAACTTTGCATTACTAAAGGGCTGTAGTCAAATTGGAAAGGAATAAACTGCACTTTTCCTTGTGCCACAGGCCTTCTAACATGTGCATGTCTACGTTTGATAAAACCTACTTGGGAGGGAAAAGCATGATGCTGTGCTGTGTCATTTGCACACAAAAGACCATCAATAATTTCAGTTAAAAACTTTCCCCATTAAAAACATCCATTCTACCCACTCCAGGTGCTGCTGGCTGACTTTACGGAGGTCAGGGATGAACTAAAGGATTTCTGCGCTTGTGATGTGGAAAGGCAAGGGTCTGAAAAGCTGATTTATGAAGAAGGGGTGGGGGGACTATGGACAGCGGCTTTAAGGAAAGAAGGTTTGAGTGGAAAGCAAGCACTGGACTGGTCAGAGCAATCAACATATGGTTGTTGAATAAATGGTGAATGAATCTGTGAATGAACCCACAATAGGAAAGCAGTAATGCGCACATGGAGAAGAGAGCCATTGCTGGCAGAAACCAAGGCTTACTTATCTTTGTATTCCTGGTACTCATTGCCCTGCCTGGTATATACCTGGTGCTCAAGGAACACCTAGTTGGACTATGGATCACTATATTGAAAGGATTCCAATAATGGCAAAATCTGCCTCACGAATAGTGAGACCCATCTCCTCCACACAGATTATTCTATGATCCAGGCATGGAGCTACAAGCTAGATAGACACTGGCTAAAATGTCAGTCCCTCTCAGCATGTCAAGATCCCTTCCAACACTCAAAATCAAGATACTGCATTATAAGCAAAGGAGCCTGTGACAGCATGCCAGACTCTACAATTTTGGGGTGTTTTTTTTTATTACAACCTCAAATGGATTGTTGGGACCTCAGGGGAGGCAGCCTAGAAGCAACAAGCCCCCAGGAAGAGGGTCCTGGTCAGACATACAAACCACAGTCAGCAGAATGAACAGCTTGTGTTCACCTCTAGCCAGTTGCTTCTTCAGGGTTCTGTGTTTTTAGAACATTCCCACATCGGTATGCTGCAGTCTTAAGCTCCCTGGACAAACTGATAATACAGCAAGGATTTTGGTGTGAGACTTACAAAAGTTTGAACCCTAGTTCTGGCATTTGCGTGCTTGCTAAACTTGGCAAGATGTTCATCCCTCTAAGTTGGCTTCTTCAACTGTACAGTGGGAATATCTCACAGCACAGGTTTAACACCCAGGAAACAACAGCTGAGAACTTTAAATAATCCTCTATGGGCTGGGAACGTCGTTCAGTTGTAGAGTGCTTATCCAGCATGCCCTGGATTCTATCTCAACACAAAAATGAATGAATGAATGAATGAATGAATGAGCAAGCAAACAAGAAGGGTACCCAGTTCTATAGTCATTTGGAATCTCAGGGCAAAAAAAAACAAAAAACAAAAAACAAAACAAAAACAAAATGGCTGGTTGCTCTAGGTATCATCATCATCAACACATACACACACACACAGAGACAGAGACTGAGACAGAGACAGAGACAGAGACAGAGACAGATAAAAGGGAGCTCCACTGAGAAAGTATTGTCTCTTGACTCCTCAAACATGGCTTTTGGCTCTGAAATGTCTGTTCTGAGGCTTTTCGGTTACAAGTGCCAGAATCAAAACTCCTCAATGTTGGGTTGACCTGTAGTATAGATGGCAGGGGGAAGGTTCTGAAAGCAGGCCTGGGGGATAGTTTTCTGTCGTTGCTTAGCAGCAACAGCACCACACTCTCACTCCCAGCAACAGCATCAGCACAAAGATGCCCCAGGACTTGAGCTATGGCTCAGGCAAAGGCTGCTAGGAGAAAAGATGCAGATGTCTTTGCTCTTTGTTGTCTCTGTAGACCCTAGGCATCAAAGGAGCCTGCACCTTCCAGCCTATGTTCTTTCTCTCTGGAGGACCCAGTCACCAGCATCAACAATGTCCTTGATGTTGCCAAGAGAAAACTGTGCCACCCCTGCCCATTTTTGTGTGAGTGGAGAGCTGAGGAAGAATATTTAGTCTGAAAGAATATTTAGCACTCCAGAACACGGGAAAGAGAGGCCCATATAGAGCCAGAGAGAGGAGAAAAGAGTGAAGACAGGAAATGAAGAAACACATCAATAGGAAGAAAAACAAGAAATAGAAAATGTAAGTGAGGGTAAACAACAACAACAAAATAAGCCAAAAGACGAAGAGGAAACCTTCTTAAAAGCAAACCAAAAGTAAGACCAAGACCAAAAGGAGAAAAGAAGCAATGGGAAAAGTTGTAGAGAGGAGGAAGTGGTACCAGGGAGGGGGTTCCTCTCAGATCCTGGGGTTCTTCCCTGGTCCGGTCCCTAGGCCTGGCCTGGCAGAAATAGGCTCCAGTGGCTGATAAACAGCAGCTGGACCAAATACAGCCACACCTCACTCTACCCTCCACCACAGATGCAACCGCTGTGTCCCCAGCCCTGACCTTCTCCCACATAAGTGACGCCACCTGCCTGACAGACAGTTCTACCTACCCATCATGCTTTTATCATCCCCAGAGACCCTTTAGCTGAGCTGTTTGTTATACCCTATATCTAATATACTATATTTGATACATTTTAATTTTTTGGATATTTTTCCTAAGGATCTTTGAAGCTAAAGCTTACATTTTTTTTTCATTTCAGAGAACTCAGAGATTAAAGAATAGAGACCTGTACTATCACTTTATCTGCATTCCTGGAAATATCTAGTTATTTACAAAGGGGACCCTTCTGTCTCTCTGTGACGATTTGGCCTGGCACTCTACACCACCCCAGTCTCTCCCATCTTTCAAATCACAGGATAGAGAGCATCTCAGGCAGTGCTTGGAAAATGTGCATCACCACAGGCCCAAGTCACTTATGAGGGGTCCAATGAGGCAGCTTGACTCCGAATTCCCCTACCTCTCTCCTCAGAGCCTTAAAAACAAACCCCACATCCTTCTCTCAAATAAGCAGGGGTGCTATGAGGCAAAAAGACTGGGGTACAGAGGAAGAAGGAAAAAAAAAAAGAATATGGAATGCCACAGCACGGTGATGGAATCCCCGCCTAGAGAAATCTCAGACGGCTCAGGGCAGTAGTGATGACTCACAGCTCTCTGAGCAGACAAGTGAGTGTTGATGCCCAAGGACTGTTTGCTGGCAGTCCAGTATCTGTGGCCTAGCAGGAGGGAAGATGGACAGGGAGGGAAGCCCACAGGTGGCCAGGTCGGGCCAGAGGAATACAAAATGCAAAGCTTAGGCCTCTGCTGTCCTCTGGCCTGCAACCTGGGCCCAGAGTGGCCCTTTGCTGTGCCACACCCACTGGCTGCCATATTCACTTCCCAAAACCTGAGATTTCTCCCTTAAAATGGAGATTGGGCAAGTGAGAATCCTTGTGGCTAGCCAACCTGGCTCGGGTGAACCCCGAGGAGCAGCCTAGGTCAGTGGGGGCTTCTGAGCTGCCTTTGAGGCAGGGACATGGAGCATCTTTGAGGCCACCTGCTCTGTCTGTGGGAAGGTGGACAAAATGTTTAAAATAGGAGAAAAGCAAGGGTCAGGACCCAAAGGCATCTCATTCCCTGTTTCTCTGGACTCCCTGTGAGGTGCCTGTGTGCAGGATTTCTGCAGAAGATAGTCCATTTTGTTAAGCCTTTGAATATTCAAATTGAAAGTATCGCGCAATCATTGATTGTCAAATCATGGGTTTCTAGAGGTTTTAAATACTTGGCATGAGGGGGAAAAAACTCAAACCTATACCCGAAGGTATAAAACATTAATTCTGTGTGTCTCCTGCTCCAGGGACCTGGGTGCTGCCTCGTGTTTTGTGAAACTTTAAAAATGTCGCATCTCTGCCTTTCTCCCTGCACAGGAGCCCTCCTAGGTGCTGAGTCTCTGAAGCTGCAGCATCCAGTCTCCAGCCCAGCTCCTGCTGACCACGATGTCGGGTAACTCGGCTGCTTCTCCAGGGGTCGGGTCATGGAGGGCCAGGGGTGCTTGGATCCGGGTGTATTTCTCTGCTTTTCCTGCGTATAACAGAGAGTCACAAAGTCAGAGCAGGATAGTCAGGGCCGGGCAAGGATCCAGAGAGGGCGCGGGCCCGCTGGGTCGGCTCCCGCTGGGTAAGGGCAGAGGCCCAGAGGCCCATCTGACTGTCCCGGACAATCGCGTACCCCAGGCCCCTGCCTGCCCCTTCTCTTTTCCACCTTGGCGTCCTGGGAATTGGAGACGCCGATCTGGTGCGCCAAGAAGCGGCGGCGGGGGGAGCTAGAGGCTCACCGTGAGCCGGGGACTAAAGTAAGGACGCTTCCGGCAGGGAGCTGGGCTGGGGCTGTCTCCGCGTGGACCCCAAGGCGCGCCCGCTGCCTGCAGATCCCGGAGCCGAGCCAGGCAGTGGGGATGGGAGGGAAGGAGACTGGAGCGGAGAGGGCGCGCGCTGGCACTGCGGCGGGACATCCGATTCCCAGGATCGGGAAGAACAGTGCACCTTTCCTGTAGGATCCTAGCTCTCAGGATCTGGCTTGTGGGTAGGGGTCTCCTTGCTGTCCAGCCGCGGTCCCCGCACTAACCAGACGAGGCGCTGGCGGCCTGGCATTGTCGCCTGACGCCCAGGCCAGGGGCCACTGCGCTCCACCCCTCCCCATGCGACTCCCAAGCGCTGGCTCTAGGGTCAAGGTCAGGGCGGGAGTCACCCTGGGCTTCGGCGACAAACCCTACTTGAAAAGTGCATCTGCCCGGTCTAACTTGGATTATCAACCAGTCAGACCTACTCACTGCGCTCTGCCGGGGAGGCCCCCAGGCTGTCACCGGTCCCTCCCTGCGGACCCCAGCCTAGCGCGGCGGCCACTTGGGCTCTCCCAGGCCACCCGGCCCAGCTCTGCGGGCTCAGGGGCGGCCCCTTCCGGAGGGCGGCCTCCAGGCGACTGCGCGGTCCTAGGGAGCCTCGGGATGCCTTTACTCAGAGCTGCAGCTCTTGCTGGAGAACTCTCCACAGCCTGGTTCTCCGAGAAATACCTGTCCGGGAAAGAGACAGACGGGGTGGGAAGAGAGATGAGGAGAGCGACCTGGGAGCGGAAGGAGAAAGGTCATGAGGAAAAAGAGAGGAATTTTTTTTTAAAAAAAAAAAAAAAAGAAAGGAGTGACAGGAGGAAACCCCCTGGGCTTGGCCCCTTTTCTGGGGTCAGTCCAGTAAGGCCCTCAAAGGGTCAGGACAGGCTGCTCAGACCTCTACTGCTTGTCTGGGGGCCGGGGGCGGGGGGTGTGCTGGCTTCCAGACCAAGGGCACCAAAACTGATGGTTGTAGCTCCTGAGAAACCATGCCTGGCCTGATGGAGGAATACAGTGTGTGTGTGGGGGGGGGGGGGGGGGGGAGCTCACAATATGAACATTATTATGGTGAGGTGGGTAAGGTCAGCTGTTGTGAATCAGAGAGCTCCCCCAGGTCCACAAGCACAGCCAGAACCCCAGATTTTACGGTCTTAGCCAAAATAGTAGGCTTGCTGAACCTGCCTCCACATTCCAGAGCAGCACAACCTGTTCTGTACTGAGGATGAGGCCCAGCGAGGGGGTGAATGACTTCATAGATGCCCATGGGAACTGTCCCCACTAAGACCCTGAAGCAGCAGCCGTGGTCCTCACCTTCTCAAGCTGGAGAAATGAGGGTGTTTTCAAAAGCTAGCGCTTTTTTTTTTTTTTTTGCATTCTCTTTGTGTTATGCAAAGGTTGAAACTTGGCCTTGGGTATCCAAGCCTTATCAGCGGGACCCTCACTGTACCCCTTGACACCCAAGCTTTGGGAATGACCGCTGACCCGGTTGCCTCTCCCCCAGAAAAACCGAAGGTGTATCAAGGTGTCCGAGTAAAGATGACTGTGAAAGAACTCCTGCAACAAAGAAGAGCACACCAGGCCACCTCAGGGGCAACCGTAAGCACGCACGACCCCCTCCCTCACTCCCCTGTCCATGGTAGGCCTCATTCAGCCCCACAAGCACAGCCCTGCTCAGGGAGTCTTAACCACTTCTGCTCCCAGCTTCACCCCAGGTTACCACAGGCAGCCACAAAAACATGTGGGACATGGTGTAGGGCCCAGGGATGTGGGAGGCTCATTGCTCACTGTTCATAGTTGAGTGTGGAAGGCTTGTTGGTCCTCTGCAAGGGAGAAATGCAGCCAGCAGGTAAGTACGTTGCTACAGTGTTAAGATAAAGTATAGCCATAGCCCACACACTCAGAGAAAAATCTCTCCCAGAAACCCACCTAGTTTCTCTGTAACTTAGACTCTGGGGTCATTTATGTGAAAAATCACCAGTCACTGGAAGTCTCCAGGAGAAAAGGGCTCTGTCTCTAAAATCCACAGAACTATTAGAAAACTGATCTGAGCAGTCATGGGGTATCCTGCCACTTCACATATACTACCAGAGTACTTAGGGCAGCTGCAGAACCATATACACTAGGTGTGGTTGTCCACTGGGAAGAAGTTTAATTTGAGGAGCCTTCAGCACAGGACACCATTATTGCTTGTGGGTAGGTGTGGGAGGAGGATCAGACAGCTAGGACTCCGATCACGTATGTTAGTTACCATTGGCTCCCATCTCCGTGCGGTGCTGTTTGTGTTCCCAGTAGGACTTCATGAAAGGGAGGGAGAGGAGAAGCTATGGGGGAATTGTGAGATAGGTTTCTGAGCCAGAGGAACCGGGTTCAGTTCTCAGTAACTCTGTGGCTCATATCCACCAGCACGCTAACTTTCTTTTGTCTGTTCCCTCCATTTTTCAGTTGAAAGCTAAAATAAATTGAAATTAAATTCCAACCAAGGATGGATAGCCAGTACACACTAATGTATATTATACCGTTGGCTTAGAACTTAGAGTTCAAGTATATTTGCTATGATTTGGTACATACAGCTAGAGAAATTAGTTATCTCCACTTGCAGAATTCCAGAGAACTGTAGAATGCCCTTGCATTGCAAAAGGGAGTTCGCAGTGTTTTGGGTTTTTTTTTTTAAGCACTTCTTTATATTCATTATTTCATTTGGTTGTAATGATCAGATGACATAAATAGGCCATAAATGTGTATTCCTCCATGATTGCTAAGATCCAAAGTCTTGAAATTGACAACAGGCTAAAGGCAGAGCCAAGATAATATTTTTTGTTAGTATTGGCTCTCTAAACTCATCATACTAAGCAGGAATTTAATAACCTCATAGCTATTCCATTAATAAAACTGGGGCCATGGGAGCTGGAGAAGACTTTTGCAGACAAACATCAGTCAACAAAGGTGTTAAAACATACTCTTTCAGCAAGGAGCTTTGGTACTCTGCTTCAGCTGTACCCGGAGCAACCATCCCATTTAGGCAAAACCATCCTGTCACTGCTCAACCCTGACAGTTGGTGTGACCACTGTGGGCTTGTTAGCAAAGTGGAGGGTAAGAGGAAGTATGTGACCAGGTTCTGTTCCTGAGAGAGTTCTGATTTGACATTTTCTGGGTTCCCTCTGAGAATGAAGAGGAACTTCGGAAGCACATCTACCAAAAATGTACACTACTGCCTCCTAGGAGGTTCTCACTCACCCCCGGCCTTTCCAGCACTCAAGAGTCAGACACATAGCACTGCAGTAGGAGCCCTAGATGTGAAATCCCTTTCTGAGAGCAATGAGAAGGATGTGGGATCCTGGGGCTGCTCCAACAGTGTACCCAGTCGGCAAGGGAGGAGAATAACATGTGCCTGCTCCATGCAGACCTTCCTAGTTTAACAGAGACTGTATCCATCTTCGTCCAATGTTAAAAGACGTCTCTGGGAAACAGTAATCCAGGGAAAGAATTAATTGTGTCAAATATTGCAAAGCAAAAATAAATCTATCTTGGGTTTTTGCTATGAAGTCAGAGGAGTATCTAAAATTTTAAGAAAGCAGTCATGAATGGTAGTTATAGACTGAGGTAGATATCCAGGTCTCAAGTGTGCCAGAAGAAACTATACACGTCAGACTGGTAAATTTAATTTAAAAACTTATTTCAGCCACATCAAATCACACACACACACACACACACACACACACACACACACACACACACACCACTTCTTTGCCTTTAAAGTTAAAAAAAAAAACCTTGAGTTAGTACTTATCTAAAGATAAAGATAAAAAAATTCTTTTTTAGCATTAGTTGTTTTTGGTTTTGTTTTCTAATAGCCTTGATGTGTTTTTATATACTGTTGACTGTGGCTTTGTGTGCTGTCTGAAATCTAAGAGAGAGGCGCCATTCTTTGTATTCTTGGAGCAAAGTAGAAAATGAACCCAAGAGCTAGAAAGATAATATCAAGTAGGATATTGTAAACATACCTCCAGGCAATCACAGGCTAACAAGGAAGCAAACAGACCAGTGGGGAAGCAGGGGGTTAAAAGCCAGCTCTACAATGAAGCAGATTTTTTTTAAGACCCATTCCTCCCAAGTCCTTCAGCTCAAGCTGCAGTCAAATATTTGCATAAAGAGCTGGTAAAGGCTTCCAGCTTCCTGGTTCATGACATTACAGCATGGATCGTTTTCAAAATTAACACATCTCCCATTCGAGCAGTGGCTGGCTGTGCGCTGCATGCAGGTGGCTCAGGGAACAGGAGTGAGTATCCCCCTGCAACCCAAGAGAGGTGTGGTGAGCTTGGCTTCCTGGCCCAGAGCAACAGCGCTGGCTGGTCCCTTTAAACTTTAAAGCTACACCTGAAGCCTAAAGGAAAGAAATCCTGAACTACTCGGTTAGTATAATTGTCCTTTCAACTGGAAAAGGAAAGCTGCTTAACTTTAAGTATTTGAAAGGCTCAGCCTTAAGAATTTCCAGCATTTAGATACAGTAATTTTAAAAAGCAAATTATACAGAAAACAATTTTTTGAAATATGAAAGAACTGAAATTTTTCTGGCTCTGAACTCAAATGTTTATAGGCTCTAAATCACTGAATACAACTTCAAGAATTTTTTTTTTATATTTTTAAAGGCCATCAATGTGAATATTTTAGATTCTTGGATTTAACAAATCTAGAAACAATGTCTCATTATTATGATTATTCATTTCTTTATGAGAAGTGAATTCCTAAGACCTAGAAACCAGCTTTGAAGAAATGTATGTGACTAAAGGCATAGTTGGGCTAAGTAAACGTTAACTCTTACTCATTCTAAAACAAATTGCTTAATAGAAAGGCTGCTTGCTGAGTTTTCTTGAATTGTTCTATATTTCCATAACAAAAACGTTTTACATCAACCTTTGTCAAAATTAATCACTTAATATTTTAGCAAGGAATCTGATGTTAGAAAAAAAAAACAATCCCCAAATAAGCAAATATACAATCAAATCTAAAATATAATGCTGGCTTTACTTAAAGAAGTCTGATGTTCTTAGAAGAAGGAGTCTGGCTTACCGCAGCAGAGCAGGAGAATCCCCTGCCCAGCTTCCCCAGAACTGCAGCCAGCGTCCCTTGGCTTCATGCTTCTCTTCTTGTCTTGACAGCTGTCAGGAAGCAACAGTATCCACCTTCCAGATTCCAGCACGCCATCGTCTGCAGGTCAGTACAACCAGCTTCACAGCTCCCTCAACCCCTCTCAAAAGTCCACCTCGGAAGCCTTTCAGAGCCTGACTCAGGGGTTAAGAGAGGCACCACCATTTAATTGGACTCCAACCAATCAGAAGGTGACTCCAGATGCAAACCCCGCAAGGGAAGAAAGACAGAGTTTGCCCTCATTCTGTACTGTCTGTTCTGTCCCAAGATTGTGTCCTTCACATTTGTCCTAGTTGCTGGTCTCCAAGCAACTCAACTCCATTCTAAAAACAAGGTTTGTGCAGAATTGTGTTGTCTTTTCTTGGTGTACTATGAGTTGGGATCAGAATATTCAGAATGATGCCTTTCCTCTTGTTCATTTAGCGTCTAGCCGACAGGGGCTCCCTTCCCACTCTTTACTCTCTTCCCAGAAAGCAGTTCAAACAAGTGTAAGTTTCCCCAGCCCAATATGAATAACTCCATTACATAAACACTCCTTCCTACGCCACTCTGCAGCTAAGAATTTAAGGAGGTCATATAGAAGGAAGCCTGTGCCTATGGCAGTTCCCACCAAACATGTCACTTTAACTTGACCTGAAAGGAGCCTGAGAATTCTATAGCCCCTTTAATGGGCTCTAACCTCTCTTCTGTGAACCTTAGAGACTGATTATCACACATGGGGACTATTCATATTAACATGGAAAGGGGGTGATGTTTGTCAGACTATTCTCCTCGGCTCTCTATGGCTTGTTTTTTTTTTTTTTTTTTTTTTTCCATTGCCCTCCCCTCCCAACATGTCCACAAATAAGACATTTTTGCTCTATACTTCCAAGCAAAGTGTTGTTAACTTGTGCTCTGCGTTCTAGGCTTCCTGTTTTTGTGTATGCAGTACTATTTTTGTTATTTCCCAAAACTCTCTCCTCAACTATTTAAGTTGCTACATGAAAAGTTTAGGGATGCAGCAATCCCGAATCAAGAGCATAGTACCAGGTTTCCCAAAGCCCCCAACAAATCTATCTGTGGCTTCAGGGAAATCTCCCTGTACTGCAGTACAGATGTCAATGCTTTCATGCTCCAAAGAGTGGAGGCATATGCTCCCCCTTGAATGTGACATTTAAATGCAGGCGAGGCCACTATGCCGTTTTTATTTTTCCCTAACTATATTGAGAGCTACCTATCCTCTTCCTGATCAGATTCATTTCTCTGGTACTTGGGTTAACCCAAGACAACTAAAACAGTCCAGATTCCTAAACTGTTTACTTTTAGGGAATTTCTCAA
Source organism: Peromyscus eremicus (assembly GCF_949786415.1). Classification (NCBI taxonomy): domain Eukaryota; kingdom Metazoa; phylum Chordata; class Mammalia; order Rodentia; family Cricetidae; genus Peromyscus; species Peromyscus eremicus. The sequence continues at coordinate 45,769,655 of NC_081422.1, read as the reverse complement.
TCACCACTTCCCCCTAAATATAATAAATAGAAAAAAAAAACTCTACTGAAATCTACTTTGCAATTTTTAAGCAAAAATCATTTCCCTTTCTCTTCTAGGACTGTATTTTGAACCCGAACCGATATCTTCCACACCCAGTTATTTTCAACCCCGAGAATTTTCCACCTGTGTCTCTTGTGAGGAAAGTCCAAGCTGCCTCGACCAGATCTTTGAGTCCTACCTTCAGACAGAGACACTTCCAGGGCCTTTGCTCAACTCCACTCAAAGTACTCCCCACTATTTCCCAGACAGCTGTCAAGTGGCCCCTTTCTGCTATAATCAGAGCCTGGTAATTCATCTGCATCCTTCCTGTAACCTGGTGGTTGCTAACTGTGGGGTAGAGATGCTTTGTAGAAGTGTTTGCATCATCTCATGAGAAAGCTTACAAATGTTAACAACAAGGAAATAGTCAGAGAAGCATTTAAAGTTCAATGTGTGGGCCCCTTGAAGGGCATAAACCTTTAAATACACACTTATTATGATTCCTGAGTAAATGGATGTCTGGCAATAAAAAGGTCTCCTGGTGCTTGATGTTTTTTAACATCAGTTAGACATCTGTTAATTTGGAAATCAATAGTTTAAACAATAGCCCTTAGATTTTTAAGTCCTTAAATGGATATATATATGATACCAAATATCCAAATATTCTAATGGGGCCTGACTTAACTGCTGAATTGGCTCTACTAACTGGCTGGTTTGGTCTGCCATAAGCAAAGGGACATATTTAAGCCTGAGACAGTAAAACAGCTCTGTGGTATATGCCTTTAATCCTAGCACTTAGGAGGCATAGACAGGAAGATTAGGAATTCAAGGCCAGTCTCAGCTAAATAGTGAGTGGAAGTACAGCCTAGGCTACATGAGACCTTCCCTCAAAGAAAGACCAAAAATGTTCTATTCTTTGAAGAATTCAGATTTTCTGTTCTTGATGGATCTCAAATGTTCAGAAATGTGTTCTCTTTAAAATGAGTAAGACTGTTTTTATGTTTTAGAGATTTATAATTTTTTTAAGTTTTAAATGTAAGGTTTTCTTCCTTTTAAAAAGAAATGTGAATATTTTTTCTTTTAGTTTGTCAAAAGTCCATATAATGGGAAAACTGAATTTAGAGAAGATGGGAAATTAACTCCACAGAATGTGCATATTTTCATGGGGAAATAGCACCCAGTTTCTGCTCAGCTTCCAAGTCTGACAATTGTAAACTTGCTTAAGATGTGGTAGAGCTTTGGCAGCTAGGGGGGATACATTGGTGATGGGGGAGGGAATTTCTTATCTTGGGGTGTCCTCGATGGGCCCTTAAGGACTCAGGTTCTACCTTTGTGTGTTTACCTGGCTCCTCATGGTCAAGGGTGTAGAGAAACAGCCAAGGTGCCACCTGCGGCTTACACTGTGGCATGCAGCAGGATTTGATGTGCAGGTGACCCGAGACGCAGCGAGAGATTTTGTGGTTTAAGAGCAAAACATCCTGCAAAGTATGGTCTTAACAAAGGAGGGCAGTGAAGCAAGGCAATTGATTGTTGGGAAAGAGAAAGGGGGATCTAGGGTATAGTGTCGTGAAATCACGCCGTCAACAGATGAGATTACTTCTAAGGACTTAGGTGGATGGCTGGAGGCTTATTTTTACCCCTGATTTTCTCACTTCGCACCATTCAATCCACACTGCTCAGTTCTTTTGATCCCGTCTAAGTTACCAAGCTTTTTGTTCCCTGGTTTTCATTTCTCCAGACTCCAGAATCGCCTTCGGATTCCTCCAGTCTCTCTGGCTCCTTTGACTGCAACTACTCACCAGCTCAGCTGCCTTCCTACACTCCAGAGAATTACACTTCTCCGCCTTCTCTGGATTCCCTAAACCACAGCCTCCCAGAGGAAGGCTACCCATACCACCACCATTGGCCTTCCCACACCCAGTACAGCCACTTCTCCCCCGCCACCCCCTCCGTCTGCTACTGCGCATCCTGTGAAGCCGAGCATCTGGATGCTTTCAGAACCACAGAGTTCTTCTCCTACTCCAGCACAGACTATGTGGACTTTGCCCCCTCGGCCACCCCCACCACCAGCGATTTCTATAAGAGGGAAACAAGCTGTGATGCCTGCTACAGTTAGTAAAAAACCACACTGGAACATGACGTGGGTACCTCTGTTTCTCTACCGCATCTAGATGACACTAACATTCAACCCATTCACAAAATATCCCACATATGGTTTACATCTCATAGTTTTAAACCTCCTGACACTAGTGTAGGAATCAATACGAAGCCCTCAAACCTACCTGGTCTCTCGCCACTCTCATTTTATACACTCACTGTTAAAAATGTTTGTGTGGAATGTCCCCCATGCCTTGCTTCTCAGTGTAACGAACAAACTCTTTTGTAAACTAATAAATAACTTTGTATAATATACGTTGGGTTTTTTTTCAATTTGCAATAATAGTATCATTTGATCTCAATATTATCAATTAGTCAGGAAATCACTTACTATAATTGAATAGTTTCATCTAACTTAGTTGTATATTTAAAACTATTCTAATATGATGAAATGCCCTGGATGCCATGGGACAGAGGAGAAGGTCTTGCTAAGAGGCTGAAAAAGGAGAAAGCTGCTTTGGCTAATCGAGGATGTACATCTTGGAGCAACATCAGACAAAGACGCCATGACTCACTGGTCTCTTGTATCCAGCATTAGTCAATGGAATGTTAACTTTACCTACAGCAACGTTAACCTTGAGATAACTCTTTTGCATTTCCAAAATACTGTTTTGTAAACTTTCTCAACAAATATTGATCTTCTTTCTCTCAACATCTGTCATCCAGGGCAGAGCTCAGATTTGTGGTTATCCTCTTTTCCTGCACTCCTACCTTAGAGCCTTACATATGCATCCCACATGCTTACATGTGTGTCATTTATGAGATTGTCTGTGTTGTTTACAACTGACTTTCGGAGCTTGAGTCCTCCAATCAATTTATTAAGGATCCCAGCTATCTTTCAAGGTCAAGGAAAGTAACCCACGTGGAGTCAAGCTAGACTGGTCATACTATACTAGTTAAACTACACTAGTTAATCTTGTTTGCTGAAGGTCTCTGGAGTCCAGGACATAATCACAGAAGTGAAATCTAGGGTGCATTTCCCATGTCCCACCTTTCGATTCATGGAACTATACTGGCCCCACAGCTACAATTCTCTGAGCCCTTCCTGTGTGCTGTGTTGTGTGCAGGTTTCTCAGACATTATCCCGCTTACTCTTCCTAACAACACTAAGAGCAAAATGAGGGTCTGAGGCTCATAAAAGTTAAGTCAATGTCCCTCAGTCTCCCAGACAGTGAGCACCCAAACTTCCTGTTTGAGCCACCCTTTGTGAGATACTGTTCAGTAGACTATGGAGTCATTAAACCCCACTCAAAGCTCTGTTTTCAGCTCTGTCAGGCCTCCTGGAAGGACCCAACTGTCCATAAGATAGCAGGGTGTGAAGTGTAAGCACTGCTAAGGCCCCGGGGCAGTGTGAGAAGCTGACCAGCTGCCACTTGGTGGCCCTCTCCTTGTGAGAAGACAAGAGTGCTTTCAGAATGACACCATCTGTCCTCTCCCTGGAGACTTAACTAAGGCTTGGGCAAACAGGACAAGTTCTAGCCTGTCTCAGAGAAGAGCTGTGCCGTGGAAATGGAACAATCGCTCCCTTTCTGAGGTGCTAATAAAGTTAGACTTTTAATGGCTTGAAATTAAATTGATATTGGCCCGGAGTCAACAAATACCTATTCATACAGTCCAAGGCCCCTTAATACTCTCCATCCCATCTCCAGCAGCCGTCCCTAAGAGAGAGCAGAGGAACAAACATTGCCCAGTGGTTGCCACTAATATATCCCTGCCCTCGATTCCATCCCTCCTCCCGTTCCTGCTTCTCTTCCTCATTCCTCTTCCTCCTCCTCCTCCATTTCTATTCTCCTCCTCCTCCTCCTCTTTCCCCATCAGCTTGGTACCTTCTGAATCAATTCCCTTCCAGATTTAACAAAGCATTTTCTGACATCCTTATTTTCTTGTTCTCTCTCTCTCTCTCTCTCTCTCTCTCTCTCTCTCTCTCTCTCTCTTATGCACACATGCTCATGTGTACGTACATGTGTGTGTTACTGTGTATGGAGGCTAGTATAGATATCAACAGACAGATTATCACTTCATCTTAAAATAATATTTAAGAATTCTTCAGAAATTTAGATTTGGGCCAGATCAATAGCCTATGACTAAGTGGACGGACTCCGCCCACACACCTGCCATAACTCACAGAGAAGCTCTGGAATGGCTCATTGCCAGCAGCACAGGACAACCTGGACCATCATCAGCATGCACCTGGACACATGAACAACATACCAATGCCTCAGTGTGAGAAAGCAGGACAGGGTAAGTGTGAGTTGGGGCCAGGTATCTGTATGTTCTACAAAATACATGTTTACCCCAGCCCTTTGCCTACACTACATTTCAATGGCCGGTCATTCACTGGAGGGACCTATTAGCATAACACGAATCACTCACTTGCTCTGTTCTTTCTGTAGACCTGTGCTTGTGTGTCATCTCCTTACCCAGCAAACAACCATGTGAACATCATGATTATTACTGTCCTCATTATAAATGATGAAACTGAAGTTAAAGAGATGAAAGAACTTGTCCCACATCACTATACTTCTAATATGAGTTCTTGCACACAGGATACATGAGGATATGGTCCAAACTCCCAAAGCTTCTTCGGTACATGTGCCATATATTATACTTAGAAGAACAATCTTTTTAGAGTTTGACCTGTCACCATAACAGTCAGAGGTGCATTTTATCTGGCTCCTCATACAACAGAGATGTTTTATAAAATTATAGTTGGAAATGTAAATGAATGAATAAAACTGTCATTCTAGAACCGTCTGAGAATATTAGCCAATATAAACCAAATGCTAAGTAAGTGCTTTCAAAATGCATAGGAAAAGTTTACAAGGGGACTCGATTTTAAAAACTGAGGTCTATGAGAATTTTAGTTAGGATGGGCACAGACTTACTTTCAAGCCCTTAGGAAACTTAAATTAAGGATCAACTCTTGAACCTGAGAGATAAGATGGGAGGGCAGAAGGTAATAAATGTTTGTAAACTATTACCTCAAGGGATGACCTAGAGCACAGACATCTTAGTGGCTAGCCTGAGTCTGCAGGTGAACATTTGGGAGCCCTCTGTAGATATAAAGGTACGACTGAATGATGGCAAGGAGGCTGCCTGTTGATACATGTGTTTTTATTAGTAACTCATCAATCTAGAAAGACTAATGTGTTTAAAACATTGGGTCATGGACAAAGCCAATAACATTGTGAATAACCAATATCAAAATAAACATGGCCTCATCATCATTTCCAAATCCTTAAACCTACATAATTAACCCCTAGTACGATACACTGGTAACACTGCTCCAGAAAGTGACCCCATGGCACCCCTTCTCTTACAAATAGTAGGGAGATGACCTGCTTGTGAGTAGGACTTGGCCAGCAAAGTATCTTAAAGCCTTGGAGCTAGATTTTAATGTGGCCAGAGGATGCCATTTCAGACACACGTGCTTTAAATACAGAGTAATTAACCTCTATCCTTATGTTCCCACAGGCTTTTGGCAATATGCAGGGACTAAAAATATGAAGAATTTTGAATACAGTTTTGCATGAAAATGAAGCACCAGACTCATTGCAAACAGGAATCTGTGCACTCTGGGCCAGACAGCAGAGTTTGTCTTGATTAATGTAGATGAAGAACATCCTTCAGGGCTTTGGGAAATATGAAGGTATAGTGTGTGTGTGTGTGTGTGTGTGTGTGTGTGTGTGTGTGTGTGTGTATGTGTGTGTCCATCAGCTCTCACCTGGATAATTAATGGAGAAATGAAAAAAGAAGAGACACCTATTTGTCCCTAACCTGATAGATTAGATATGGAATACCACAGATCCCCTTGGGCATTCCTAGTGAAGTCACCTCCCCTCTCCCATTGAGTAGTCTTGGTTAAGTAGTGCTTTGAAAAGAGTTTTATTAGGTTATCAGAGTCCTGGGACTGCCCTAATGAAGGGAGATGTGAATCCTGGGGAGGGGTTAAGCTGAGAGTGAGCATCGTCACTTCTGCTACAGATTAAAATAAGGAATTTCACTGGGATTGTATAAAGGGTCAGTTCTGTGCAAAGAGGACTCACCAAAGGCAAGAATCTCCATGGAGAATTAGGATTCATCTTTAAGTGGGCTCCCTGTGAGAGGTATAATTGGGGTGTTTTCTTTTGGATTATGTCTTAGGGTTTCTATTGCTGTAAAGATACATCATGACCACAGCAACTTTTACAAAGGAAAACAATTAATAGGGGTGGCTTACATTTTCAGAGGTTTAGTCCATTATCATCATGATGGGACAGGGCAGCATGCAGGAAGACATGGTGCTGGAGAAGAAGCTGAGAGTCCTACATCTTGAAGGCAACAGAAAGTGAACCGTCTCACTGGGCATGGCTTGAGCATATATAAGACCTCAAAGCCCACCTCCACAGTGACACACTTCCTCCAACAAGAACACTCCTACTCCAACAAGGCCACACATCCTAATAGTGCCACTCCTTTTGGGGGACATTTTCTTTCAAATCACCACAGATTGTGAACCTAGGCCTATCTTGGTACATTGTGTTTGAACTTTTCCTCTCACACATCTTATTGGTTAACTCCATCTTCTCCGTAAGATATAAAGTCAATATTAGAGAGCAGGGGGTTCTCACATTCACCCTTTCAACTGAAACTCATGTAAAGTCCCTAATACAGGGACTTGCGACAGAGGGCTCATAGGAAGTGACCCACAGCCAGTGAGCAGAGGCAAAGGTTGGAGTCATGAGCAAGGACATCAAAAAAGAAGCAGCAGCTCCAGGCCTTAGTAGAAGAGGCACATGGTCACCATGCCAGAGACTGGAGCTTATGTTACTCAAGAAGGTTTTCATGAAAAGAATAGTCAACTTAAAACTATCTTACCCTGACATAGACATATTGAATATGCAAGTTCAAGAAGGGTTTTGATAAACTTGATTGATGATATATTTAGGGCTAGAAAGAGACTTAGAGATCATCTCCTTCAGTGGACCCCAACTATGGTGGCATGTCATGAGGACCTGAGGAGATTTCAACAAGCATTAACATGTAAGCTGAGTGTGGTCCTGTGCACTTGTAATCCAGAGCTGAGGAGGCATTGGGCTTGTTGACCAGCCAGCCTAGTCGACATGATGAATTCCAGGCCAGTGAGAAAGCCTGTCTGGAGAAAGGTAGGCAGTACCTAAGGAACAACACCAAGATTGTCTTCTGGCATGTGTGTGTGTGTGTGTGTGTGTGTATGTGTGTGTGTGTGTGTGTGACACACACACACACACAGGAGTTAAAAATTAAAATCAGAACCCCAAAATAATGTATTGTAAACTCTGGAGTAGGATCTTGTCATTAGGAACGCTTTTTAAGTCTTTCTTTTAAAATTACAGGAAGCTGAGAAAACAATCTTTAGAAAAGCCTTATGTACCCCATGCCCAACTTCCTCAGGTGGCAATGGTCATCTTCTATAACTATAAGACAACAGCATACTCAGGAAGCCAACATGGGTCCCATTCTGTACAATGGACTGCGGACACTGTTCCATTTTCACCAGCTTTTACATGCAAGTATAATTGCTCTTTTTATTAATTTCAAAGTTAAATTTTAATTTTTAGATTACAGAGTTACAGGTTCCCAAGCAGGATTTTCACATATATTTCACTTTGTTTAACACCCCTCCCCCATTTCTCCCTTTCATCTCCCTGTCCCACTTTCCCTGCTGTACATTTTAGCCCCAGTATGCCCCTTCCACTTTGTTCTATTGTCTTACCCACCCCTAATCACATGAACCCTTTGGTAGCTCTCTGGCCTCTATCTGTGTTTAGTCCCACCTGAATACATACATCTAACAGAGACTAGGACCCGCACGTGAGAGAACATGTTTTATTTGTCCTTCGGAGCCTGGGTTGCCTCACTTAAAATGTTTTCCAGTTCTGTTTACTTTCCTGCAAATTTCATTTTTCTTCATGGCTGAATAAAATCCCATTGTATTTTTAAGAGTTATCTGAAGATTTTAATTTGTAGGGCAGAGAACTTGGAGTTCAGTCAAGCCAAGCCTCGTTTTACAGGTGAGGAAATGGTTTCAAAAGGCAGAGTGACTTATTCAGAGACAGGGAAGTGAAGGTAATGACGGCAGATGATCATCCCAGTCCAGGGTTCTTTGCTGTTCATGAACTCACCTCTACTCCTTGGTGGGTTAAAGGTCAATAAAAAGTCGATTTCCTGGCATGGGGACAAAAGGAGTAATATGTCTAATTTCGATCATCCCCAGGGACAAGCACATCTTTCAGCAGTCATTCCAACCTCAAGATGTTTTTCTTTATCGGAGGTGTGCTGTGTCTTACACCTTGGGCTGACTTCAATCTACGTAGTTGAAGATGAGTTTGAACTTCTGATCCTCTTGCCTCCATCTCCTAGGTGCTGGGAGAAGAGCTGCTACAAATGAACCCAGGGCTCTGTGCATCCTAGGCAATCGTTCTACCAGCTGAGCTACATCCCATCCTGTGGGAACGCGCTGACAGACTCTCAAAGAGTCATGAAACGCATGAGCCTTGGCAAATCATAATCACGCTCTTCCTGTGTCATAGTTCATGAAAGACTGTTGGCTTGGTGGGGTGGGGGTGGGGTTCTGAAATGTTGTAGATATTCTTCTGCTTTCTCTGTGTTGCAAAGAGATTTTCAGCAGCTGGGAACACATAGTAAGGCTTGTTAGTGTGACCTCCCGCCCTGCTTTCCCAAGAATGTCCCTTCAGTTCCCACTACTAGCCTTTGGCCAGGCAAATGAGAGAGAGAGAGAGAGAGAGAGAGAGAGAGAGAGAGAGAGAGAGAGAGAGCGCTCTGTGGCACCCGGGGACTTTGTGGTCAGTACCCTCCTACACTGAATAAGCCAAGAAAACTTATTCCTTCTCTTAGCCTTCTCCTCATACCTTGAGCCTTAGTCACAGAGCACATAGGACATAGCCTGAGGAAGGGCAGGATAGCTCTATCCCAAAACTTTCTTGGTCCATCCTTTTGCATACTATCCTTCGACTGAAATAGAAAACTGCAGCCAGGACATTCCTCTGAACCTGCACAGAAATCTGGGACTTGGGGAGCTGCCGTAGACATGGCGGTGGGTGGGGAGGTCCCCTCTGGAAACGACTGTGGCAGATTAGTACTCTGAGCTCCAGCCTCACCGGGCTCTCTTCCTCACTCTACTCCTAGGACTTGCTTTTGGCTCACAGGCCAGCTTCCAGTGTCAGTGTTAGCAGCCAGACTCCCAGGAGCACCTTGTTCCTTGTGCCAATGACTTCACTAAGCATCACTAGACACAGACAGATAGCATCTCAGGCGGCCCTTTTAAAACTTCTTTGGGGAGAGTTTTAAGCATCCACTGGCAGCCACTCTCAAAAGCTTACGTGTTCTTTCTGTCCCTGCTTCCATAAGAAGGCAAACAGAAAACCCAAAGCTTCGATGGACTTGGATGCTCTTCTCCAAATCTTCATCTCCCCTCCTGTTGGAACAAGAAGAGGCCCACCAGCCTGCTTGATGAGCAGCCATTGCTGCCACCCCCAGGGCCTGGCCCATGGCCACTCCTTGGCTGAGGAACAGGAGTTCAATGATTAACTGGAGGAAGCCATCTGTGGAAGACTAAGGGACCCTGGCAATGTGGTTAGTCATGAGTTCCTGAGCTACAGTGTCCTCTCCCACTCCTCCCAAAGGAAATGGAGGATTCATTTCTGCCCTTTCTTGGTCCAGGTAAAAGCAAGAGGGGCTTCACCTTCCCAGGCACTATCTCTATTTCCACATAAAGCAATGTAGTCCAGACAGACCTAGACTCCAGAGCCAGCCCAACCCGAATTTGACTCTGACAAAAATCTGAGCAAAGTCTTTGTTACCTGAGCTGTTCACCTCTGCCGATGTCCCCCACCCAGCTGTTCTGTCTGCTATACCAGGTCCCTGTTAGACTGCAAACATCCTCCATTTCATTTGTTCCCTACACCCAGCTGTGCTGGTTAGTTTTTTTGTCAACCTGACACAAGCTCTGGTCATCTGAGAAGAGGGAACTTCAGTTGAGAAATTGCCTTCATCAGATTGGCCTGTAGGCTAGTGATTAATGTGGGAGGGTCCAGCCCTCTGCGGGCAGTGCCACTTTTGGGCAGGTGGTCCTGTGTTGTATAAGACTTAAAGTAAACTGAGCAAGCCATGAGCAACAAGCCAGTAAGCAGTGTCCCTCTGTGGCCTCTGCTTCAGTTCCTGCCTCCAGGTTCCTGCCTTGACTTCCTTCAGTGATGGACTGCAATCTCTAAAGGGAAATACATCCTTTCCTCCCCAAGTTCCTTTTGGCCATGGTCTTCATCACAGCAGTAGAAAGCAAACTGGAACACAAGCCAACAAGACAGATGTTGTCATCCCATTTCCAGATGAGAAACCAGATTCAGAGAGAATCAAAGGCCCAAGTCAATGAACTACATGACCATAATTTCAACATAAACCTGTAGGACTCCATAGTCTCTGCCTTTCCTCCCCCAAGAAAGGTCACTCTTTGGAATGGAATTATCCTAAAGCAAGTCATACAAACAACTGGCCCACTCTTCATCCTGTTCAGGACCATCATAGAATGAGGATCATTCACTCTGACCACCAAATGCTGACATGGAAATCTCTGTAGTAAAATGTGCTGCAAATAGAAAGAACCTAATAACTCTGATAGGCATTATCATGGTCCCTGTGAGGAAACTGCTCCAGTACAACCCTGTGTCAAATGGTGCCTTTGAAGTGTGTGTGTGTGTGTGTGTGTGTGTGCATGTGGGTGTGTGTAAGCCAGAGCACAACTTCCCTTGCCATTCCTCAGGTTCCATCCTCCTTGATGTTTATTTGATTTTTAAGACAAGGTCCCCTGTTGGCCTGGAGCTCACTAAATGCCCTGTGCTGTCTGGGCAGTGAGCCACAGCCATCCACCTGTCTCCGCCTCCTCATTATTGGGATTACAAGTACACTCTGCACGCCTAGTTGGTTTTTGTTGTTGTTGTTTGAATTTTTTTTTTTTTTTTGGTTTGGTTGTTGTCTTTTTTTTTTTTACATGGATTCTGAGGATTGAACTCATGTCCTTATGTTAACAAAGCAAATCATTTATCAACTGAGTCATCTCACCAGCCCCTGAACTATCAGCCTGAAAGTCCTGAAGAAAAATAGGAGGGTGCATTCTTGGAAAGGGCTCGAAGTTTTCAGGCTGTTATGTATTCAAAAGGCATTTATTGTGTTGCTACTATATACAAATTCTATGCCAAGTCCTCTGCAGGTGGAAAGGCAAGCAAGACCCACTCTATCCCTCTTGACAAAGGGTTGTTTTCAGATTCCTATATGAAATTCTTTCTACCAAATCAGAAAAGATAGAAAAGTGAAATATGAAAAAATTAGAATAGAAGCAGAGAGCTAGCAAGTCTAAGTGTTTAATAAGTGCTTGCTCTTTTGCTTTCGTCTCTAGTGTGCACACAGGTGTCTATGTGCTTTGCTGAGCTGTGGTCCAGCCCTTATCTTGTGGAGTAACTTGGAAAGTTGCTAAGTGTTGACTTGAAAGCAGGCGTTGTTCCATGGGCACACACGTAAGCACACCCAAGGATTTGGTTTCAGGGGAACTGTACTGTTCAAAAGAACTGTTTTTTCTTGTAGTGTCAACCTTGGAGGATTTACTTAACATCTATGCCACACTTCGCTTTGTGAAAAATGAGGATAAAGGAGAGTATGAACCTCATAGGTTTGTTGTGAACATTAAATGAGAAAATATGTAAAGAATTGTGTTAAACGAAATGTTGGTGGGAGTTGATGCTTGTAGTCAGTCACATCATGAGTGGATAATTTGTTTTAATAATGAAAACTTATCCTCATGTAGAAAAGAAGTATTTTATTGTGAATGATAATACTTTCAGGTATTTCTTCTTTGTACAAAACCCAAATATGTAGCCCCCATTCTCAGCCATGGAGTCCTCTCATTTGTCTATGTCCCCTGGGAACCTTGTTCAGGTAAAGCATCTAATTTGGTAGCGCTGGCCCTCGATCCCACATTTCTGACATGCTCTCAATGGATTCCTGTGCTGTTTCTCAGCAAACATGCCCATTCAATTCACAGCAGCAACTCAAACTGTAGTCATTATGCTGAGAAGAAAATCACATGCTTCTGTGGGTCTAATCTAACATGGGCCCCGATGTAAAAAGGGAAAGCAAACATTGTTTATCTGCCTTTGAGCTCACTGTAGGTTGGATTGCCTCCCTCTAATCCCTGATTCATGAAAGCCCCCTAAAACCTTGAAACTATGGCTTCCTTTTGGAGGTAGAAAAAAAAAAAACTAAAGGAAGAAAGGCAAAAGTACACAAGTTACTCCCAGGTTTGGATACCCTAAGGATACATGCTTGAGTAAACAACTTAGCCTTCCCTAAGCCTCAGTTTGCCTGTATGTAAACAGGCATCAAGATGGTGCTTCTTTGCCTCCTACTGACTCCAGAGAATGATCATGAGGAGCTCTGCCTGGTGTGGAGCAAGCACAGAAAAGGAAAAACTATATAATCTTAAAATTTTTAACTTGAGGTTTCCATGCAGATTTTTGCACCCCCCTTCATACATCTCTGTATTAAGTCCATAATTTATAGTGATGAAAAATCAAGATTTCAGCTTCCAGTCTCAGTGACGCTACAGTTGAAATATCTTGTAATCGGTGTTAGAGAATTAACATTTTGCCTGTTTCCTTGTTTGGTTTTGCTTGGCCTTGTTTGCTTTGTGGCAGGCTCTTCCTATGAAGCCCAGGCTAACCTGGAACTCCTGATGGCCCCGTTTTCACCTCCGGGGTCCCAGGATTACAGGAGCATGTCACCATGCCAATCTCCTGTTGTTCTTCGGATGGACTGAGTCAGCAAGTTGGAGCTCTGAGATAAGTTTAGTTTTCCCAGCTACTACAAATTCTTGTTGTCAGCAGAGAAAGAAAGAAACACCAAGGAAGGGAAACCTGAGACCTGTCTGCTTGGTCCCCCAAACCGCTTCTTCCCTCTGAGAAAGAGCCTGCGCGTCCAAAACAAGCAGCTGTGGTTGACAACATGGGGCTAAGGACAGGAACCAGATGTTCCTGAGAGACAAGGCAGCCATCAGCTCCCTAGGCGGCCCAAGCAACAGCCAGCTCAGGGCAGATCTCAGGAGGGCTTATGGGCAGGGGAGTCAGCTTGCCTCATCTTCGAGACAGAGTCACAGGCCGGGAAGGTCAAAGCTGACCTGGCAAATCCGGAATGTCACCACAGATGCCAAGCCAAGATAAGCTCAGACATGGTGCAGGGAGCTCAAAGCACTGTTAAGGAAAAAGACTGTTACGGATATGGACCCAAATCAATAGATTATAAAGAAACGGGAAACATTGGAGCATGAGAAAAAGAGAAATCAGGAAGCCAGGGGTTAAGGATCATATAAGCTAACTAAAAAGGAAAAACACAGATCGATACTAATGAATGCATCTTCATTCTCCGGGGGGGGGCGGGGGGGGGGCGGGGGGAAAAGACTCTCCAGAGAAATCCAGTGGGCATTGGCAGTTTGTCTGTGGAAATGGCAGAATCGGGTATGTTATTGCTTAACTGAATCTCTTCCAAAACCTAGTTGTTGCCAATGTGATATAAAGATGTAAGGCCTCTAAGAGACAAGGAGGTCATGAAGTGATGGGAATGGGTTCCCTGAAAATGGCCTTGGTAGAATCCTTCTGCTTTCTGCTCTCTCCAGAGGTTTCAGGGTCATGGTGTCATGACCTTGGAACAGAAACCTTGGAACATGCTCTTGGAACAAAGCAGTTCACAAGTGGGTTGGACTTAACCTTGAGACCTTGAGAACTGAGTAAATTTCTATTCTGCACAAATTACCCAGCTTGGGGTGTTCTGTCAGAGTAGCACAAACACACGAAGAGAGGGCTTTTTGTCTTTTCTTCCTTCTACTGACAGCCCATGAAGCTGGAGAAATAGTAGGATCCTGGAAGGAGGACTGAAATGAAGCATGCAACCAGCTCTTAGACCTGAATTGCACACACACACACACACACACACACACACACACACACACACGCACGCACGCGCACGCACACACACACACACACACACACACACACACACACACACACACACACACCAGCCAAGCTGCCAATCAAAGCATCCCAAGGCCTAGGCCATGCATCCATTTCTCGCCTCGTTCTCCACGTGGAATCAGAATTGTACCTGACTGTTCAAGTTAAAGCCGAGCAAGCTAAGATCCAGCAGAGGTCTCAAGTTCACCAGCCATGTGCGAGGAAGAGTCTGCTCTTCCTGGCCTAGCGCACACAGCTGCGGAGTCCCTAACTCTCCTTTTCTTCCTCCTTGGAACTAACAGCAGGCAGTGTCCATCTGCCCCCGATAATGAAAACAAAGCCAAGTGAAGAAACTCAGCAAAAGCTGTAGTGGTTCTTCTATCCCCTGTGAATTTCCCTCACATTTTCCAGTAGAAAAACGTTCCTACTTGATCCACAGGTCTTCCATCTCTCAGGGATCACCTAGCTTTCAGCATCTCAGAAAACAGCACTGAGTTAACCAATACTTCCCCCCACCCTCCTACCCGACTCTGAATTAGGACTGAGGGTGGGCTTCAGAATTGACGGCCAGTCAGACACTCTGAGAATAAAATGGTTTGGGGGCCGAACTGAGCAAAATTAAAACCTGATGCTTCTCAGGTGACTCTCAATAGAGTCAGACCCTCCTCTCCTAAAAGGTCTCCATAGAAACACGTGGCAATCCATTTTAAAGGTGTTTGTTTGTTTGTTTTTTTACAATAGCTGCCTAGAGAATTTTTATAGCATCTTAAAATAGCCTATCTGCCTGATCTGATCCTTGGAAATCAACCAGCAATGCCCCATGCAGTCAGCCAACTTCTCACAAATGTGACGTTTAAACCTAAGATTGTTCCCAAGGATACACTATGCAAATATCCAGTTGGTATCAGCAGAGCCCATGGACTGAAGTTGAGGAGAACACAGTCACTGAGGACCCAGAAGAATTCAGCGTCTCAAGCTGGACATGTGGGCCAGGTGTCCTCCAAAGGACCCCTCTGGGACCTGGCTGAGGTCTTCAAATGGTGCGGCTTGATCCTAGGAAGACACATCATTCTGAGACTCATGGGAGTGGTCTTGAGCAAGTAACTTGCACAATTAAGTGGGCTTGCTCTTCATCATGAATAGAACCTCTTAGGGATGGTACAAATGCCCAGAGAAAGAAAAGGTAAGGAAAGTCTGACATAGAAGAGCAGTCTCCTAGAGCTGTTACAGGGAAAGAAAACACAGAAGAACTCAGCTTTTCTCATACAAGAAGCATGGAGAGCGAAGTTCATATAGACGACAAGCCACTGTAATTAACAGTTACGGTGTGGTCCTTCTATGAGCCCCTGGGCACAATAGGTGAGAAACATGCACATGACTACCATAATCTCACCTCTGAGACATGGTTCCCAAGCAAGTGACAGGTTTGAACCAAATCCTTCCTCCAACAAGGCTGTACTTCCTAACCTGCCCAAAACAGTACCATCAACTAGGAGCCAAGTGTCCAAATGCTTGAGTCCTAGGGGGCCATTCTTATTGAAATCACTATAAATAGTTAATGTCTTTAACTACAGTAATGCTTGTTGCTGCAGTTGTTACTATTTATGATCCTATATATTGAACCTAGGGCCTTGTACATCCTAGACAAGTGCCCTAACACTGAGCTACTATCCATAACTTACAAAAACATATAAGGATTTTTATCAAGTTCCCATCTATATAGGTTGAGGCTTTTATAACAACTGATATTCATTATGAAACAAAGCATTTTTCTTATATTCATTCTCATTTTATGGCAAGGAAAACTGAGACCTAGGGGAGTAAGTGACCTGGCAAAGGTCATAGGCTTAAAAAAAAAAAGTCAGAGTACGATTCAAACCCAAGTATTCTTCCACAAAAAAATAGTACTTGACCAAGGATGCCCTCAGTCCTCAGTAGCACATCATCGCATCAGCCCCCTGAACCAGGCCAGGCTCTCAAAAATGCAAAATGTGCCAAGTAGACAGTAATGCAAATGCCCATCTCTCCCGAGAGGGGTAGACCAGGTGGCCACTTGGCCTTGGAATGTGCCCAGCCTGATAAGAAGGCAAATTCCTGGTACCTTGTGAGACCATGACAAATACCAGGTTTCATTGCTGAGCTGTCCAGGCAGAGTCCTGTGTGGTCTTCATGTTCGAGGACTGGCTGGCCCTGATGTCCATAGTCTGCCTGCAGGTTAAGCCAGCAAAATGCCCCCCCTGGGGGGGGGCTTCCTTTTACCCAGAGCAGTCTTCCTAATGTCTTCTCAGTTGTCTCAGTTCCTAAGCATCAAGAAGCAGCAGACTGAGAAGCATACCCCTGTCGCCTCTGCCTCTCAAAGCCCACCCTTCTTTCAAGGTCACCTCAGACCTGCTCTCTGTGTAAGAGTTTCCAATGCAAGCCCTAGCCATCTCTACCTGCATGACTTTGAGTGACTTCCTTCAAGCTTCTGAACTTTTACACCCTTCTTGGAATAAAATAAAGACAAAATTGTCCACCTCCCAGGAATGTGACCGATTGAGGGGCCCTTCCTGAATAACCTGAGACAAGTACTCTCTTGTCCCTGAATTTCACTTTTTCTGATCATCTGTCTCACCCAGTTAGCACTTTCTTAAAGACTTAGTTTGATTCTATTTAACCCATCACTTTCCAATCACAAGTAGGTCTCTTTTCTTCTAGAAGTCCTCCGAGTCAAGAACCAAGGTTGGGATTTTTCTTATCTCTGCATAACTTTCCCCTCCCCAGACATATAAGGGACTCTAATGTGACCCACCTGTTCCTGATAGGTGAGAACTCCTGAATGTGTTAGCAATACTGTTCAACGTTCCGCAGTAGAGTCTTGAACGGTGGCGTGCTGCCCGGTCCGGTGCACACCATTATGATTTGCATTCTGGCAAAATGTTTGTGTTCACTCTGCAGGTAATCGAGTCTTAGGTAATTAAAGTACTCAAAGGTACAGCATAAGAGTGGAGAAGACCAGAGTGTAAATCCATATCCGTCCAACTCTGAAACTCATGCTTTTAACCAGTCCTTATCTTCATGCCAGTTACGTGGTCAGGGTCCACTCCCCTGGCAGAACAGAGCGTCCCTCTAAACAGAAGAAAGGAGAGAGAGACAAGGAAACATCCAAACAGGACCTGGGGGAACCAGGGCTGGTGGCAGTCTTCCTCTCTTGCCTAGGACTAACCCAAATCTCCTCCAAGTTGCAGCGCTGGTTCATCCCTGGTAAACACACACAGGGACTGGTGTCAGACTCTAAAGCAAAACAAACACACAAAAGTTTCTTATTAGGATTTTCTCCCTGAATACTTCCTTCCTCAACAGTCAACAATGACCACCAGATGCAAAAGGCTCCATTTCTATAAGGAAAAATAATAATAATAACCTTGATTCTGTGCTCTTAATTGTAAGGGAAGAAGAAAAGGGCTGGCTTGGGGTATAAAATCCACCTGTCTGTTACACCTCAAATCAAAACCATTTGCATATTTGCTAGAGGGTTTTTTAATTCCGAAATCCAGCCATTAGAACTCGAAAGCCAAAAAGGAGCACGGAGGTGGGGGTGGGGGTAACAGGGAAGCCTGTCCAGACTCGCTTCTGGGAGATGCACCTGGAATTTCCCTGAATCCGCCTCTGTGGTTGTGGGCACTTTCTCTGCAGACTGCGCCTGAGGTCTGGTCTTGGCTCAGGCTGGCCTCTGCTGCCCAGACTGCTGGAAAGGAGCCTGCCTGGCCTGGCTCAGTCAACGCCCGCCGCCGCTAAGCCCTAGCCCCAAGTCCAGGATGGGCTACTTGCTGCTCCATCTCCTTCCTGATGCTTCTAGATTGCAAGAAATCAAAGCGGATCTTAAGAGAGGGTGGTCTCAGGGCCTGTGTCACACTCAAGGAGTGACTCCAGGGAGCAGGAAGAAGGAACGCCTCCTCCAGCCCAATTGCCTCTCACTGAGCTACTTGGCAGCTCACTCAGTATGATGACCTCCAGATAGTACACTCACTTTCTTTTAGGCTGCGTGCGTGCGTGCGTGCGTGCGTGCGTGCGTAAGTAGAAGGAAAGAAATTAGATAAGCTCCAGTGATCACAGTTATTCAGTGGATGGGGGGCTCGGGAGAATTGAAAATGGGGATAATTGCTCAGAAGGGATTGAGCAATTTCTGAGTATCATCTTTTCAAAAGAGTAATGTATTTATGCATTCCTTCTGTGGTTGTGGTGAATATAAAACGAAGTCATCAAGGTTGGTGAGATGCTCAGTAGTTAAGAGCATTGCTTTTCCAGAGGACCCAGGTCAGATTCCCAGCACCCACATGGGGACTCACAACTGTCTGTCACCACAATCCCAGGGCAATCTGAAGCCTCTTTCTGGCTTCCATGGGCACTGCATATTTGTGATGCATATTTGTGATGCACAGTGGTATATTCAGGCAAAAGACCCATACACATAACAATAATAAATTATTAAAAATCAAAAATATTTTAAAAAGAACTTGTTTTAGTTCTTTCCACTGGAGAAATGGTAACACACAGTAGCCAGAGAAAGAGTTCAGACTCAGACAACTCCTGTATTTCATTCCAGCTTGGTCACTGAGTGACTGTATCATCTTAAATAGGGCTTCTGTGTGTGTCTCTTAACCTTCATCCATCAAATTAAATCAGTCAAGTAATAACACCTCTGAAAATCTGTTAAGAAATTAAATGAAATAATGGATGAAGTGCTAAACCTTTTGCTCAGAACATAAATGATCAATAATTGTTGGCACCATTGATTACCTAACTCCTGTGAGGAAGTGTGCTTTGAGATCCAGCATGGCAGAGAGCTTTTAGGAAGGACGGAGTATCATCAGAGCTCCAAGAGTTCTATCAGGGTGATAATGAAAGCTTATGCCTGTACCAGCCGAGAGAAACGCACAACACGTCTCTGTGTGGGGTGTGTGTGTGTGTGTGTGTGTGTGTGTGTGTGTGTATGCAGAATGTTCCTGAGACAATTTGGAAGGAAACAAGAATATATACTTGTATGTTGAGATCAGAGGACACGTGGATCAGGAAGCCAGGTTTCAGCTACAGACTATCTCATTCTGCCCTAGTTTGGCAGAACTCAGGAATCCTCTTAGCTCTGAAATCAGGAGATCCACCACCACCACCCCAAGGAGAACAGATCCCTAGAAAGAATCATTTGGAGGTATAATGTAAAAATAAAAGAGCTCGACTACATTTGTTTCTTTCCTGTGAGGCCTTCACTTGGCTGACCTCCAGCAGGGTAGAGTAGGCAGACAGAGCAATGGGAACACTAAGAAGGGCCCAGGAAGGTCAAGTTCCCAAAGCAGGAGTAGAAAGTAAGGGCTGAAGTTTCCAGTCTTGGTCCCTTTTAGCCAAGCACAGATCCAAACTGCCAACATTGCTATTAAAGACATAGGGATCTGGAGTATTGTACAATACAATGTATTCATCTGAATCTCTGTGACTGACCCTGGGAAAATAGATATGTAATCTCACCCTTAAAGCTCACACCAGGACCAACATGACTTTCCTTGGCTCCCAGCCAGAGTCTGCAAACAGAAGTCCTAAGTGTGGCTTTGCAGAGTTGAATCCAGTGTATCCTGATTAAATATTGACAATAAGCTCTCCATGCCTTATCTAGATTCAATGAAAACCCAGTCTCCAAACAGCTACATAGCTAAAATTTATCCCCACATCATAGCTATCAGTGCTGTCACAGACCATCTTAGTGTGCACTGCTCTGAGACCTATAAAAATCTAAATCCACACTTCTCAACAAAATCAGCTTTATGAATTTTTTAGACACCCCCCCAAAAAAAATAAACCCCTTCAAACATCTGAGGTCTAGGGTGAAGGAGTAATATCACCTGTGGAACTTAATTCATCACTCATTAACTCCACACCCGTAGGTTAACTTGTAGGTAGAGAAGAGAGCTTAAGAAGGCTCCCTGGTGCCCGAATCCTCCAACAAATGCATGCCTTCTGGACCAGAGGTCAGGGGTCCTGCCCAAGTGCGAGAATGACCAAGAGTCCCAGACCTCAAGGAAAGGATCAGCCTAAAGTGAAGTTTCAACACCCAAAGGAAGCATGCTTGCAGGCTCTTCTGTGTCGTCTTGGACTAGCCTCTTCACAGGGTTTTTCCAGGGAACATGGTAGGTCCCTACTCAAGAGTCCAGTCTTCATTTCTACCAATGAAATAGGTTTGAAATGTTATCTTCTCCCTGAGGATGAGGATGGGGTGGCTACTGTCCTAGGTAACCAGAGGGGGATAATACTGGAGGTGGAAAGATTAAAGAGAGAGAGAGGGAGGAGGACTGAAGAGATAAGGGGATGGTGGTTAACCAAAAATGAGGGATATGTGAAGAAGCCCTGTGGAAGCCTACTATCTTGTAAGCCAGTTAAAGTATAGACAAGAGATGTTGAAGGGGGACACTCCACATGACGAAATAATGCTACTCTTGGAAGCAATGGATCCCTAAACAAATTGCCAGTGCTAGGAGTGGGATGCCTTCTGCAGAAGTTGTGGTCAGGAAGGTCCCTAAAACAATACAGTCCTATCGGTGTTCTTCATTACCCATCCAAACTAGAGAATAAGACCCTGTGGCTGAAAACTCCACGCATCTCCAAGAAAACAATCTGGAACTGACCTGCAAACTTCCACCCAATTCCTTACAGTCTAGAAGGGGCTATGTAGGTTTCGAGGGGAGAAAAGGCATCAACAGTCTTAGAAGGCTATAAACTATCTTATGAACTATGAACACAACCTTCTAGGCAAGATGTGTTCACCTGAGTAGTAACACTTCTACAACTGTTATGGGGGTAACCAGATGCTCTCTGATTGGACTGAGGACTGTTGCACAGGATAGAATCCATGCCTGATACTGTAAACCAGGTTGATAGCCCATGCCTGGGCAGGTCAAAGGCCTAACAGGATTTCTTACTGCTAAATACACACAGCATTGAATTGCCTTCTAAATGTCTTCTTATGCCCATAAACAAAAGCTCCTCTAAGCCTTAATTAGAGAAGCCTCTATTTGTAGTGAATGTAGAGACTTAGAAGCAGCCTGAGATACTGGGACTCAATGACAGGTGAAGTTCAGCCCTAGCCAAGGCATCTCCACAACTCCCTCTGAGGCTCAGGGAACATTGCAGAAAAGGAGATGACAAAAATACAAGAGCTGAGAAGGAGAGGGGCTGAGAAGTGTCACCTCCTGGGCATGCCCTCGTCACTGCAGCCATGAACTCACAGCAGCTGCAAGCACTGGCACGGGGCCGGAAGAAGACTGTTCCCGTCAGTGATCAGTCATGGACCAGAGAAGGAGTTCGTAGGGCCCTGCAATTTTCTGATGAAATGTTGGCTGTAGATTCTGGGAGAGTCAGTCACTGTCTTCAGTTGTGTACCCACTGCTGAGTCCAAGACTCCAATGGGTAGCTCCAAACCTGTGGTCACAGAGACAGCCCTGGTTAAACTCAGAGGATCAGAAAACATAATAGATAGGAATGTAAGAAAGACGTTTGTAGGAAACAGAAGTGGGAGGGAAGTAAGAGAAGATTTGGGCAAGAATAACTAGTACACATATATACATGTGAAATTATCAAAGAACAAATTTAGTTAATAAAAAATTGGCTATTGCAGTCCTCCTCACAATGAAGGTTTTAATTAATGTCAGGAAGCAGGACAGCTAAGGGAGGGAAACTATTAAAAAAAAATGCCAAGTGTTGACCTTTTAACTCCTTCAGATAGCGATACTTCTGTGCCAGGGTATAATGGCACAGAATGATATTGGTGTCTTAGTTAGGGTCTTATTGCTGTGGAGAGACACCGTGGCCACGGCAACTCTTATATAGAAATACGATTAATTAGGACTGACTTACAGTTCAGAGGTTTAGTCCATCGATGCCATGGCAGGAAGCACGGTGATGCACAGGCAAACATGGTGCCAGAGAAGGAGCTGAGAGTTCCAAATGTGTGTCAGCAGGCAACAGGAAGAGAGAGGCACTGGGCATAGCTTGAGCATTTGGAATCTCAAAGCTCAGTGACACGCTTCCTCCAACAAGCCTATCCCTACTCCAAGAAAGCCACACCTCCAATTAGTGCCACTCCCTGTGAGCCTATGGGGGCCATGTTCATTCAAACCACCACAACTGGTGAATTTTCATGTGCTGATTGAGCTCATTGAGGAGCTGGATTGGGAAGTGGGGTTGCCTCCTTCTCTATTTCAGACCCAAGTACACTTGTTTTGTCTTACAGTGTCCTCTAAGGATCCTTGTCTGGAGATGGGCTGCCTGCTGCTAACTTCTGACCAGGAAGAGAACAGCACATCGACACAAGAATAAAGACACTGTGCCCTTGAGAACATTTGGCAGAACATGGCCAACAGTGGTTACCAGGGTTTATCCCCTCATATAAAAACTGCCTGTGAAGAGAAAGAGAAACCAGAAGATCAGCCATGGGAAGGTAATTCGTAGGGAGAAAAAGCTTAATCAGGAACCCCGTGGGAGTTCAACTTCCTTAGTCAGTTTCTACTTGATGTTATGAGCACCCAGTTTGATGATGTAAGTTCTATCTGCTGCCATTTGTGCTTTATTTGGAAGCCTCACCGAAGGGGACACCCTGCTCTGCCAGACTCCACTAGGAACTCCAGCTGGCTGCCTTCACCGGGTTTCTCCAGATAGTTTCTGCTGGATGTTTGTAAGCCTCCAAGTTTATGATGTTATCCTTCTGTTGTTAGTTGTTCTTTTGCTCAGAATTCTCACTCAAGGGGACACTCCTTTGTCTAGGATTCTCTCTATCAAGAACTCTAGCTGGATGTCTAACTAGGACTTCTTCTGTCAAGTTCCGAGGGATGTTTTGAGCAGCACTCAATTTGAAAATGTTCTGTTTATCTAGCTACCTACCTACTTATCTCTCTATCTATCTACCTCTTTTTATTCATTCCTTTACTTTGGTTTGCTATATACTCAATAAACTCATTAGTTCACAATCACAGTGTGGCTTTTGTAGATCATACTCCAAACTGTACAAAACACAAGGTTTCTTCAGAGAAGAAAATAACCAGAGACACAAAAGTTCCTGTATTGGCGAAATTATTAAGGCCACTTCACGTAGTTAAAAGGAAGATTTATTTAGTGGGTAACTTACAAATGAAGGGACAGGTAGGTCGCGGGGTCTGGGGAAGGTGTATCGCAGTCCAGCGGTGTTCTCTGGAGCTCCACCATCTAGGGTCCAGGAATAGAGAGAGCACTGGCCCATCTTGATCTTGGGGCTCCAGGGTCCTCCCTTGGCCCCGCCTTGTAGGTGTGACAGTTGCCGAAGCCTCAATGGGGGTTGGAACTTCTAGATCAAAGCTGAAATGGCTACCCACTACATTCCTGGCTGAGCTTTTTGTCTGGACACTCTCTAAGACTCTTCTGGTACTGCCTCTGGTTCAATGTCATTCCTTATTCTCTTCCACACTGCAACAGGTCATGGAGATTCCACATAGATAGACAAAGGGACACCCCTGATAGAGTGACAAAGCTTAGGAGAAAACCACATATCCCAAGACAGTCTTATACTCACTCATCAGATTCCATAAGCTCTAGAGATAACTCACTCAGGGAACATGTTTTCTCCATCATTGTCATCACAGCCACTAATTGTGAAAGACATCAGGTCCTAGACCCCATGTTTTGCATATATCACTAATCTATTTTTATGGCAATCCTTGAAGGATGCATTTTACAGATGGAGAGACTTGAGCATAAGGATACTACCTGTGTGCATGGGTTTGGGCACCCGATGTGTGCAAACAGGGTGTGATAAGGAAACTGCCAACATGAGCATTCCATGGTATGGTTAAGGGGAAGGCTTTTATTGTAGATAAAAGAGAAAAACTATTCAGAAGCCACCAAATGATAGAACAAGGTTTGACTCGATATCTTTATGATTGCATAGCTCATGGTCATGGCCAGTTCACCACCAGAGATAGACTTTTGAGGATGCTTTGATGTTGTCAGAGTGGAACCTAGAAAGATTTGATAGGACACAGTGAGACTGAAGAGTCCCTTAGCCTTCTATAGACCATTCAACTCCTGATCTTATCCCTAATCCCATCTGGTGAGAAGAAAACTAGAGTTGTGGTGATATATTGTGTCCCCCAAAATACTGCGCACCCTAATAAAGCTTATCTGAGGATCAGAGGGAAAAGCCAGCTACTATATTAAACATAGAAGTCAGGCAATGGTAGCACACTCCTCTTATCCTAGCATTGGGGAAGCAGAGATCCACCCAGATCTCTATGAATTCAAGGCCACACTGGGGAACAGAGCCAGGCATGGTGACACACACCTTTAATCCCAGCACTAACCATAAAGGTCTGGAGATCTGTACAGATAGACAGGAAGTGGTGTAGCTGGGCGGAGAGAGGAAGTGAGAATGCAGAACAGAAAGGCATATTAGCATGGGTATGCAGGAAGTAGGTCTCTTTGTAGACTGAGAGCTGGTAAGATAAGGTTGGCTATGGCTTTTCCTATTCCTCTGGTCTCTCAGGTTTTAACCCCAATATCTGGCTCCAGGTTTTGTTTTTTATTAATAAGACCGGTTAGCAATTCATCTTACAAAGAGTCATCTCCAAAATGAGTCTCACAATAGACAGAAGAACTGTCAGAACTTTTGGGGCCTCTGTTGAAGACAATAAAAAGTATTCTCCTAAAAGCCCCCATACCTAGGATGTACCAACCAGCACCCTCAGCCTTAGTGGCTAACAGAGCTGGAGTTGGTTTGCATTGGAATTTCAGGAACTGCATCTTTCAGGAGGTAGGTTACATTATACAAATTATTTGTGCCCAGATTCTTCATAAACTCCCAAGCCAGGCAAGTTGAAAGTGCTGAACAATTTAACTTTTTCTATCCATCTACAAAGCAAAAGTTGACATTGCAGGGTGATACAGGGTTTTTCTACACCCTGAGAGCCTGCTGAGAAGTAAGTGCTCGCTCAGAGAAAGTTGAGTTATTAGTGGGTTGTCCTTGCCCCCACAGTGTTTAGAAGCCAATGCCTACCCCATACCTTCTAAAGAGGGTGATAAATTGCACCTAGGTTATCCTTGGGGATCTCTAAAAAGGGAATGACCTCTTCCAGGGCCTTGGGAGTTCAGTTACTTACTCTGACTGACCAAATGGTGGAGGAGTTTTTGGGAAGGTACTCTTTGAACTGAACATTAGAGATGAATCATAATGAAGCAAGGCTACCTGAAAGACACAGGGACAGAGTTATTTTAGGAATACCAAGCAGCTGAAGCAAAGGTTAGAAGTTTGAGCTGGGTGACAATCAAGGACAACATACATTTCTGTTGGAAAAAAATAAGGTAACAAAACTAGGAATATTTAATAAAATCACAAGTTCATGTCTGGGTATATAAAACCCAACATTTGAACAAGAAAATAAAAAACAGACAAAAACTACTATTCAGTTCTCTAGCCAAATTCCCTTTCTGGTGGGCACTGAACATTTAAGATCAAGAGATGAGATTTATACAAATAAAAACTCAATTGTTAATTCCAAAAAATCAATAGCCTTCCTATATACAAATGACAGACTGAGAAAGAAATTAGGGAAACAACATCTTTCACAATAGCCTCAAATAATATAAACTATCTTGGGGTAACTCTAACCAAGTGAAAGACTTTTATGATAAAAACTTTAAGACATTGAAGAAGATATCAGAAGATGGAAAGATCTTCCCTGCTCATGGATCAATAGGATTAATATAGTAAAAATGGCCATCCTATCAAAAGCAATCTACAGATTCAATGAAGTCCCATCAAAATTTCAACACAATTCTTTAAAGAAAATGAAAGTACAATTTCAGCTTCATGTAAAAAACATAAAAAAAAAACCAGATGGCTAAAACAATCCTAAATAATAAAATAAGTTCTGGAGATATCACTCAAATTATTTCCAATCTCAAATTATAGTATGGAACTACAGTAAAAGATATGCCGTGGTATTTGCCCAAAACCGACATGTTGATCAATGGAATTGAATTGAAGACCCAGACCTAAGTCCACACACTTACGGACACTTGGTTTTTGATAAAGAAGCCAGAAACACATACTGGGAAAAAGGCAGCATCTTCAGCAAATGGTGCTGGTCAAACTGGATGGCTGCCTGTAGAAGAATTCAAATAGATCCATACTTATCCACCTGCAAAAACTCAGCTCCAAATGGATCATGCTTCAACATAAGACCAGTTAGACTGAATCTGATAGACGAGGAAGTGGGGAACAGTTTTGAATTCATGGGCACATTCTGAACAGAAAACCAATAACACAAGCACTAAGAACAACAATTAGTAAATGGAACTTTGTGAAACCGCAAATGAAAGGACACCATCATTCAGATAAAACAGCAAGCCACAGAACGGGGGAATACTTTTACCAACTACAGATCTGATAGAAGGCTAGTATCTAAATTATATAAAGAGTTTAAAAACCTCACGTTAAGAAAACAAATAACCACATTGAAAAATGGAATACAGATCTAAACAGAGAATTCTCAAAAGAGGAAACTCAAATTGCTGAGAAACACTTAAAGAAATGTTCAACATCCTTAGTCATCAGGGAAATGCAAATCAAAACTACTTTGAGATTTTTATCTTACACCAGTCTAAATAGCCAAGATCAATAAAACAAATGAGAGGATACAGAGTAGAGGAAACCTTCATCCATTGCTGGTAGAAGTGCCAGATTGTACAGCCACTATGTACTGTCCACACAAGTCAGTGTGACAGTTCCTCAGAACTCTGGAAAAAGAACTTCAAGACCCAGCCATACACTCTTGGGTATATACCCACAGGATGCTTCATCCTACCACAGAGACTCTTGCTCCACTGTGTTCATTGCTGCTCTATTCATAAGAGCCAGAACTTGGAAAGAGTTACATGTCCATCGGTGGATGAATGAATAAAGTAAATGCAGTATGTTTACACAATAGACTCAGCTTTTTTTAAAAAAAAAAAAAAGTAAAATCATGAAATTCACAGGTAAATGGATGGAGCTAGGAAAAACCATCCTGAGTGAAGTAACCCAGACTCAGAAAAACAATATGGTATATATTTGTTTATATGTGGACGTTAGCTGTTAAGGCTTCAGTAAGAAAGCTACAACCCACATAACAATAGAGGTTAGGTATAAAGTAAGGGAATGCGGGAGGAATAGATCTCCCTAGGAAGGGGAACTAGAATAGATATAGATGGCTGGGGCACAAGAACAGGACGATCAAATGGGGTCTTAAAGGGAAGAGGCTGGTGGGGGAGGGAATATGGGAAGGGACAGCTAAAACTAAGAGCCATTTGAGGAGTCATATGGAATCCTAATACAGTAGAAACTTCCTAAAATACATACATATATGAAGATGATCTAAATGAAATCACCAAATAACGGAGAGACAGAGGCCTGGGTAGACATCTCTCATCACCAAGGAAGCCTCCAGTTCTGGGAATGTGTTGCCTCTAATTGAGTTGTTGGACAAAAGTGTTCCATAAGAACCCCCAAACAACCCAGGCTACTGTCAAGGCTATTGATTGCTCTCCTCAAACTGATGGTAAGGCCCTATTGCTGAAGACAATACCCACACAACTCATTGAACATGGAGAAGTCCAGCAGGTATCTACCTAGAGCCTTCACACCTATGGACTAGAGTTCACAGTACCAGAAGGCACTCTGCAAGCTACCTCAGGAGAAACGTAAAAAATCAACCCAGCTACAAACCCTGTGATCTACAATGATGAGCTGACCACAACATGTACCAGTACAATATACAACACTTGTGGGAGTAATCAACAAATATCTGATTATAGTTGTAATTCTGAATGGTTTTATTAAATAAGAAACACAGAGCCAAATGCAGAGTTAAAAGCCCCAGAGGTCAGAGAGCAGTAGCTAAGAGCTGAGACCAAGACCGCCTTCTTACCACCCGCTGCCGCTGCTGTCCTTCCCCTGAGAAAAAGACCTGCTTCCTGTGTGTCTGTCTTTTTATTGACTTTCTGTTCTGCCTTCTCATTGGCTATAAACCCAACTACATGACCTCCTCATCACTGCCTGTCTATACAGACCTCCAGGTCTCTATGGTTGGTATCGAGATTAAAGGCGTGTGTTTACATGCTGGCTGTATCCTTGAACACACAGAGATCTGCTTGTCATGTGATCGGATTAAGGGCATGTGCTACCACTGACAGACTTCTGCTAAATGGCTTGCTATTAGCTCTGACCCCCAGGCACTTTTATTTATTAACACACAAATAAAATCACATTTCAGCACAAATAAAATACCACCCTATCTGATTGCATTGAAGCCCAGTCCATAAGACAGAATTCATCTCCAACACTGCCTGGTGGCCAAGAACCTGAGACCAGATAGGCCAGAGGAACTAGGATAAAACCAAATCCTACTGTTACACTAAAGGAATATAGGCATAAAATGACTCCTAACTACATTCTGCTATTCCCTTGTTCAGCCATCATAAGAGATGCTTCCTCCTGCAGTAGTTGGGAACAACGTGCTGGACAATGTGCAGAGACCTTGGAACACTGGGTCCTTGTAGAGAGCCATGCACGGCCATGCCTCAAAGATGGCGCAGCGTCTGGCTTCTGCCTTCCCGATGGCAGGTGCTCCTTATTTGGCTAAGGCTAGGATCTGGCTTGCTTCTGCACACCTGGACCTAATCTGGCTTGCTTGCACGTGTCTGACCCTAGCGGCATTGTTCACGTGGCACCACGGGGTTGATTTGCCCAGTGGCTATAAAAGGGCGTGGGCTGGCTTTCTTGGGGGTGACTGTGAGAGTGAGAGAGGAGAGTGAGAGAGTGAGAGTGAGAGAGAGAGAGAGAAGAAGAAAAAGACTATCCCCGGGGTCAGAAGATTGTTCAAGGTTCCTGAATAAACTGCTTAGAGAAGAGTCTGGCGTCGCGTCATCCTTGCTGGTCGAGGCGGACGCGACAGGTCCTAAATGGGATGTTTTTATCAGCCTCCACATGCCCCCTCCAGGGCTCAGGGAATCCTGATGAAGAAGAGGAAGAAAGATCTTAAGAGACAGATTGGATGGAGGACACCATGGGAACAAGGCCTTCTAGGCACAACAGAACCAACACACATATGAACTCACAGAGATGTGTCAGCTTGAGCATGTACAGGACCCGCAAAAGTGTGTGCCAGATGGGGTCCCAGCACTGAGAGGAGAAGTGGACACAAGCCTCCATACCTACTATAAGATGCCTCCATTTGATAACCACTCACAAAGGAAAAGCTAGTTCTCTCCAATGGAGCCTCACCAGGGATACACACCACTCTTACGGGCAGGACCCATGCCCGGAAGGACATGGTCAACACAAAACCAACTCAATGGCATCTTTGGAGGTTCTTTGTCTCATAAAATTTTGTCAGGACTTTTTTTTTGGTGTTTGGTTTTGGTTTTGTTTCTTTGTTTTACTTTACAGGCCCTTTGCATGCATACTATGGCTTCTAGTTTTGTGTTTTTATGGGATTCCTGTATGTATGAATGTGCATGTCTCCATGCCTATATGTGTTTCTCATGCTTTTTCTATGATTCTTTTTTCTTCGTTTTGTTTGTTTTGTTAGTTTGTTTTGTTTTATTTTATCATTATTCCTTAGATGCCTGTTTGCTTTCTAACAAGACAAATGGATGGGAGGGGACGTGTGGAGGATCTCAGAAAAGTTAGGGGAAGGGAAACCATAGTAAAAAAAATACATTGCATGAAAAAATATATATATTCTCAATGAAAGAAAAAAATAAAATATAAAAACTCAATTGCTATTTCCATACCTCATCTCCTGGGTCTGGCTAAAGAGCTAAGCCCCAGGGGACCCACAGCTTATCCACTTAGGACTTAGAATCCCAGGTTAGCCACAAGGATGGGCCCCTTCAAGGAACAAATCTGGAAAGAGCAGATCTCTTGAGGCTTACATGAGAAGGGTATGGAAGCTTGGGGTAGGCAGTCAACTGGGGATCATCTTACCCATCATCCCTGTACCTCGAGGCAGAACCACACCGTACACAGCACAATGAGGCTGAGTTGCTGGTGCCCT
Source organism: Peromyscus eremicus (assembly GCF_949786415.1). Lineage (NCBI taxonomy): Eukaryota > Metazoa > Chordata > Mammalia > Rodentia > Cricetidae > Peromyscus > Peromyscus eremicus. Next base: position 45,739,357 of record NC_081422.1, on the reverse strand, counting down.
TTAAGTGTATGTGATGTATCAATGATGTTCTCCTGTAATGAGCTCAATGATTGCTCACTTTCCAGCCCTGACAAGGTCTCCACACCTTCAAGAGCTAACCAGAAGCCCTTTCTCTTTAGCCCTCGAGTGGAACTCTGATCACGTGTGTCTTTAGATGACTGAGAATATGCCACCTTCTCCAGCATAAGCGACAAGAAAAATAGGAATAAACTCAACCTCAAATTGGTAGAGTGAAGGAAATTATAAATATCAGAGTGGAAATAAGTTGAATAGACTTAAAAAACACAAAAGGTCAGCGAACCAAAAGGCTTGTGCTTCAGAAAGACAAAAGAGACAATATATCTCTTAAATATTAGAGTTAATGAAGTCAAATGAATTTTTTACTGTAAATAATTAAATATTACTTATTTAATATTTCCTTCTCCCTTAAAATGCTGTTATCGAATTTTCTAAAATAACCATAATTCAAGGATAAAATTTATAAATGATTAAGTATACATATATAAAAAATAATTTTACTAGAAATTGAAGACTGAGCTAGTAAACTTTGGTTTTGTTTGTTTTGGGCATCAGTGGAGATTGAACTCAAGGCCTAGCACACACTAAGCAAGGGCTGTATCATTGAACTACATGCAGCCTTTTTATTTTGAGACAAAGTCTCACAAATTTACTCAAGCTGCCTTTGAGTCTTGAACTCGCCCAGTGGGTCTTGAACTTGTGATCTTATTTCAGCCTCCTGAGTTATTAGATCACAGGCCTGTACCACAAAATGCACTAGAAAATTACTTCAAGGACCAGAGAGAAGGCTCCATGGCTAAAGGCACCTGCTGCCAAGCCTGATGACCTGAGTTCAATTCCCACGACCCCCATGATGGAAGGAGAGAACTGACTGTGGTAAACTGTTCTCTGATCTCCCTGCATGTGTGATGGCCTAAGTGCACATACCTACCTACACACACACACACACACACACACACACACACACACACACACACGAAGAAGAGCTAATGCAACGAACATTTTTTAAAGAAAAACACTAGGTAGACAGCTACGTAATTCACTATGCCTGTCTACCACAGAATTCACTTAATAAGTAAATATGTATCCATGGCAAACAGATTCATGAAAGCATGTTCGCTTTACTAACTACTAGTGAAATGCAAATTGAAACCACAGGGAGATATCAGTTCATACCACTCAGAGAGGCTACTATCAAAAAGAAAGAAGATAAGTGTTGGCAAGAATGTGTAGGAAGAAAGCCCTGCACATCATGGGCAGTGATGCAAACTTCGAAGGGCGTTCTGGGAATTCAGGTGGAGCTCCTTCAAAGATTAAAAGGAGAAGGACATAATCCAGTAATCCCAGATCTTACCAAGGAGATCTGAAGTGAATATTTCATCAATGGCTACAGTCCTGTGCTCGCTGCACGGCTATCCACTGTGGCCAAGCTGCAGCACCACCCTAAGTGTCCATCAACAGATGAATGGTTAAAAAAAAAAAATGAGTGAGGTGTCTATACATAAGGAACACTATTCAGGCTTTAAAGAAAATGAAAATGTGTCATTTGTAACACCATGCATAAAACTGGGAAACATTAAGCTAAGTGAAAACAGCCAGGCACAGAGGGGCAGATCCAGTATTTCTCATTTATAAGTAAAATCTATTGGGGAAAAAAAATGAAACTTATAAAAGCAGAAGGTAGAATGTGTTGGCCTCAGGGGGCTAACAGCCAGAGGGTATAACAAAACCTCAGACGAGAGGAATGGGGTCTTGAGATCTATTTCAGAATGTGGTAAACATTGTCAATTATAGTGAATTAATTCTGCATTTCAAAATTACTGAAAGTTTCAAATATCCTCACCACAAAAAAGGAAACGAGGTGGCAGATGTTAATTAACTTGATTTAATCACTCCATATTGCATTATTATAACATTTTGTACACCATCAATGCATATAATGACAAATTATTAATTTACTATAAAATTTTTAAACTTCAAATGGGTTGAACGACTGTATAAAACCTCTTCATACTGGGTTGCCTTGCCCAGCCTTATACAAGGGTGGGAACTTAGTCCTACCTCAACTTGATATGCCATGCTTTGTTGACACCATGGGAGGCCTGACCCTTTCTGAACAGAAACAGAGGAGGAGTGGATTAGGGGAGGGGGTGGGAGAAGGGGACAGGAGGAGAGGAGGGAGGGGAAACTGCAGTCAGGATTTAAAATAAATGAAAAAAAATAATTAATAAAAAAAGAAATAGCAATTGGAGAAAAATCTAAGGAAAAAAAAAAAACTATCCCCACAGCACCCAGAGCTGAAGATCTGACAAGCAGGCTAAGGACACCAGCTAATGGATGTTTTTCTACAAGCATGCAGAGAAAACATTTGAGCAATATTCTGTGTCTATGGTTCAATAATAAGACGCTAGAAAAATCAGTTTACAAGCACCCGCATCAGTATTTAGGAACAGCTGACAGAGAACCTCCCTAATTAATTCCCAGTTCAACAAGGAATCACTGAGATTCTCACAGATTAAGTAAATTAATTAAAACAACAACAATAACAACAAAGTTAGAAGGTTATCTGTGCTTTCTATTGTAATAAAAAAAAAAGAAAGAAACAAATAGAAAAACCCTCATGTTTAGGATTAGAGGGTGAGGAGATAATTCAGTCAGAAGCACTTACTACAAGGCTGAGAACCCCAGTTCGCATCCCCAGCACCCTCAGAAAAGCCAGATCAAACAGCAAGGACCTATCAACCTAGCACTGAGGAGGCGGGGACAGGAGGATGCTGAGCCGTTCTGGTCAACTACTCTTGCTGTCAGTGAACTGTCAGTGAACGGCAGCTTCAGTGAGAAACGGTCACAAAGTAATAAAGCGGAATGCAATTAAGGAAGACACTTGACGTTGACCTCCAGCCTTCACAGGCACCTGTGCACACACACACACACACACACACACACACACACACACACACACACACGGAGAGAGAGAACTTATCATCAAACTACCCCTTAAAGGTCAGTCAGTGCAGTCTGATGCTCAAAAGAATTGGGGTCACTTTGTTGTGACTGATTCTTTCCGTGTGGCCAGCTTTGTCTGACCACGTGCTTGTCTGCCTCTGGCTTCTCTCATGCTGAAGTGCATACCTTCAGACGAGAATCCTGGAAAATACCAACCTATACCAAGCTGGCCTCTCTCTTCCCATCAAATCCCTTTCATTGCCTGCCTTTTTTTTTTCTAAGCTATGCATAAATATACAGAAATAATAATGATGCTGATTGTTCAAGTGGTTCTAGTATCTGGAAACAGAGAGCAGAATAATGGGGATGACTTACACAGTGATTCCAATATGGATTAACAATGAAGGCAGTGGACTCAGAAACTAAAAATAAGTAAATAAGTTTAAAAAATTAAGGTTACAATTCTTTAAAAATCACCAGAAGAGACACCTCCAAAAGTGTTACTCACTGCAAGGATGGGAGAGGGGTGACTGGCTTCTCAGGTTTCTCTTCGTGTCACATGTTCCAGGGTCCTGCCTGATGGCTTCTTGGAGCACGCTCGTGGCAGAATCCCAGATGCCAACCATCAGAAGTTATTCATATAACTTATGCAGCAGGAAGGACAATAGGCCAGCAAGATTTTCTCCCACCCTTCAGGCCCCTACAGCCCTGGAGAACAAATCCACCAACCACACCTATGTTCTCCTGTGAGAATTGCCCAATGGGCACCGTGGGGACAGCTTTTACCTGGAACAGGTCAATTTGCAAGGTCAACAAGACTACAGCAAGCTTCTTCCTCTAATGACAGTGTCTGCCAGAGGTCTGGGAGATAAGAGGGATTAACGAGACAAGAAATAAAACACTTAGACACTGAGAAGTCATCTACAAATCTTTATTGAAAATGTTTCCTATGAGTAGGATAACTCAGAAGGAAATCTGGGTGACCGTCTGCAGCCAAGACTTGGGGTCTTAGGATAAGAAGGGGGGAAGATACCAGTTCAACCCTAGCGAATGCTCACACTACTTCCTTTGCTGTTTTGTTTGTTTTCCCAGAATTAACTCCTCTGTGAATGCCACTCCTGCATCTTCTCAAACCCTCAAGAGCTGGGAAATCTTGAATAGTGTTTTTATATGCAACTGGACCTTAATTCAATAGGCTGGGGCATCCTCTTCCCTTTCTTGTTCACGGTAACTATCATGTAAGTGTAAACTTATCATCCAGGATCTAACACTCAATCTAACTATTATAGAGGAATACAAAGAATTCAAGGTAAGCTTACCAGAATTTTAGGTAGATATTGAGAAATCTAAATCAAAATAAACACAAAGCATGAAAAAATAAAAAGATCGGTGGCTTTCTCTGATTTTTCATTGAAAATAGAAACAGAAAGGGGGTGGAAAACCTGTCATTTTCCAGAAACATCTATTACTTCTATGTGGATTCTAAAGACTAAAGTATGCCCATGTGATGATGGCACCATTAGTGAACAGCCTGCCAGCTCCCAAAGACACATCCACATCAGGAGCAGAGTGCCCCAGAAACAGCAAAATACTCAATAGTAAATGTTACGCTTCTCCAGCAAGAATAAAATAAAAATTGAAATGAAATCTAATGGGCCTACCAACCATGACTCTAGAAGCCTGTGAAGGATGGAAGCGCCCTTGGCGCTGATGGATGGTTCATGATATGGCGAAGGGAGCCCACATAGAAGGACTAAATGGGAACCCTCCTCACTGTCGGGCTTGAGGAGGGCCTGCAGAGGGGCAGAAACAGATGATTCATCATTATCCTGCTGACTACAACCAGCTTTGCCCATAATTACTGTTGAGAAGATCAGCTGAAGCAAGTTAAAGCGTTATTTTTTTTCAAAGTTGGTTGTAGGTGGAGCCGATCACTCAGTCTCCCCTTCCTCACTCCCTCTCTAACCACAGACACACCACATAGATGCTCCTGCTCCTCCTCAGCCCTGTCCCCCATCACTCACTGACTGTCCCTACCCACCCTCATAGTCCTGTCCCACCCCCTCTCACCAGCCCAGAGACATCTGCTTAGACTAGCCAAGGCCCAGAAGAGTAAACAAAATAAAACTGTGGGATGTGAGAGCATCTGTCCATGGCCGACTCAGCAGGGAGGTGCTGGTGGCTTCGGTCTCCCTGTGGGACCCCATGCATTTTAGAATGGCAGGGGGGTAAGTGATCTTAGGACAGATCTATAATGCTACTGCTACCAGAAATCAAAGCCACCTGAGAGAAGGGCACTTCTCTAATACTGTGACACCAAAGGAAACTCTGAGCTGCAGACTTGGTGACATTCAGTATAAGGTTCTGTTCATAATATCGCTATAATTTCCCCCTCCAGAGGAAGAAAGCTGGAAGAAGAAATAAGAAAGGAGGAAGTTAGAGTGGGGGGAAGTGGAGAGAGGGAATGGAGGGAGGGAAGGAAGGAATACAATTCAGCTTTGGGTAGAAAGGTACCTATGAAAGAGCCATTTCAAACAGACCGGAGTCAGGGCTCCATCTGAACGCATTCTGAATCTCAGTTTCCAGGGAAAGGGCTGGTAGGTGCAAGGCAGCCCTAAAAGCCCTCCACAGAGAGGGTGTGGTTCAGCTCATATGTGTTGCTTTCCTCTTCCTCCAGAAGCAGCTTGTCAATGGTCAGGGAACTGATGGCCCTTCTGGGGTCATCCATGTCCTGAAGGACTGGCTCTGAGATGGAGATGGGAAGCTGGACAAACTGGGGCCCAGGCAGGGCTGGGGCTGGAGGTTGGTACTGCAGACTGGAGGTGGGCAGTGTGGAAAGGGGCTGAGGCCACGGGAAATAGGTGAGGGGTGCCTGGTGCTCTGGGCCCTCCAGCTGGGGCCCCACGGCGGGTGCAGCAGTGCTTCTTGGCTGTGATGGGAAAATACAGGACCAATGGTTAGCAGAACTGGGGTGCCCACCTGCATTCTTGCCCCATCGTGATCTTGCATTATACCCCGCCCTGCTGTTACTGATGTTTCACCTAATGGGACTCTACCTCCTCCTGCTCAATCTCCTAGAAGGGAGAGCCTGACAAGTTTCAACAGTGTCCCTCCCTCTTCTAACTCTATGCTCAAGCAACTTCCCAACTTGAAAGCTTCACTTTTTCATGAAAGGGGATGCAGAAAATAATGAGGTCATGCCACTGAGTAAATCAGAGGTTTTACAGATTTCATTCAATATAAAATATACTCCGATCGCAGAAATCTTAAATTGTGCAAAATATATGCTTGATAAATGATGAGACTGTCTCATAGCCTTGTAGCTGATTCTTGAAGATGACCACTATCTAACCCAGACAGAAAGGTGACATTGGACCCACAAGCAGCTTTGACATCCTTAGGTCCCATAGTTCAACATAGCTCCCTCAGCTCTTGCCCTTCTAGGTTTTGACCAGTACAGGAAGTCCAGCTTTCCTGTGGCATGGGAGCATTGTTGTGTTGGCAAATGTGGCCCCTTCCTGCTATTGCCTAACACATGTACCTGCTCAACCCCCTCTGTCTCTGAGCTGCTCCCTGTGGCAGGGCAGGGCGGGGCGCTGTGCTCCTCTACAAACCATGCATCACATTCACACAGCAACTACTCAGACAAACCTCAAGCCAACAAGACAAGGCCTACATTCTTACTACCCTTCCACAGCTGAGAAAAGCAGATGGATAAGGAAATTCTCTGTGTGGACAGACATAAGACAGACCCAAACCTCCCCTTTTCTATCCCCATTCTCCCCTGTCATCTCTTCAGCTGCCACTGAATCTTGAAAGTAAACTGCTAGAGTCATTGAGGGAAGAATTTTCATCAGCCTCCTGAGGAGTTTGTCACAACATGGATCTTGATCCCAGAGATTTGGAGTCAGGCTTGGGATTCTGCAAATCCAGTCAGACCTCAGAGGATGCTGTGTGGCCGGTGTAGGGACTACAATTTGAGTAGCAAGGCTTCAGGAAGTTTCTGTATTTGAACAATGGAGCTGGTGACCCTCAACATGTAAGCTGGTGTGTATATCTACTACACACACAGTTTCTTCTCTTTCAGTGCGAGCACATGCTCCCTAACTCGGCTTCTTGAAGCTAGGTAGGATCTGGGAAAACCTTACTACTTCCATTTTTTCAAAAATCCAAATGGAAATCATTCCCTTTCAACGCCTCTATACAGGTTCTCTTTCAGTGCGAGCACATGCTCCCTAACTCGGCTTCTTGAAGCTAGGTAGGATCTGGGAAAACCTTACTACTTCCATTTTTTCAAAAATCCAAATGGAAATCATTCCCTTTCAACGCCTCTATACAGGTCAACTGTAACTGCTGGGTCCCGGCCAGGGGATAGAATTGCAGCTCTTATCTCTGCTGACCAGGGGTGCTGAGCCAGCAGCTCAAGCAAGCTTTGATGAGCTAATTTACAAAATGACAAAACAAATTATTTCTTAATAAATACAGTTTGTTTGATACACAGACCCTTTCAAAGTGGAAGGTGGGGATGATGGACAAGGATAACTAATGAAAAGAATCTTCAGTAAAGAGATGGCTGTGAAGCCCTGTGTCCTCCACCCCAGGCCTGCTGCTATGGAAATGAGCTGCCTGGGGAAGGTGCTGAATTAACTCTTTCCTATTCACTCTCATCAAGATCCACCCCCAGATGGGTTTGTTGGGTAGCCAGGTGGGCGTGGCATAGAAGACCTTCCACAAGCCTTGCTAGGAAAGTGCTTTGAAGCAGAGAACAGGGATGCTGGAATAACACTGGACCCTGGAGGCAAACAGAGGGGACACGTGGAGCTAAGACAAGCTCTACTACCAAGGGTGGGTTCTGAGACCACTCAGGAGGTTCTGGCTCTACTACCCACAGCCCCAGAGTGGAGCTGGACACCAGTAGGTCAACTAGCTCACTGGCTTCCTAGACCTTTTCTCCCCACAAACACTTAAGGGATTCCCATTCTTTTGGACACACAGGGACTAAGCATATGAAACTATAACTCCCTTCCTCCACTCTTCAAGGATGGGAGGACTTCCTTTTCTATCTGGCACTAAAAGGCAGTCATTTGTTGACACTGCTGGCAGACTATGGCCATGAGGCTAATAACTAACATTTATGGCGTGCTAGCTGTATGCTAAGCACAGTCCCAGATGGACCAGTTCATCTGATCCCAATAATCAACATCTTGTTAGTATCACCCATCTTTCCCATTTTATACTTGAGGGCACTGCATTCAGAGATGTCGAAGTACTAAGCGCAGAGCTACTAAGTAAAAAAGAAAGAGTGTTAAACATTACGGTGGGGAAATAAAAAAAAAAGACCTTACAGGAAGTCTGATCCAAAAGTAGTTTCCCTAATGAGTAGCATCAACTTTTGCTCAGCCTGGAAGCCTTATAGTAGTTCCCATTACTAAGTGTGCAACCACTCCCTAGGTTATAGGTTATCTGGACTGACAGGAACCCAGACCCTACACACATCTCACCTACTGTCCCATCTGCTAAACTCCTCACTCTCGAAGACCCACTGCTTTCAGAGTAGCTGGGGAGGTTTGGACTGGAAATAAGAGATCTTTCTAACCCACAGGGGTAAAGGATGTGACAATACAAGCATACAGTGTCTTTGTGGAGGATAGATACTTTCAGCCAATAGGAATAGGAGCAAGTCACCCTGGAAAATGCAGTGAACTTGGCTGACCCTGTAATCATGAGAATCAACAGCCAAGAAAATCAAGAGTTTTCTCAACAGGTGCTATTAGCATGGGTAGATGGGACTCTGCATTTGTGTGACATACCGTGACATTAGTAATGAGTGGCGGAGAAGCATAGGTCAGCACCGAGGAGGGTCCCACCACTGTGTAGCTGGGGCACACAGGCTGCACATACATGTCAGCTGAGTAGGGGCAGCTGACAGCTTCATGGGACACATACTCCGTGTAGGGTGTCCATGGAGTCAAGGGCTGAAGGGTGGCTGGGGCAGGTTGGGAGAGCCAACCAGCACACAATGTCCCCTCCTCTGTCACTGTGGAAGCAGAAACCTCCATGTCAAGGCAGGAAGGACCTGTTGGGAAAGAGGAAATTACAGAGCTGCAGGCTTTACCAGAGAGGGTCTCCAAAGACACAAAGGCTGTAGAGAAGAGCTCTTACCCACTGTGCTGTAGGTTGCCAGGGGTTGGTGGGGCAGCACCACCTAGAACAGGGACAAGAAGATCAGAATGGGTATTTATCTATCTGTAGCAAGCCCTCTGCAGGGACTCCCCGGGGCCCAGGGTAGGAGAATCATAGGGGGAAATCTCCCACCCCACACCCCAACCATCACCACCTGCATTTTTGAGGGATTTATGTTTTGATTTAGCAAGAAGGCTGAGCAATTAGAGAAACTTTCTGAATTCCCAACTTACACCAGGGTGCATACCCCTCAAGCCTCATCAATAGATATTTCCCCCACTATGGATAAAAGCAAGAAGCCCCACTATTCCCCTTACCACCCTGAGGAACCACCAGCTTGGTGCATCCAGGGTCCACCTTCTCCATGTAATCTGCTGTGTTCATGCCCCATGGATGTTGCATGAATCAGGGAAGAATACTCTCATATTCTCCCTCTGGCCACCCTGACAAATTCAACTGCATGCACACCCATATGAGCACACACGCAGACACAGACACACACAGACACACTGCAGACACACTGCCCCACAGCAGCCCCTCACCGCAGTAGGTGGACCAGCTGTCCCACTGCTAGCATGGCCACGCTTCCTCCTCAGTAGCTCCTTCACTGGCTCCTTGACTCGAACACCCTGGTATGGCCGTGGTGGGGCAGGAGCTTGCTCTGGAGCTGTGGCTATAAAGAAGAGTGTCACTGGAACCCCTGGCCCTTCTCAGAACCCCCCAACCACAAGTGCCCATATCTTCTGTGAGGCTTCCTAGAGTATTTCTCCCAAGACTCCTTCTGCCCCCAAACTTTCTGGGGCTCTACTCTATCCAAATAATTAAGCCCTGTCCCCTTTGTCTAAAAGCAACAGGGCTTCCCAATGGGATCAGAACCCCATTTTTCTGGCCCCTTTGCATGATACATAAACTGGCTCCAATAAGAAGGCCTAGTTACACTCTTCAGCATGTCCTTGCATGCTTCACCTCTCTATCTTCATTGTTACTTCTGACAGCCAGAATTCTATTCTGGGACTACTTCTCTGACCCCTCAAGACCATGGAATTCCTACATCCACCTCTCCAACACACCTAGAGCTGGTGGCATTCATGTAAGTAGCAGTAAAGGATGACAATCAGACCAGGAACTCTTGAGTCAGGTATAGCTGGATTCAAATCCCATCTCAGTCACAATCTAGCTATGAGGTCCTAGGAAGTAATTCAATTTCTCTGAGCCTCTTAATCTGTAGTTTCTTATCTGATGGATGTTGGTCAGAGTAACTTGGTGTAGTACATAAAAAGTAATGTATCATATAAAATCAGGTACAGAACAAGCATTTAGCAATCAGGGTTTTGTTTGTTTTCTTGTCTCTGTTTTATTAGTGCTGTGGATATAACCAATAGCCTTAGACATGCTAAGCAAGTGTTCTGCCACTGATCTATATCCTCTGCCTCTAAAATTCAATTACCTGCTAGGTAATGATTAGTTATTCTTGTTGCCGTGAGTTTAAAATGCTTGCAACACAATTATAAACTTCTCAAGATATTGTGCCTCATTCCTGCTTCCTCAAGTGGCAGACATGCCTAAACTCTATAATCTTAGTCCTGGCTGCTTGTTAACTAATCAGCTGGGTGATGCTTTCAAATGTAGTTCCTTTTATCATCCTCTCAACTCTCCTTTAGGGTTAATGGACTGAAAAAAATTATGTGTTTGCCAGGTCCTTGGTGATCCTCAGTACACATGAGACAAACTTCCAATGCTGATTCATGTATCCTAGAGTTGGGTGTCCACCTTGCTGCTGGGAGAATGTTTTCTTTCACTTTTGTCAAAAAAAAAAAAAAAAGTCCAAGACTCCAAAACATCAACCAAACCTGAACCAGGCCATAGGGCTTTCCCTTGCCTGGGAGATCAGAGACAACCTATCCACACAGATGGAAAGGCCCATGAAGGGCAGGCCAAGATCTAGGTCATCCAAGATCAAGAAGCAATGGTCTCTGGAACTCACACAAGGAGCCCATTATCCTCCACTGATAAGGGTCCCAGAGACCCAGGCTTTGTATCAAAGGCCCGGAAGCCTGGGTATCTGTTCAACCCGGATCCATAGGGCTGCCTTGACTGAACTTTGTTCAGTAAACACCCAGCTGATACTGATAACAACGTGTGCCTCACTCTGCCCAAGACCTCCCACAGGGCTCCTGGGCTCTCAGCACCAGCGTGGTCTGGTCTTGAAGGCCAGTAGGTGAAGAAGTCATGCAGAACCAGCAAGCAGAGGTGGGAGTGAGCTCCAGAGGCAGACAGTGAGAGTCAGGACCTCAGATCCTCAGACTATGCTAGCTTCAGACCTATATATGCTATGGTTTCCTACCTGACCATGATGCAGAACCAACTAGAAACTGATGCAAAATACAGATACCCCTGGATTTGAGGGATCCGCTTAAGCCAAGGTGTCTGTATATATAAAAATACGTGCAGTGTTTCTGAAGATGACTGAGTTTGGAGCTTTGATGCTTCATCACTGACTTAACACTAGAGCTGCTCCATAGCATCCCTGTAAGAGATGATCCTCATGTTAGCTTCTCTTTGACAAAAAGGGAATCTCTACTCCATATGCATTCTTCCAAAAGGTTTCTGGACACATGTGGTTGTGGATGTGGCCCCTGCTCATGTGGGTTGTAAAGTATAGCAGAGAAAATAAGCAATAAAATACCTACCAATGAGATGGGCTGACATAAGAGTGTATATCATGAAGAGCCAGCATAGTATTTGTGCCCTGAGACCACCTTCATCTTTGTTCAAAACAGCAATAATAGCCTTAAGTGTCAAAAAACACCTGCATTCAAATATGGGCCGTCACTTATTAGGAGAAAATTTCCAGATTTATGTAATGACTCTATGCTATGGGATGTCTTTCTGTACACTGTGAATATACGTTGCTCTGACTGGTTGATAAATAAAGTTGCATTGGCCTATGGCAGGGTAGGATGGAGCCAGGTGGGAAAATCCAAGGGAAATGGTGAGAGGAGAAAGGAGAGGCAGGGGAGACGCCATCCTGCCATCCAGAGAGGCATGTAATGGCACACAGGTAATGCCATGGAACACTTGGTGACATATAGATTAATAGAAATGGGCTGAGTTTAGTTATAAGAGCTAGCTGGCAAGAAACTTGAGCCATAGGCCATAGCCATATAGTCTGAAAATAATATAAGCCTCTGTGTGTTTACGTGGGTCTGAGCAGCTGCAGGACCAAGTGGGACACAGAAAAACTTCCAGCTACAACTCTAGGCCTCCCTCAACTTCCTTATCTGTAAAATGGAGACATGTTTTAACTTCTCGGTGACATGTTCTTAGCCTGCAGTCTTCCTTCTGAGTGTATCACTCCTGAACAATCACTGCTTGCACACCTTGTCTACAGAACAATGTTGAGTGCCACACACAGAGGCAAGTGTGTATGCACTGCCATGAGAGACAGGAAAGCATCTCTGCCTCTGTCTCATTCTGCTCCCCTTTCTCAGGATCATTCGTGACCACATCAGCTTTCTTCACTCAATCTCTGCTGACCTCCTCATCCATTTCTTTCCATTCCTTAGGCACAGAGTCTAACCTGAGATACTGTACTCTCAGAAAAAAATAATGAGGTTTGGGTCAAAGGAGCCAGAAAGTCTAAGTAGTATGATCACCCTCTGAATTCACTGGGGAAGCAATACATATACATCTCAGCCCAGATCAGAGACAGGATTGAGGCTCATGTTCCTCTGATTTGCATGTACAATTCTGGGGGAGGGCCTAGAGGCCTCCAGGTCCCATTCCTCTCTGGTCCTACTTCCTCTCTGGAACCGGATACAACATGTACTTGGCTAGAAAGGGACTAGCTGGGTATTTCTAGATCTTGTGAAGTTAGGATTTCCTGGCCCCTGCTGCTTTAAAATCTAAGAACCAAGAAGGCTTTGGAGAGAGTCTGTAAAGACAGTGTATCAGCTTTTCATGTCTGGTCATCTCTGGAACCCACAGAATTAACGGATGTGTCCTGGCATAACACAGAAGTCCTGGTCTAGTTCAGCTGGGACACTCCCACAGCTCTGTGTCTGTAGCTAGCTGTCAAGGAATCTGGTAACTGACTCCACCTGAGCAGGCAAGAGTGGGGTGGCTTCTGAGGTGTCTCTGCAAAGCGCCGTGAAATATCAGAAGCCAAAGCATCGAGACATCTCCCTGGGAAGCTCATTAGACAAGAGTACTTGCAAACTGACACTAATCTACGGAAAGTAACAAGCAGCACCAGTCCCTAGTAAACACTGTGGCATCAACTGCCACCCTCACCAGAACTGAGCCCACTACGGAAATTCTGAAGAAGAAAAGCACTTTGTCCAAAGTAACCATTACCTTGGCTTAGGGCTGCTGAGTCCTTGAACTGATCTAACTTTCCAATAACTGCACTGAAATAGTTCATGACTTTTTAAACAAAATATTAACATAATCTAAAATAGCAATTTTTAAGATAGTATCTATAGAAAATAAAGTAGGAACTGAAATAATACTGTATCCAAAGAGAAGAGAAAAGTCTGGACTAGTGATAATCAGAGTCTAATAATTCACGAGTCACACTGTAGCTCTGGGCAGCACACTAGTGAAGATTGAAACTTTCTCTATGTTCCTCTTGTGGTGTGAAGACCCCTTGAGCTTCTGTGGGCTTGAAAAATCCATCACAATGGAAAATCGGTCCGCCTGAACATGAGCCTCTGGGAATCTTTTTGGACAGGACTTCATCCTGCCTTTCTTTACTATTGACTATCAGTTGCCAGTGATATTCTAGGAAGGAAAAAAGTTTGAAAAGCCTAGTTGATAGCAAAACCCATACATTTGGTCACAGAGAGAGCTTCCTTTTTCCAAAACGAGTAGCACAAGATCCGAAGATGTAAATAGTCAGCAGAGGGCATTTCACTTCCGCCACCACACACCCAGACAGGCTGCATGTCACAAAAAGAAGAGTCCTGAGGCTGCCATTTCAGGCGAAGGTGCACAGCATGATAGTTTGAAGCCAACAGGTTACACCCCACAGCCCCCTGGATGCACAATGCATCAGTGCTCATGCTCCACCAAGCTGAGAGAACGCAGGCTCCTACTGAGTTAAATAAGCGTGACACTCTGGTTTTCTCAATGAAGGCACAATAAAATCTCACTAAGGAAATATGCAAAATCATCAGCACCTATTTATTTAATAACCCCATGCAAACCACAGCACACATGCTACTCAACTAAGGAGCCAGTAGCCAGATCCTAGTCATCAGAAACTTGTCTTTCAGTATAGCTTTAAAAGAGCCCATGTCCAATAGGTGTTTTCTGAGAGAAGACGCTTGCTTCAGCCATTTCCCATGGGTCATCAGGCCAAGCAGCTAGCTCTGTTCTAAAACCTATGTGATATGTAAGTTAAACACAGATTTACATCACCAGGAAACCATAGAACAGGTGTTCTCACATCTATAGGAGCCTTTCCATGCCAGCTTGACAGACTGCTCAAGCTTGAACTCACAACTAGTCGGACCTCAAGGCGACAGCCACATGGGCCACTTTGAAAGATAAAAGCCACCTAGATGAGAAGGTCACAAGACACATACTAGCACTTATGACACTCTGAATCACTCCCAGTAACCACTGTGAATGTTTTCTTTCTCTGCTGATGTTCAATATTATCAAAAAGAAAATAGAACTCATTAAGGAGAAAGACAACTAATACTCTCTTCCCTTGTAGCAAAACCAAAGCAAATAATCGAACAATAGGACTTCGAGCCTGGGGCTAACGAACTTGCCCTAGCTTCTACTGAGAACAAAATCTGAAAAGTTGCTGACACTTTAATGTGAAGAGTCTTGTTTGTGTTGGTGGCCTGAGATAGCTGAGGTCTTCTGGGAAACATGAGCTCAGGTAGGCCACAGGCTTGTTCACATTTTTTTCAGAAATGCTACTGCAGGTGCTCTTCTTAGCGTGAAGTTCTCAAAGTTTTCACATTTACTATTTTCATTTATGGACAATGGCTGATTTTTTTTTTTCAAACAGGAAGAGAGACTTTGTTCTTTGGCCAGAGAGACTTGACATACTAAACAAAGACTTTCTTGCCCAATTTACACCAAATTTCCTTTTTTTTTAAATGTAAGCCAACAAAAAGATCCTGCATATATGTGAATGTGGGCTTTCTAGTCACTAATGCTTTGAACCAGGAGACTCCACAGATGGGCATAATAAACATTCCATTTATATACTCTAGCAATCTAGATAATACTCAAAGCAGAGAAAAAACAGAGGATGTGAAAGGGGCAAGGGTAGGGACATGACTGTATAAAAGTTGTTTAGAAGATCTGAGAGAAAATAGAACTGTACTTGAATTATGATATGATATTGCATGTAAGGCTGCTAGTGCAATCAGGGAGGAAACAGAGAAATGTCTCTATCAAGAGATCCCAAAAATGGTGGTTGAGTCTGGCTAAGTCAGAGAAGAGGAAAGAATCAGTGGTTTTCCTCCCCTCCCTGAGACCCCCCCAAGAAGCACATTCCTCCCCCATCGGCCCTACAGTGTTTCACCATCAGCCACAGGTGAGCTCACTGGGGAAAGCTCAAGGGGGGGCTATAGTCACTAAGAAAGTCCTTAAACTTGGACAGGGCAAAACAAGGCAGGTGATGAGGAGCCACTGGGTGTTATCTGACGCTGTCTAGGGTGACTGCAGTCATAGAACACCAGACCTCAGACCAAAGTTATCCAATAAGGATATGATGCTGTCTCAAGAAAGCCATAGAGATCACAGCATGAACACCCGGGGTGATCCCAATAGGCATTCCTCTCATTACATTAGATGTAAAAAGAAAACTCACAGCCCATCTTGACTTACCAAACTTCTGCCTAGGGTGTTTCTTCATGGAGGCTTTGAATTATAGGTATCCCACCCCATGACCTCAGGCAAAGCCAGCCACAGGTCTCTGGTGTGGAGTCTTCTGTGTGGCGAGGTTCCTTGACTCTTTTCTCACAAACACTACTGTCCAGGATTCCTTTCCCCTGAGGCCCACTGCACCTTCTATGCCACCTGCCCACCCTCTTTCCAAATCTACTGTGGAGTAGCAGGTGCAAAAAGCTGCTGTAGATATCTTTGTATGTACACCCATTTAATGATGAATGAATGGGTGGCAATAGTCTGTGTGTTTCCAGGTCATAATCTTAACTCCCAGAAATTCTGAAATCCTCACCTACTTTTTCTTGAAGTTCTGTGGTATAGTCCCCAGAGCCTCTGACACAAATGATATCATGGGAGGCTGCACTACAACCTCTGAAACAAACAAAAGATGTAGTTTACTTTCCTTCCCTTCTACTGATGAAGAGGGTGATGCTTAGATATATTCAACAAATTGTGGAAGGACTGCATTAATATCAGTAGAGGTGTTATCAACCAAATCCAAGACCTCTGATTCCAATATAGCCCATTTTTGCCTCATCACGTACCTTCTTCTTGCCTCTGTATGTCCCATTTTGTTTCTCTATGTGGCACTGAAGATCAGTCATCTAAAGGTCCCTAAGCCAACCGTAACCCCCCTTCCTCCAGTTGAAATGCTGGCTTGGACCACATGATCTTGTCTCTCCTGATGGCCATTTTCCAAAGAAAATGGTGGTTTCCAGGTAATACAGCCCTCCACAAGAAACTTGCCAAATAGTCTACTCACATGAGGAGTGACAAGAACTGAGAGACTCAATTCCTGGCAACGTTTTATTTTGGGTATTTTTCTACTGAAATGACAGCAAATAGGTCCACCTGAGAAACCAGCTGCATCTGCCCGCCTTTTATAGAAACTAGGGTCACCAGAGCAGAAAGGGTTCCTATCTCAGATACACCACATCTCCGATTCAGGGTCAAGACCAAGAGACATCTGGTAGACCATTTATCTAGCAAATACTTGTTGAGCAGATCAAACTAGGTCCCTGCCCTTGGGAACTTGCAAGTCTACTCAGGTGGGATATGCAGACTTTAATGAAACAATCACACAAGCAAATCTAGAATTACAAGCTGTGATGAAGCTATTTCCGCTTCAGAACTGAAGAGTTCTGACTTCTGCCTCCATCTGACTCAGTAAGGCTTGAATGGGCAGCAAGCTGTCTCTAGGGGCTGTACAAAGAGGAGCAAGGCAAGAGGCATGACGGGCAGTTCTCTCTCCAGTGCGGAAACTGATCTGGATGGAGTCAGTGGCTTGGGCCATACCATGAGTAGCAGTAAGAGAATGAGTCTCAGCCAAGACACTCCAAGGTGACAGACCCTGGGCGAACCCTCAGGATGTTTTTCCAATTGCTGTCTGCCCTTGGCTGATTAGCCCCACTGACTCATTATAAGATGAAAGTCAGCCAGGTGGTGGTGGCAGCTGTGCACGCCTTTAATTCCAGCACTTGAGAGGCAGAGGCAGGCAGATCTCTGTGAGTTCGAGGCCAGCCTGGGCTACAGAGTGAGTTCCAGGAAAGGCTCCAAAGCTACACAGAGAAACCCTGTCTCAAAAAAAAAAAAAAAAGAAAAGAAAAGAAAAGATGAAAGTCATCTAGATTCAGTCTCAAGTGTTAATTTCTTTTAATTTTTCTTGTGTGTGCATGTCTGTGAAGGATACAGGGGATGAATATGTGTGTGTAGGTACACACCAGAGGTTAACCTACATGTCATCTATTGTAGTTATTTTGTTTTCTTTTTGTGGTAGGGTCTCTCACTGGCCTAGAACTTGCTGATTCAGCTAGGCTGACTAGCCAGGGGATCCCGTCTCGTCTCAACCTTCCTAGCCTTGGGATGACATGCAAATGCCACCATGCCAGTCCTGGGGATCAAATTCAGTACTCATATTAGCACAGCAAGAACTTTACCAACTGAACTAGCTCCCCAGCCCTTAAGCGTCGCTTTCTGAGACTCAAATTTGCAGTGACTTTTGAGTCAGTGTAGAGTTACCCTTGGTGGAATCATAGACCACCCCCATGTAGGGTGAACCTATTTCAATTGAAAGGGGAAGAAAAGTCCAGTGTCATGAAAAGTTCCTTTGCACTGAGATACAGTGGAGTACTGATTAGGACCTGGTAAACCTAGTGTGGAAAGCTTGCTACATGGTTTATTACTTGTGTGACCCTTAGTAAGTAACTCAATTGTGTAAGCCTCAGTTTCTCCACCTGTAAAATTAGAACAATATTGTCTGTCTCAAAGGGCTATCATGAAGATTAAGTATGGACTGACAGGTAGGGTATAATAATAGGTGCCAAGTCAAAAGTCACTGTCACTCACCGTATCTTGTTGCATGCTGAGACTAAATGTCTGCACATACCCAGGACCCTGCTACCTACAAAGCCTGTCCCACTTGTCTTTATCACGCTCCTGGAAGTCACCTTCAAGTACTGGGCCTAAAGTCCTCAAGGAAAGCCTTACGGAGGAGACAGAGAAGCCAAGGATGGAAGGGGATTGACCAAACAACAACCCTGAACAGGAGACAAAAGCCTGGCATTGGTTTTGTAAAAATTGTATAAGCAAAGCATATTTCTGTCTTCAAAAGCCACCAGACAAGTGGGCTGCTAGTATATTTAAGGGCTTTTAGAGCTGCCTCTGAGAATAAATACAATGGATATTTTTGAGTGCTAGCAATTGGGTAAGAGACAGAGTCCAATGGCATGCCTTTGTCCTGACCTCAGAAGCTAGCCACTCCGTAAGGAATCTGTACGTGTCTCTCAAACAGCAGGGACATAGCTCCAGCTGAGGCTGGGTTGTGGATATTCCTTCAGTGGGTCTGGATAACTAGGAACACACATCACATGTGAAGTGTACATGTGGCTGTGTATACAACATGGAATGCAAATCTAAAAGGTGTAGAGGTTGTATCACCTGTTAGAGCAAGGCAGATTCCTGGCTCACACACTGGACATCACCTCAACTTCACAGAGAGCAGCAGCCTCAAAGCAGAAGGGGTGTGTGATTGTGTGTGTTTGTGTGTGTCTGTGTGTGAGTCTGTGTGTGTGTCTGTGTGTGTGTGTCTGTGTGTGTCTGTGTGTGAGTCTGTGTGTGTGTCTGTGTGTGAGTCTGTGTGTGTGTGTCTGTGTGTCTGTGTCTGTGTATATGTGTGTGTGTGTCTGTGTGTGTCTGTGTGTGAGTCTGTGTGTGTGTGTGTGTCTGTGTGTCAGTGTATGTAATGGCCTAACCTGAGAACGCATGACCATCAAACCCACATTAAACCTACCCAACCTACTGCCAACCTAAATTCTATAGGGAAGCAACTCCATCAAGAGGGATACAGCAGACAAGAGGAATACATCTTTATTTGTTAAATAAAGATCTGAATCTAGAATTATTGACTCTATCTGATATGGGTCAGGAAGAAAATCTGTGGTTAGGCAGCTTAAAGAGGCAAATGGATACTAAGGCTTTAGCTTCTTGACTTAAACAATACCTAGTTTTAGATTTCCAAAGCTAAAGAGAGTCTTACAAAAAGAAAATTTTTTCACAGAGATCCTTGGTAAGGACTACTCTTTTCAAGGATGCAGCAGGGGTTATATTTAATGGTCAGGTCCAACTGCCTAGTATCAAGGCGCATGAGTAGTAAAGGTTTTGGTCCACATGTAAAAATAGTCCTGGTAACTGCCTCATGAAGAAAAACATAACTTGTAGTAGAGATGAGCTTTTTTGACAATTCTCAGGTTTACTAACCAGAGGCTCTAATGATATGGGAGACTACTTTATGAGGGACACTGGAAGAGTGGTTATTAGAATATCAAATCCGAGAAATATGTCACTAAGTCTTTCTTAAAAGAAATTTCTTCCTCCCTTATTCACAAGAAACCCACATCATCTTTGCAGCTGTAAAGCTTCATGAAAATCAAGACAACATGCTTCCCAGTGACTCACTCTGTATGCCAAGAACCTGTGACTAGCCGTCAGGGCCCTGGGTCAAAGGAGTGAGGAACTAGTTAGAACCCTTAAGAACCCTAGGACAAGATTAAGATTCCAGGCAAGAAAATAAGGACATAACAAGAAAGCCAAGCTCTGGGCATGCCCAACCCAGAGATACTTCATCTTGACGTTGATGTTAGGATCCCACAAGACATTTTATTTGAAGAGTGACTATCAACAACATTTATGTGCATCAGCCTAGACATCCTTGGATTTTTATTCCAATGCTAAGATGCTGCAATATTTTCCAGAACCTAAGCAATGAACCTGATTATCATTACATGTCCTTCATGATCTACAAATGTCCCATGGCATCATCACTGATCCCATCTTCCCATTTGCTGGAGAATTTATTCATTGCTTCATTTCTCTAGGAGTTCCATCACTAGATTGGATGCCTGGATGAGTACGCACATGCATAGCATAATGAAAAGATGGTTGACTTTCTTTCTACACTTTTCTTTCTGAGCTGATATTAAAACTTGTTATTTTCAACACCTTTTCTTCCTCCTTTCTTTTTCAGCATCTCAACATTTGTCATTCCTAGGAGGTTTTAAGAATCATTATTATCATCTCCCTTCTCAGTAAAAGCTTGATTCTTTCTCATAGATTAAAAGGTAATTAAGCTCTCCTGAAGGGTGGTCGACCCCTTTTGGGCACCGGCACCTAGTCTGAGGACGATTCTGGCTTATGAGTCTTTGGCTGCCAGCTTTTCCCAGAAAGCACTACTAATGAAACCATTACTAAGAAAAAGAGGCAACACATTGTTGTTTCGGTTTTCAGTATCATCGGTGCTATTTCTTGACCATTTCAAGTGTTGTTCTCCTCACAACCAACTTATAAATACCTCAGTCCAAACTTGTGAATTAAAAAAACAAATGCAAGTATACACCCCACACTGCCTGAGGAGGGTGGTAAGGAAGTCATGGACAAATAGGTCTCAAACTGATCAGCTTAGCCATCAGCATTGACCCTGATCCCCGAAACCTGTTATTAATTACAGGACCATGAATATGGCCACTTCACAGGTAATGGCAAACTCACCAATTGTAATCTATAGTTAGCCTGAATAACCTCTGCTCTTAGTGAGAGAAAAGTGATAATAGTAACAACTACTTATTGGGTGTTTACTTACTGCCAAGCGTGGTAGTAAACACCCACCACAGCCCATGAAGGAAGAACCACATCCTTGGTGTATACAGAAAGAAACGAGACTTACCAGAACCACAACCAGTAAGGCATAGATCTCAAACTCGTATCTGCTTGACCCTGAAGCTGATCTTTAAACTCCTACAAGCAAACAAAGCAGCAATATCCCTTTATAGCTCTAAATAAAACCCCACTCGCCAGAGCTTCCTCTCCAATAAGTCAACACATTGTGAATAAATCCTGAAGGTCTGAGCAACCGTCTGTGAGCTGCTGTATTTTATCTCACTGTTGGCCTTTATCTAACATGGAAAGCATTTGGCTTTCACCAAATGTATCTCCTCAGCTCTAGGAGGTAGCACCACTTGGTGGCAGGAGACACGGCAGTTTAGCAAGTCAATATTTTGGGTCTGCTTAAGGTGAATCTTATCTCATAGGTGAGTTACTAATATAATACTTAAGCTTCAGTTTCTTCATCAATGAAGAACATCTTATAACAGGACCCACGTCGTGGCATTTTTATGAGAAGTAGATGAAAGAACACAAAATGTGGCAAAGACTGACGTTATCACATCCAATGCCTGCTTGTTTCTTCGTTTTTTAACAGCCCCTGCACTGGCAATATGCCCATCTAAACAATTATGTTCTTCTCCCCTGTGGATGGAGTAGCCATGAGATCTCAAAAGGGGTTGTCTGTTAGGAGAAGAAACAGTAGTGAGGAAGATACACGTTTTTTCTTTCCACAGTTCTTCTTTCAAGATTTGATGATCATCGATGTGGTGGCTCAAGTTACAATGACAATCAGGAAATTTTGAGGACAAAAGTCATAGGCCGAAGACATCAGAACAGAAAGACAAAACAAGCCGGAATATTGTTGGCAGTGCAGAGACTCCCACAGCGTCCTGGGAAGCCTGCTATGAACTTCTTTTATGTGATAAGTACAGTCCAGAATCTCACCTAAATTCCTATTATGTTCCATCTCTATACTAGAAACCAAATGTCACCCAAATTGATCCAACTGAGAATTCACATTCTGAGTGGCACCAAGTAAGTGCCCTATACCCCACAGCTGCCATTTAACGCTATCAGAAGGACTGAGCACTTTCTGTTAATACTAGTACAGAGACCATCAATTTCGACTACGAGTAATAGTTTAAGACCTGAACATTAAAATGATCTACTAAGAAGAAATCTACTCATAACTCCTTGATCTCTAGAAGTTCCCCTATCGGACTGGAAATACAGAACACATGAATATATGTAAACATGAAATAATGAAAAGATGATTAAAACATGTTCCTATTTCTAACTCTTTTGCCTCTCTCCTCTCTTTTCCATCTCAACATTTCCCAGGCCTAGAAAGTTTAAACTATTTATTTTAATATCATTTTCTAGTTCAAGTTGTGCTATGAAATGGGTATTACCTCCTGCCATAACCCATGAAGGGAAAACTGTATCTTAATGGGTACATAATTTCTGTTCCTGGGGCAGAACTAGAAGCTCTGTGCTGAGGCCGAGGTATTGATATTCCTTAAATCTATCCTAAAACATCCCAGTATATAGCCAATGTTGAAAAGAACTGCTCTTTTCTATTAACTTAAGGACCTTTGTTTTAAAATATGTTTTTTTTTTTAAATAGGGACATTAAAAAAAAAAAACCTCAGTGATTAGAGCCTGACTTGAGTCTCTTAGCTAGGAAAAGACTAGTGCCACAGTGGTTAAGTAGCTGGCTAAAAGGTCTCAAGCCTGTTTGTCTGTAGATTGGGAAGTATAATCCATGAATCACTAATGCAAGAATAATGCCTCTGTTCACAGCCTCACACTTCCAAGGCACAGGGCCTTCAGAGGAGGTTCTTTCATCCAAGGCATCTCTTATCAAGAAGTTATTCCTAAAAATGAGAAAACTAGAATAGTTACTAAGGATGCCATAAAGAGAAAGTTATCCTAACAGTCATAATCAATTACCCAACTTTGGTTTGGTTAGCTAGCAAGAGAAATTAGTGAACATCTCCATTTAACTGGAAATTAAACTACTGTAGGAAAAAAAGTGGGGGGACCTGATACACCTACTTTGTATTGGAAAGTTAAAAGCAAACATTTGCAGAACTTCTTAATGAATCAAACATCCACACTTTTAGTGAACAAGTGTAGACAACCTTGATTCTTTTTTCCCTTCTTCATAAAAGAATAGATTTGAATGCATGAGTGGAAGGACCATTTTCAATACTTCTGAGTTGGTGAATATTAAGAATTAGGGATACATATTTGACATATTTCTTTATTAAATATAGGAAAACAAGGAAAATGTGCGCCATGAAAATCGTTTGCTCTTTTACCAATTAAACTGCATTCTTGTGTTGTGGAACACTTTTTTCTGGGTACTAGCATGGTTGTTCTCATTTCAATAAGAGCACCTATAAGAATCCATGAGACCTTCACAAGGCTGAGCTTGTTCACAATCTACCATAGAAGCAAAGGGGAGGAAAAGTCATTGGCCCCTCACCTGATCAGGCCACTCACTCATTCCTGGCCCTGACCTTCCAGCTCTATGTCATTCTTTCCCAGTGAGAATTAGTTTCAGGAGGTGCTAGACTAAATTTCGAAGCAATAAAGGACTAACTAAAGGGGGCTCCATTTCTGCAGATTTAGGGAAGTCATTACCCAGGCTAGAGTAGGAATTTTTGGTGATACAGATATTTGGGATTGTAAATAAGCCATATAAACTCATAATTTCACCAACCTACACTTGGGTAGAATTGTGACTTTGGTCTGCCATTGGTTCTCAGTCTGGGCTTATTAGAAGTCTGTTCATATCTCCCTGGGTAAAGACAATGCAACAGCCTGAGAGATGTGTATCTTCCCCAGTCTACCCCCACTTTGCCTGCATAAGGAACCTGTGAATTTATATCTCTCCTTCGGATCCCTCTTGTCGTTAGCAGTAAGAACTCAGTGCATAAGCTTGGGAAGGGAAGGTCTTTACTGAGCTCGTTAAGCAAAACTGTGTCATATAATGGAAACGTGAGAGGTTGTCTACATAGTTTAAATTACCAAGTTTCAAAAATCACATGTATACCTCTTAGTCACTTTACCCTAATATATATATATTTCCTGGTTAGTGGAACCCTAGGGTAAATCCTAAAAGTAGATCTCACTATTAGTGAGAATTACGAGTTCCTAATTGTTAAACCTCTCTGATCTGTTAAACCTCTCTGATATGTTCCAGATGTCTGACAAAGGCACATGGGCATAATGATTTGGTAATAACTAGTTCCTGTTCCTAAGGTGCCCCTTGACTTAACTACAATGAAGACATGGCTAAGACCAGGGGATCTGAGACAACCAGTCAATGCAAAGAAAAATCAGTTAACCCTGCTTTCACTATCACCCAGATCTTTCCCTAATACAAGAAACAATGATAAAAATCTTATCTTCCAGTTTTTCCCCTTTCTAGCAAGTGATATTGAATTTATTATACATTGTTCCATCACTTCTAGAAAGATTTTTCATCAATTAGACTTTTTGTCATTAACAAACTGTCGACTGATGGGGAAATGAATGGGATGGAGATGCATGATGTGAAAGACACACAAAATAAATAAAAAGAAAGTTAAAAAAAACTATTGAATGAATTGATTGCATGCTTTATCTACCATTGATGCTAACACTGTATATACCCAAGCCATTGAATAACCTGGGGAAATGAATGCCTCAAGTACCAGCCGGGCATCTAAGTCAAGAGGTGAGCAAACTTCTCCTATAAAGAGCCAGATAGGCCCATATAGTAACATTAACAGCTATATAACTCTGCTGTTATAGCAAAAGCAGCCCTGCAGAATATGCCAGTCAAGAAACATAGCTGTGTTCTAATAAAACTTTATTTACAAAGATAGACAATAAGCCTGATTTGGCACACAAGCCAGCTTAGCACACTTGTGTTGTACACCTTTGAAAAATGTTGCTAGACTCTATCACCCAAAAATATTTTGTCTGGAACTCTTTAAAGTATAGGAAAAGATATATGGGAGGGAAGCTGGCATAGCCTGAAGGGTCAGATAGGCTTATGGGACATTTAGAAGAAGGAGAGCATTAACTGACCACTGTGGCTGCTTATTGGACACATGAGTTCCACTTTGCCTACATTCTTTTATTTTTCCTAAGTTCAACCTTTCAATAAAAATTTACAACTAGATAAAATTGTAATTTATTTATTTAATTCAGATTCTTGAAACTTTAGTAAGAGTTGAACACATTTTCCACTCCTGTAATGTGGCCACTTCCATTTGAAAACGTGTGGATCAAATTGTTTGAGAAGTTAATATTTCACACTTAAGCGAGCCAGTGCCTTGCTGAATTCAGCCTCTGAAACAGAGACCTGTGCATGCTGTGATGGCACAGGGTGCTTTTATAGCATTTTCTTGATTTTTTTTTTGTCACTTTAAGCAAACTTACGGTTTTAAAAGTTGCCAGACAGCTGGCATGATAACTCATGTGAAATTTAATTGTTACAGTTACATTTTATAATGGAGTGTTTTCTCTATCTTAAACTTTTAATGGCAATCATTGTAAGAATTGTGTCAACAGACGTTTAGCAAAGGAAGGGACATGTGGGTGGCGAGCAGATAAGAACAAAGTAGAATGACACATATGTATGAAGATACCATGATGAAACACATTACTTTGTATATTAATCTATTTTTTTAAATTTAGCAGAGGAAGAGAAAACTTTACAGAAACTGCTTAAATACAAAATGTAATGTCCTGTAACCAACGGTTAACATAAACCCCAAGCTGATGTCCCCAGCACGTACAGACAATATTGGCCAGAGGCAGGTACATGCTCTCCTTTAATTCTCATGAAGTCGTTGTGAGGCAGGCATTCAAATGCCCGTGTTAAGGGTGAGAAGAGGTGAGATTTCTCAGTTGGAGAGCCAACTGTCAGAGTCAGCCCTGGCTCAGCCCAGGGCTCAAGCTGTTTCACGCTGTTTGTACTATGCTGCCCTAGTTGGTATGTGTCAGATCTCATCTACACCAGCTGGGGTGGACCATATCAGAGCCTGAGGAGAAAGTCTGCAGATGGACCAACCTCTTGATCCAGCTGACACTCAGGGCTGAGACCTCAAGGCGTCTACATCTCCATGTCAACAGGTCTGACTTTGTCTAACTGTTCTCCTGCCTTAATTACTGTAGCCTGTGTTCACCATGAGTCCACTAACAGGAGTCCATGGGCCAAGCGGGGAGGAGGGACCACATGCACTAGGATTGTTTTCTTAACTCTTTCTTAGCCCTGGGTACAGTCATTTCAGCTCATGCCTGGAGGGTGTTTTCTGAAAAAAGAAAGTGCCATTTCAGCACTCCTACTGTCTGACTGCAAACCCTGTCCTCTCAGTCTCTTTGATTCTCAGTGGGCTGATGGCACTGCCTTGATTTTACTGGTTTTCCCACAAGTCTTAGTCGCTCAGGTGACCTTAGGTCCAGGGTAAAGGGATAAGTCTGGTGTGCAAGGCCTTTCCTCATTTCCTTCAAGGCCCCAAAGGACAGTTGACAAGAATTTTTACTTTTGCTCATCTGAGCACACTTCAGTTATGATACTGGTGAACTCACAATGTGGTCACTGTTCTAATGCATTCTGGTCTACTTGGCTGGCCCAGCAGTATGAACAGGAAGCAAGCCCTCCAACAACTCTCAAAAAAAAAAAAATCTGTTCATTTCTTGTAAGGCACCGGAGAAGGAAAATCCAGTGGGTAACAACAGTGGGAGGCCATGGCAGCTCTTCCACTGTAGGCAAGCAGCCCATACCTCAGGGGCTAATGCCAAGTCAGAGCAATTGGCATCATTCTTGTGGCACCGTCAGCTTATTAAGAACCACTATACACAGTGGGATTATTTTTACCCCCATTTTAAATATGCAAACTCTAAGAGTTTTTTTTTTTTAAATGAATGTGCTCACACAAAACTCTAAGCAAGAAGGCATTAAAAGGTGCTCAAAAGGCCCCAGACCCATCTGCCTACATCCTTATAGCATTTCCAATGATGCTGGCTGCCACTTCTGCTTCCAGAAGGATAAGGTTTTGCTCTGGTCACCTTCTGGTATGAGTCCATGCTACCCAAACTAGAAGAGGTGGTTAAAACTCTCAAATCCAAATTAAAGTTGTTTTTTTTTATTTTTAAAAATGAAATCTCACTGATATCAATGATAGGACTTTGTAAACTGTGAATTGTTTAAATTGCTCCTCTGAGTCACCTATGAATAACAAAATCAATTCCAGAGAACTTGAGATTGAGAAATAAAGAAAACAGTGAGTTGTTGATAATGTGACTATGTCACATTTTAATCAATGAAGTGGTATTTTCAGATTTTTTTTAAATAAAACCCTCCCAAATGTCTTTTTCTTTTCATCTGGATTATCATATAAGTTTGATTGAGGAATGGTATACTTAAACTAATGAAAGGCATTATAAGGAATTAATCATCTTACAAAGAAAGATAGGAAAATTTTTTGATAATAGCTCTTACTTGAGGAAGTACGGGACTGACCCTTAACAAGGTTTAACTTTTGTGAGACTATTCAGTTGACTTTGTTTACCTCATGAAAGGAATGTTGTAGATAATGTCTGTATGGCTTCCACTATCAATAACACCCGATTCTTTTCAATCTACAGAACGGAAAATACAGTTCACAGTTGTTCCATTCAACTCCAGGGATAAAAATCAAGGTCAAAGATAAGCCCACAGGCCCTTTGCAGTGGAACAGAAAGCCAACCATGCCACAGAATAAAGAAGAAAATGAATAGAGCCTGGAGGGAAGCAATGAAGAGCTGCTTCCCACAACTGGGTTCCCATCGCATCCCAACACATGCACAGGAAGGAACCACCTTTGGCAGAATTCAGCTAGAAAGAGACCCAGAGATCTAAACAACAAGCCAAAGAGCAGGTGTCCATGTAAGCAAAGGCCCTCACGTGAAGAACTGCTCAAACCCGTACCATATGTGATTTCCGTCTCATGAATCATAAACTGCCCTTTCCTACCTCGGTGATTCATGCATAGAACCGGAGAGGCAATGAGCTGTCCCCACCTTGGGACACTCCTTCGTTCCCCCAAGTTGGAAAATGAGCATCACCACTGACGGGCTGGTTTTGCCAGCAAACTCCATCTCGCCCACCTCAGTCCTCCATGCTCCCTAGACCCTGAACTTAGACCCTGCGCTCCCATCACCACCAATGGCTCTCCATTCCTGGCCCCTGCCTCTGCTTACTTGACTCTGACAGCCACAACCGAACCACTTACATTTTTGCCAGAGCATGGCCTGTGACAGGATGTTGCCTTTTCTCTTTGAAGCAGACAGTTTGGCTTCTTTAATGTGACTGGGTGTGCTTTCCTCCCGTGGAACCACCGTTTACTCTGAGGCTGTTTCTTCAGCTTTTTAAAGGCCTGCGTTCCCGCTGAGTGCGGCCACGTCATCACATCCTCCCACCTCAGACGGGGCTGTGCTCTGTCTTCAGCAGCACTGCCTGTCACCCCACTGTGTGCACACCCAAAAGCCCCCACTGGCTGAAGAGTGTTTTACGCACAGAGCCAGACAGCTGGGAAAAAACACCACATAGCACAGGAGGCCACAGCCATGTGCACACAGCCAAAGAGAGCTGTGTAACTGTAGAGTGTGAGGGCTGGTATGGATACAAAGAGTGGACTATGAGGTCAAGGGTCAGAGCTCCTTATGCGATTAGGGGTCCAAAAGACAATCTAGAAAACAATGAGCTTTCTCTGGCACTCACATACAGTTCCACACTATCAGACCTTTTACAGGACTCGCCTCACCCTGGGTGCCTGCTCAACGGGAAATGCGATTCCCAGGGGTCACTATTCTCAACGTGGGAGGAAACACCTGTCCTCCCTTCAAGCCTCACTAAACAACCTCCTCATCCTTTTAGTGTTGCTTTTGCTGTTTATTCCACTTTGAAATTTAACGGCTCCTCCCCTTGCCCCAGTCCAGAGCAAAATGGCAAGACAGAATATTATTATTTAGATATAGGGGGTCACTGGTTCAGACAGTTGACAGGTCCACAGAGAAGCGGGCCAATTCACTCAAACAAGAAAAGGAGATGATACTCAGGCTTCTTAAATGAAGCTGGAGGTGATTTCCCAAGATGACTCGTAGATTTAGGAGGACCAGGGCTTCTCTCCTAGGACCCCAGCATGACTAATAGAAGGCTTCTCAAAGGAAGAATACCGGATTTGTCATCTGCGGTGCATACAGTACGAACACTACATTCTGCCACTGTGTATCTGAAACCCACATGCTCATAGACTCCATTCCAGTGAACCAGTTACTCTGGGTTCAAGGCCATATGGTTATGACCCCTGGGGTAGTCCAGAGAACTTGGGGCTTTGCCTTCCATGGTACCTCAGAATGATCTAATATATTCTGGTTCTGATCCTGCCATTCTCCGGCTTAAAAAGCCTTCACCTAAAGGACTATAGCTCAGTGATATAGCATCTGTTTGGCAGGCGTAAGACCTGGGGTTCAATCTCCAGTACCACCAGAAAATACCTTCTCCCTTTAGAAACAGAACCGAGATGCATAAAGCTGCTCACATTTGAGCCATTGTCTCCCCCAGATGCATGCTCATTTTAGACTACTAGCCTCACCTCCTGCATCTCTCTCCCTATCTTCCCCATCTGAAGGGAACCCCTTCTTTCATCAAGACCCACTCAAACAGCACCTTGGCAGGTGAAAGAATTGTGTGACTCCCCAAAACTCCTGGCCTAGAAATGATCAGTCTCCCTTTCTCTGTTCTCAGAGCACTATGCCTGTTGTTTACATGATGGTAAACTGCTGTATGACTCTGTAGGCACCTCAAGAAGGCTTTATCTTTGAGCTTTACATATGACCAAGATCATGCTCACCCCAATAAAACGTCACCTAATGAAGTTATAAATTACAGCCTCTTATAAGTTGTTGACTTGAGGGCAGGTCTTGAGGAGAAACAGAGAAGACTCCCCCCCTGGATGAAATAACAGCCCAAAAAACTTCTGAGCTCAGTATGGTGAAGGGACCCAGCTGTGGGGACTGCATACCACAACCTAGCCTAGTCTAGCAGGTGGCAGTGCCATAGAGCCTTGGGCCTTACTGAGAAGTTTCCACCCATCAGGCCTGGCTTAGCTCCAGGACATGTGAGTTCCCATCGATACGCTGCCACTCACTGACTGTGTCCCCTTAAATATGCCACATAACGGTTCTCATCTCGGTTTCTGTGTTTATAAAATGAGTGGTTCTCCAGACATCTGGGACTCTTAAAGAGGAAACAGACCCGGCTAGGCATCTCCTATGTTGCTGCTCACACTTTGGTGATCTGTCTTATTCCAAGACCATGAAAATAAAGGTTTTGTGTTTTTTTTTCTAATTTGTCTCTCTATAGGCCCAGCATAATGAGCTCCAGGGAGCAATATAAATAACTACTTGCTATGGCAGTATACTTCCTCACAGCAAAATTATAGATTCAGACAATGAGGAAATACTTGTAAAATAGTAAGGTGAACACTGAACCTGTCTCTTTAGAGCAAGCCAAACTGCCATTCAAATACTGTAGCATAACGAAAATATCTTAGGGCCCACAAAGCCTCACATTAAAATTGCTCATGGAGGAAGTATTCAAATGAAAAGTGCTACTTGGGAGGATATTGCGAGAAATGCAAGAACAGAAGACCAAATACCTGGGTCAAGTTCATTACAGGAGTTTTCTTAAAACTGGGCAAAGAAAATTCCTCCAGAACAGAGTATCATCACACCTGCACAAGTCCAGAGAACATCATTTGTCTCCATTATAGTTTACATTTAACGCTGTGATGGATGGCCTAGAGGAACTCAAGAGGGTTTCATTGCATTGTTGCTTCTACTCTACAAAGAGGAACACAGAGGCCAAGCAAGCCTTATCCGGGGTGTGTGGGGCCAGAAGCACTTCACATTTCATATTATTTTCAGAGTTTGGAACACTGGAATACATAATGAACTACCTTGATATCCAAGTTCATTTGTGCGCATATACATCATACACATACCCTGAAGGTAATTCTAGGCAATATTTTTAGTGTACCTGTATTTATACTACAGTCTGTCACCTGAGTTCAGGGATGAAATTTTCCACCTGTGGTGTCCTATCAGCATTTGAAAAGTTTGTGATTTGTGGACATTTTGGATTGGGGATTTTCGTATCAGAACTTATCAACCTGAAGAATGATAGATAAATTTAAGAGCTCAATAGCAGAAAACAAGCCTTGGTGCCACGTCAAGTAAGGGGAGCCACCACCTTCATTCTTAATATAAAAACAGAAATAGAATAGTTTATCTTTAAGCCAGAAAAAATTAAACATCTCTATAGAAATTAAGAAAAGGATATTTTTAGAATACAGGAAACAGAAAACAGAAGATAAGTGCTAATAGTAGAGTAATTATAATAAATACAAAAATATTATGTTCACTAATTAAAAGAAACTTCTAAATTAATTTGAATATTTTAGAAGATCTAACAATATAATGTCATATTTATGACCAAAAAAAAGACTGACAGGAAGTTTTCAAATAAAAAAATATTATAAACTAGATTCTGAAGCTATATGATGTCAACTTAAGAAAACTACAGGACATTTAACTCATAAACATACATTCAAAAATCATAAATATTATTTTGCATGATCCTGTAGTATATTAAGAAATAATAATAAATCATAATAGAATGAGGGTTATGTACAACAATATATAGGCTTTATCTCAGGAATGTAAGGGCAGTTTTCTCTTAGAAAGTTTATCAAGGTAACTCATCATATCGATGAATCATAAAAGAAAAATCATAAAATTATCTTAATTTATAAAGTAAATTTTATAAAGTCCAATATCTTATAATTTTAAGAATAATTCTTAGAAAATTAAGATTAGAGGGAAACTTCTTTAGCTTAATAAAAGATATAAGAGAATCTAGAATAATATTATACATAATAGAGAAATAAAAGGTCTTTTCAGCAACAATTTGTTCTATTGTATGAGATTAATTTCCAAGCATTTTTAATCTATAATTTTCAGGAAAAAATATTGAACACAAGAAATATATAAACTATACCACATAGTCACACTTTAGTGATATAACAATAGACAAAACAGAAATCATCAATATCCCGTAAGTATGAAATTAATGCTGGATAGACAGAAAATCCTAATGATCCTTTAATATAAGATTTGTCACCAATGCAAATATTAGCAGACTAGAGATTACAAAAACTGATAGCCTACAGGTTTAATAATCCCTAGACTGTGAAAATTGTATGTGGCCCAGAAATTTGTCAAAATCAGATCTACAGAGAGAGATTTGTTGACCTTGGAGGTGGGTAGAGATGTAGGTAGGCCAGGATAATTTTAAAGAATGCCCATCAATTTCTCATCTAAAATGTTATGTGTGTGTGTTTCTTGGGAGATAGTCAATAGAGTTTGTGAGATTCTACGGTTAAGAACCACTGCTTATTTAAGAGAAGTACTATGACATCACATTTTAAAATACGTGAAATTACTTAAGTCCAGTTAGGATAATGGACTCCAAGTCAAAATGGGTAAAACCACAAAGTATTAAACTCCATTGCTGTCTATGAGAAATCTCCTATATTCCTTTCTAGACTGAGAGGGCTAAGCCCACTTCTCCAGCAAGTGAATGTGGTTTCATTCTTCTGTATGAGTGTCCTTTGGGAAGACTGCAGAGGATAAGTGAAATGCTTCTGTAGAGTTAGATAGCCTGGTTGGCCATCTGGCTGCACTGCAAGGACTGGAGAGCTGGTCCAGTTGTTTAAGCTCTCTTAGTTTGGGTTTCTTCTTTCAAATGGAAACAATCTAAGTAACAATTATAACAAACACGTGCAATAGCTTACTGTAGAATCTTCATCCACACTAATTCTATCATCATATTCCAATCAAAAGACTGTTTCAACTGATTTTCCTTTTACATTTTTGTTCCCCAAATTTGTGCCTATCAGAGAGCCCTTCAAGCTTTGCCAACTTCTACTTTCCCAAGAAAA
This sequence comes from Peromyscus eremicus, assembly GCF_949786415.1. Classification (NCBI taxonomy): domain Eukaryota; kingdom Metazoa; phylum Chordata; class Mammalia; order Rodentia; family Cricetidae; genus Peromyscus; species Peromyscus eremicus. Next base: position 45,706,097 of record NC_081422.1, on the reverse strand, counting down.
AAACAAGTCCTGCTGCCCTAATCAAAACAGCAGCTAGATTTAGACCCCATCTCATCTCCTCAAGTTCCTAGCCATCATCTGCAAATATGGCTGGCAGCTGCGTGGCGGGTCCTTATCTAAAAGTGGATTTAGTGGTTGAGATTTCCTGTATAGTCACACCTCAAATAATTGGACCTTACAACCAGGCACTATGGAAGGGAAATCACATACCCCTAACCAAATGGTGATTGAATCGACCATGTGGACTGGACTGGTGCCAGTGTTCAAAAGCAAGGGCTTTATTGTGTACAAGAGTCTGGCCTCTGTGGTGAGCTGGAGAGTGCCCAACTCTCTTTATGGCTGTACTTGAATGGCTTCTGGCACTAGACAGATGGCCTCTAGCCACACTGACAACTTTCCATTGACACAAACATCTGGTGAATGCCCATGTCCCAATTTGCAGATGAGAAAATCAAGGACTATGTGGTTTGGTTGTTATCCATGGCCCAGATGTGCCATAAATGATCTTGGGGGCAGTCAAGACAGCCTGGTAGCTCTTCTCTTTGATGGTCTATTACTGGAGGGCCTTTGCCAAGCAGAAAGGCCCCAGGCTATTCTGCCCACTACGTTGGTCCTTTTATTTTAGAAAGACACTTTTTTAGCATTTTGTTTTACTACTCACTGCTGAATAATGAGCTTTATTTGATATTTTTGCCATGTCACCAACAGTGCCTTCTTCTAACTCTACACAATCAATGGCCAACTTTGAGAATTCTCTTCCAGGATAGTTCTGCAAATGATTATTGGGTACAAACTGCGCTGGAAATCGAGTTGGGTATTGGGGTTGCTGAGATATGTAAAATACAGTTCCCATGTTCAGGTTGGTGTGGAAATTGTAGTTTTATTTTTTATGAGCTGAAGAGATGGTTCAGTGATCAGGAGAACTTGCTGCTCTTTCAGAAGACCTTTGATCAGTTCCCAGCACTTACATGGTGACTCAAGGCCATCTGCAGGTACAGTTCCAAGAGATTTGACATCCTTTTCAGGCCTCTGAGGACCCCAGGCTCACATGGGGTACACATCCATACATACAAACAAAACATTCATATACATAAAATAAAATGTAGAAATCTTCCTAAAAAATGGTTCCCACTCGAATTATATGGGATAGTTTTATAAAGAGATATTCATGAGCTCCACTCCACTCAAAGAATTTAACTCAGTAAGTGGACCAGACTGTGACTGTTAGACAGGTTTGGGAGGGTTAGGGGTTTTGTGTGTTTGTTTATATGCTTTGCTTTTTAAAACAAACATGTCACGTGGCATTGTTCTAGCATTTGGAATCACTAACCTAGACAACCCAAAACTAGCTCTTCCTTTTTTTCCAAGATCTTCCTTATCTATCTTCTTTCAAGTCTTCTGCATTTTATTAGAATGCCCCCTCAAAAAGCCCTGATAGAGAAGTCATGGACTCTAGGAGAAAACCTACTACTATTACCTTGCTAAATGAACGTAGCAATAAAAGAACTGCTAATGCTATATTGTTACATCCACAGATCAGTGCATCACTAAGCACTTACCAGAGAAGTTTCTTCTTGTATTGGATGGTAATTAACATAAAGACAATATGCATACAGTGAGTGGCTAATCTTGGTTGTCCACTCGATCACATTTGAAAGTAACTAAAACGCAAGCAGCTGTGAGCATTGTGAGAGATCTTCTTGGTTGGATCATTTGAGGTGGGATATCCACCCTAAATCTGGATCACTTGAGGTCAGAAGACCCACCCTAAATCTGGACCCATATAACCTGGTAGCAGTCCATATAAAAGGACATAGAATAAGGAAGCATGTGCTTTCTTCCTGCTTGCCCTCATTCTCACTGGCAAGTTCATCTATGCTGAGTCATTCCTGTGCTGGTGTTAGAACCTACTTCTTCAGAATTCCAACACAGACTGAAAACTGGCAGTCCTCTAGGACCTACATGCCTCCAGGATCAGATTGTGATTGTGGAGACATCCAGTCTCATGGACTAAACAACTCCCAGTTTGTTGGCCTTTCCATCAGGAAACAGCCATTGCTGGACTTCTCAGACCAGTCTGTAAACCACTCAAATAAATCCTACATGTGTGTATATCCCATTATATACTATATATATTATTATGTATATAATGTATTATATAATTATAATGTACATGTATTAATTCATCCTATCAGTTCTTTTCCTTAAAGAATCCTGACTAATAAAATGAGAGATCTTGCACTACTCATCCCTAAATGAGATGTCTCTATCACAACCCTCTTCTCAAGGTTCAGGGATCTATGCAAAGAAGGAAGCAGAAAGATTATAAGAGCCAGAGTTGGTGGACAATTTCAAATAAACATAGTTTTCCAGACACAATGGGATTGATGCACATAGGAACTCACAGACCATGACAGCATGCACAAGATCTATATAAGCTCAGACCAGACAAAATCCCAGCACAGAGGAGAAGTAGACACAAAATTCCACCCCTAGCCAGAGAGATATTTATAATTGATAGCTGATGGGAGAGGGAAAAATCGGTTGTTTTTTTCCAATGGAGTGACACTGGGTACATCAACCACACTCCAGGGAAGGCCCCATGCTCAGAAATAGTTAGCCAACACAAATCAGACTCCATGGGTTTTTATGGGAAGTACAGTTTGTTTTGTTTTGTTTTGTTTTGTTTTTACTTGATTTCTAAGAGGGAGAAAGTACATGAAGTTATATGGATAGGGAGAATCTGGAAGATGTTAGGGGAGTGGGAAGATTATATATTGTATGAAATTCCAAAAAAATAAACAAAAATATACAAGGGTAAAAACCAAAATCCTCTGCCTTAAGAATAGCATGGAATATTCCTTTGTCTAGCTAAACACATTGCTATTATTTTCCCTGCATAGGAGAGAGTTTGGCTTCATGAATGCTTTGCTCCCAGAAATAATCTCATTCCTATAGTTGTCCTAAGGAAACTGACTTGATGACCCTACCTGATACCCACTCCAAGACTCAGGACTCTTAACCTCATTACTTCTCTAGGTGGTATTGAAAGAAGAGAAGTTCCCCAGACCATTGGCCTGACGAGCCTAATGGCCTGTTGCCTGCATGCTGAAGGCTCTAAGGAGCTAAGGCAGCCTGTCCAACAATTGCAGCGATGCTTGTCAATCACCCATCCATCTGAAGATGCAGGAAGGAAACACCTTCCCTTCTTCCTGGAACTCCAAGCCCTCCAGTAACTAAGATTGTCACCAGGTAGGTTTTGTAATTTGTGCCCAAATACTATGGAAATAGGAGTTGCAATAAAGTCAAAGTCCATTTCCTTGTGAACAAAGGGACAGCTTACTACCAAAAGGCAAAGGCTCCAACATGCGCGAACAAGCAGATTTGCATAGGAGCCAAGCTCCTGAGTAGCCTTTAGTCACAGGTGCAGCTGGAGAGCTTGAAGCTGCATGTTTTGTTTTGGTCTAAGAGGACGGTAACTTGAATCAATGGATGGATGAATGAACAAATGAGATAAGGTGGAAAGGAGAGAAATAAGAAAGTAAGAGGAAGAAGCAGAAAAGCATGAGAATGAGATCTTCAAAAAAAAATCAACATTGCGGGCATCTTTAAATTCCAAAGGGAAAAGGAATGTACCTCCTAAAACAATGCAATTGATTCAAATAAAGCAATTGACTTAATTAAGCAGAAAGGCTATGTGGGTCTTTATTGGCCATGCTAACAGCAATATGATATCAGTGAATGAAGTAAGCCTAGCCTTGCCTCTGTAAGCCAGACACTAAAATCATTCACTACCTAAATATATGATATCCCCTGACTCAGGTAATCCCTTGACCTCTGAAGTATACAATGCCTAGCACACAGAAAAAGCTCTATAAATGGTGACATTACTATTGTTACTATTTGTACTAATAATAAATATGAAAGCTTTTAACTTGAGCCATGTGTCTTCTATTATAAGTGAGAGAAAATTCCATGCACATGATAAATCAAACATACACATGCCCGTGCGCATGGGCACACACAAACACATACACTATCAGTTAACTAACAGAAGTCCTTTTTCCCTAACACTGAAATAAATCACCCTTAGTACATGTCCCACAAACAGACACAGGCATGCTATGAGACAGCAGTAGTAAAGTAGAAGGATGGAGGTCAAACAACTATAAGAATTCCACGTTTTTTGCTCCCAAAGCCAATATAGAGAAGAGTTCTAGAGCTCTTACTATATATTAGGAACTTTTTTACTGCACATACTAGTTCATGTAATATTCTTAATAAGCCTTGAAGCATTCGCCTCATCTCACATATCTAGAAACTGGCATAATGAGGCTAAGAAACTTTGCTAATGTACATTGTCCATAAAGAGGAGAGCCAGGGATCTAACGTAAGCTGACTTCACAGCTCTCAACCACCACATCACATTACTTCCCTACCACAGAAATAAGCTTATTACAGTAAAGGGCTTATCCATCCACTTAGTCATCCATTCACTCACTCATGCATCTATCCATTCATTCAGCAGGTTTGTGTTAAATGCCATCCTGTTGTCACCTACCTGCATTTGGCATTGAAGATCAGGCAGTGCATAATAATACAGCCCTGACTCTATAAAGTTTACACTCATTCAACAAGGGAAGCAGTGGAGAGAGAATATACTCCCATAATAACACCTTAGGCACAATTATAGAACAGTATTTTTTTAATCCTGTTAAGAGATACAGATAAAAGAAATCAATGACATGAAGCCATGTTCAACAGACCATCAAGCATCACTCAGAGGCCCTCACAATGAAAAAGTAGAAGCTGGCCTCAGAGAGACCCAGGTTCTCAAGGACTGAGAATGAGGGATGATGAGCTTTCCACTCTTTCAGATACCTCAGGGAAGGGGGTGGGCTGGAGTTTTGGGTCCATAAAGCTAAACATTTAATAGGCCTCTGTTTATCTCTGCTCTCCTACTTTCTCGAAAGACTCCAGAGTCCACTTGGGCATAGAAGCAGCTTAGACAACCTATTTCCATGAAATAAAAGAATAAAAAGCATGTTTGTGGACACCTCCAGGCAAGTAGAACTGGGCCCAGAACAGTGATTTCTTTATTTTATCATGCAACAGTCACCACCCCAGAATTTCTGACTTGATAAGTGAACATGGGGCCAGACAATTGGCATTTTAACAAGTTCTAAGTGAATGCTAGCCCTCCTGGTCCTGAATCACATTTGAGAAAATTGCCTTATCTAACTCTTTCTTTAGAGCACTTCTCTATCTTTTTCAGAAAGCAAAGCCTATCCTGACTTCTTCTTTACTGCTGAGTTCTGAGCTTAGGGGACAAGAGACATTTCAACCTGAGCTGCGAACACAGACCTTGGTAGTTAAAAACTAAGACCTGTAAACCAAATGCTTTCATCAATCTTCTCTCCCTGGGAAACCTATATTATCGAGTTTTATTAAAGGGTTAAATGACTTAACAGTGCTGACCAAGAGTAAGCATATAGTTATTCTAGTCCCATGAATGGGTTTAAGCCTGGGTCTTGAAAGCAGTCCTACCCAGCCCACTGAAAGACAGGAGACTATACAACAAAGTGATGACAGAGTATGTCACACAGTCACCCAGCTTCACAAGTGTACATGTCAACAGCAAGCACGAAAATCACTACGTGAGATGTCACTGTGGGCTGATACTACCCAGATCTCCCCAGGCCTATCCACTGTTATCATGGAACTCTCCTACAGTTATTCAGGGTCAACACCAGGTTAGTAATTCATGGTTTTCAAATTTCAATGAAGTGTATAATCTAACCAAGGTAGCCATATGCTCCCATCTGTCTGAGGCTATGATGTCAGCTCCAACCGATTAGATAAATCAGAGCAAATGACAGACATTCAAACATCTGCTCCTATACAAACCTTCAACACCCTTGGGCAACAACAATAGTTGAGTATGGGCACAGTGTCCTGTGGATACCCATGAAGTACATATTAAACCAAATGGCCACTAAGTATGGGTCCTGGGATGCAGCCATCCTGAGAAATGAATACCCTCAGCCCTCCATATCTGAGGGCTCCCTGTCTGTGGATTCAACCAACCAGAATGAAAACATTCCAAATATTAAAAAAGAAACATTATCCCTATAATGAGTGTATATAGACTTTTCTTGTCCTTATGGCATAAGTATTCATAGAGAATCCAGTATTATAAGTATCTAGTGATGATTTGAAGTATATTGGAAAATGTGTATAGATTATATATAAATAGTATAGCCCTTCTATAGAAGGGCTCAAGCATTAATAGATTTTAGTACCCAGAGAGATCCTAGAACCATCACCATAGATCTGAAGGACACTAGTATTTGGTTATTTTTCTACTCTAGTCTTAAATGTAGACACACCAACAGACTCTGAAAACAATTTCACTAACCACTGCCAGCCTTGGAGACAACTGGGAAGAGACTGCCAAGAGCAACCACAAAGGAGGACTTCCCAGTTACTAATGCAAAACCAATGGCCAACATCAAGCATGGAAAGAAAGGTAAGGAAGGCTGGCCTGTCCACAGGTGCCACCTCAAGTTGTAACGCTGGGGGCTCTGTCACCTCTTATAAAGCTTCATCCAGACCTGAAACTTGCCCTTTCCTTTGAACAACACTCAACATAGTTGAGATCAGCTGGTACTGTTTAAAAGATTCCATAACAAAAAGTGGTTAGGAATGTGATCTGTGGAAGCAGATGGATGTGGGTTCAAATCCCAGCTTTAGCAAGTAAAACTGAACCTTGAGCAGAGTGCTCAACACTCTGTGCTACAGCCTCCCCATCTGTAAAACAGAGATGAGGCAGTTCCTCAGCAGAGTTATATGAGCCTCAAGTTCATCTAGGAAGCTTATTCTAAGAACAAGTCCAGGAATGGGGAAGCAGTCATGACAGAAAAGTCTAGCTCATTCCTATGTACTACAGCTCCTACCTTTTCCATACTTGGAACTATAATTAGCATTCAGTATCTGGCCCGCTTCCCTGACTCGGCATTTCTACTATTTATCTCCACATGGACTCACCCTGACACTCTTCCTCAACCATGTGTGCATAGCCCAGTGTCTGCTCTAAGAAGTGTGCCTTGTCTTCAAATGATTGGCAGCAGAGGTGGTATCACCTGGAGAGAAGACTACTCTCTCACACCAGGATGTAATTCCACCTCTGATATGCCAACAGTGTGGTCACAGTGGAAGAGCCTGGCACACGCAGAACCATTCATTTGGTCCATGACAATGAAGAACCTACAGGGTATTCTATCAGTTCTCTCCCTCCCTCCCTCTCCTCCCCTCTTCCCCTCTTCTTCCTCTCCCCTCCTCCCTACCCTGCCAATTCATCAGGATTCAGTGTCTCCAGCTCAGAGAATCTGGATCCCAGATAGTGAGTTCATGAAGTAACTAAGAAGTCCAAGTGACTTGAACATAGTAGAGAATTTTCCTGGAGCTGGGAAATGTTCTCAATCCCAACCAGGGAACAGAAGAAACTAACAATGCTAGAAAGGATGGGGCTGGGATACCCTTCCATAACTCCTGCCCCCTTTTATGTGTCCAGGGGATCTGCTGCAGGTATGGTTAGGAGGTATGCCAGAGTATGTTGGCTCAGGGTCCCACATGGCTTCCTGCCTAGACAAACATGTCTCCACAGCCCCAGTGGACTATCACCTCCACAGGTCCCTCAGGCAGAACTCACACTAGCTCATTGTTCTTACTCCTACCAGCAGCCCTCCGACTAGTGCTCATTACACTTGCCCATAGCAACCCCAGCAGGAATGTGCCTGATCTGAGTACACTGTGCAGGTCTTGGGACCCGGTGTTGCAAGGCTTTGGGGACCACGGAGTTGGGGCCCTCCACTGTCTCAGAGCCTTGCTTCCAAGCCTGGAATCAAGGATCAAAAGAGCACGCTGTGAAAAGGCCACTAAACTGATAGAGATATTCAGTTCATGTCTATCATCAGAATTTTGGTATTGTATAAACAAGTTTTACTGAGCAAATTCCCAAAATAAAATTAAAAAAGAGGACCAGGGACAGTGCCTGGGTTTGATCCCTAGCAATGCCTAAATGAAGCACAGAGGCCACACCTTTAATCCTAGCACTTGGGAGATGGAAAGAGGAAGGTTAAGAATTTCAAGGCCATCCTGGATTATATAGTGAATTTGAAACCAGCCTGAGCTGCATGAGATCCTCCCTCAGAAGGAAGAGGTCCAACTCCCATGAAAATGGAGTGGGTGGGGTTCCTTAGCTCTTTGGTGTCTCTACATCATTGGCTACACCAACCCCATAAACATCTACAAAGACCCTTCAAAATTAGTAGTGTTCTACCATATTCTGTACCCCTTTGGACTTAGGGAACTTCAGGACTTCAGGAAGACAAGCAGATAGGATCTCAGTATCACCTTGACATCCTCACAGTCTCCTCAACCTAGTCCACTGTATCTCCCAGAAGCCACCCCACGGGCACTCACCTGTCTTCTCTCAAGTCTGGTCCAGATCAGACGATGCCAGTGCAGGACTATTTCAGCACTGTGTCCTCAGCCTCCTCCACAGTTTCTACCTGGGACAGTAGCAAATGACTGTCAAAAAGCAACATAAACCTGAGACATGAGGGTAATTCAGAGCCAAATGCACCTTTCAAGGGCATTTATCTCTTGCACAAGAGTAGACTGTCTCCATACTGAGGGGCAGCAACTTTGAGGGTCTTAGGATGGGAATTTTACAATGATCTCCTTCTGATACATGCAATTTTTTAACTTCTTGAGGACTAGGTAATATTCTGCAAAGTACAGCACCTGCTTATGGAGTGAGCATTAAGAGTTAGAGAAGCCCATTACACTTCCTGTTCTGAGAAATACCTCATCCATCTCCATCCTTCGCAGGCCCTTTCTAAATCAATGCCACAGGCCCGTGCAACAAATCTACCCATCCATGTGTCCTATTCCAGCAGATACATCAGAAACTTGGTCACTCATTAAGTAGGGGACACATGCTAGTACCCCATTTTTGAACAAAAACAATGTGCTTTTACATATCAATGAGGTTCAACCAACTTTCTCTGAAAGTCAAGATAAATTAAACCACAAGTGTGGCTGCAACCACAAAGTCTGCAGGTCACACCACTTCTGAAATGTAGTGTGCTCCTAGAGGACCTAGTCTACTCAACTCCTAGGATCCCCCAAAGCTCTACTCAAGGCTCGCCAGTTGCACAAAAGTAAGTCTAATCCTCCTTGTAGAGGGTTTATAACTCTATTCTTGCTTTCTGACAATTAACCACATATGTCCTGAATCTTCAGCGAACATCTATCTATGCAGTTTTGTTTATTTCTATTACTCAGATATTAGTATCTTGTGTACAGGGATCAAGCCTTCCAAGAATGCCCCAGGGTATCCAGCACAATATGTTGTTGTATTATGTATTGTACGAGTGTATGTGGGTACCATGGGATGCACGTGGACACGAGAGGATAACAGGCAGGAGTTGGTTCTTTCCTTCCACTACATGAGTCCTGGGGATTGACCTCATGTTGTTAGGCTTGGCAGCAAGTGCCTTAACCTGCTAAGGCATCCTACTGAGCCAGCTTGCAGGCCTCAGCACTGTATTTTATATTGTGATTGGCACATAGGTAGTGTTCGGTTACTACCTGTTGATTGATTCGTGCCCCTGGCTAGGTCTCCATAGCTGTCAGAAATCTATTTCATTCAAAGAAACAAAACTAAGGCTGGAAAAGAGCATAAGACTAACTACACATTTTAATCTAATTTTTAGTTCATTCCATATTTTCCCTAAGCAAACATTTGTAAATTTAATCTTCATGACAGACATCTCCTGTCTCCCAATACCCACAGTCCTTCCTCCAGTTCACTTCCAAGATCCAGCCAAGAGATTCATTGTTCGTGCAAATCCATCATCTTCTTCCACTGTGTTAAACCTCTAAGTGGCTTCCCATTGTCCCTGGGCCCTGGTCCAAATCCTCCATCTAAGTCCCTAGGCTCTCTGGATCTAGGCTTGCTGCCTTTCTTACTCCATCTTCTACCACATCCCACATCCCTCTTGGATCCAGCACATTCAGCTTACCACTCATAAAATGTCCATTCCAGCCTCTCTCTATGCCAAACTCTCACTTGTGGTCTCCCCTCTCTCCAGAATATTCTCCTTAAATTCTCCTCCCATCCCCTGCACACTTTCACCCGGACAATTGCTATTTCACCTTCAGTTTTCAGATAAGTAATCCTTATTCAGCAAGGACTTGCCTGAGTCCCAGATATAACATACAGCCAATGGTATCCTACATCTCCTCCTCACCGGGTGTCTTCTTGTTTGTTTTTAACCTCAGATCCCGTGACTACTGACGGTGTTTCTCTCATTCATCTTAGTATCTTCAGCAGAGAACAATACAAAGAGAACTGAAATGTAAATGAATTTCCAATAAATGTTCAGGAAATCTTTCCTAGTCACAATCCTTTCTGATCTTAAAATCACTATATTCTAATGTTTGGGGGACTACTGCTTTGAGATTAAAACCTATAATCAAAAAATTCCACCCAGATAGAGAGTGGGTAAAGTCATATAAGGACTGGAGTTTGAATCCCCAGAACTCTCATAAAATGTAACCCCAGTGTTGTGGGAGGCAGAGACAAGAGATTCCCCCAGAGCAAGATGCCTAGCTAGGCTGGCTGAATTGGTGAGCTCTGGGTTCAAATAAGGGTCTCTGCCTCAATATATAAGGTGGAGAGTGTTTAAGGACACCTAATGTCAATCTCTGGCCCCACCACATTTGAACATACCTACACACACATCTACATACATATACAATGCCAAAGAAATGCTATACTAAAGAATTCCATAAACTCTTAACTCTACACAGTTTAGCTTAGCAAATACACTTATTTACATCCCCTGCCACAACTTTATCCTCTGCCCTTCTCATAGCCCTTATTTGTGGTCTGTGGCTTATGGGACATGAGAGGAAAGGGGGTGCAGTTATCACCACTGACATAATTAACTACCTCCCATTAGTACTATCAACAAACCTGTGTTTGCCATATTTGGTAAATCATCCCTTTCCTCCCTATTTCCCCAAGTCCTAAGACTGATGCTTATGTGCAAATCTGAGACAGTTTCACAGCTTGACAAACAACCACAGTTAGCCTTGTCTATACATGGACTAGCCAGACACATTTGGAATGTAGCCTCATATTAATCTCACTCTTGACTGAAGTGTCCCAGATATGACTTAGTCCTCTGGTCTAAAGCAGTAGTCCTGGATCTCAGAAGCAAAGAGCGTCAGAGTCATGGCAAAGACTTTCTAATCTCCATCCCCAGAGTCTCTGATTCAGAAGGTTTGAAATTCTGTGCTTCTAAGTTCCCCAATGATATCGACACTGTGTTGACCCAGGGATCACACAGTAAGCATCTGTCACTTAGGAATGTTTCACAACCCTCACTGTGAATAAGATTCCCTCTTCTCCCATGGATTTGTGTTATGATTATAGCATGTGAGTAAAGCCTTATCAACATATCACAACTGATGATGACATGCAGTCAGGATAGAGAGCTATCTATAAGTAAATGTTGGCCTGATTAAAGACAATGGTCCCCATGGAGGCCCTTAAAATCATTGATTTATATGATACTGGAAGGAGTTATTGAGATTCCCTCAGAGGTTTAACTGAGGGAAAGGTAATGAATATTGAAGATCCCAGGCCAAGAGAGTATATGGATGAAGTACACCAAGAGGAAAGAAACCAAAGTGACCAAATGCCAATTTTACTTCACCTGCGTGGGTGCCCCTTTTGTGGAAACCCTTTACATAAAGTATGCTTGAAGCTACAACTCCTTCATCTTGGCTGTAGGACTGGGCCACTTACAGGAAGAAAGGCCTAATGTATAGGATGCCTATGTCCCTTCTCAATGATGGAGCAAGCAAAATATAGATCTGTACATTAGTAAACCCAAATTAAATGTAGGGAAAAATTATGCCATCATTCTCTCTCTCTATTTTCTATTTTCATAGTCACTAAATTAAACTATGACCTCTGTGAGAATGCCTATCATTATCTCCAACACCCAATTCAGAGTACACAGCCAGACAGTAGCAGCTGACTTAAAGGATTTATTCTGAAAGGCTTGGGGGCTGGCTCAGTCAGTAAACTGTTTGCCCCACAAGCATCAAGACCTAAGTTCAATGCCCAGGACCATTCTCCCCTCAAAAAAACGCAAACAGGTTCTGTGGTGGACATTTGATATTTGTAATCTTAGCCCTAAGGAGGTAGAGACAGAAGGATTAGCTACCCTAGATTCCACATGTGCGCATACACGGGGAGAGGGGGGAGGGGGTGAAATAACTACTATTCTGGGTTCTAAACAAAGATAATTGGATGAAGCTAAGTCTGCCTTCTTGGAATATACACTCTAAGAAGATATAACTGTATAATTGTACCTATATACTATCTACATAAAAAAATAACTCAGATTTTACTACATATTACTTATACAAATCTAAGCAATCCAAGATATATATATATAAAACTTAAGTTTCATTAAAATGTTTATATGGCACATAGCATATACAAAAAATCAGAAAGCACAGAACAATAGTCAGCCAGTCTCAGGAGAGTGACTTCTATGTCAGTAGGAATCACTGCCCTTTTTTCTTCCTGTAATACACTCAGCATCTAGACTAGGTTTGGCACTAAGAGAGTCTCAACAAATACTTATTCAATGGATGAATGGACTGAGCCTCATAGAGCAGCCAAGGGATGTACCTTCCAGATCTTTCCAGGGATAGGATGCAGGAAGAGCGGGGTTACTGCGGAGAAACCCTCAGCCTTCCCAGCCTGGAGGCGAGATGGCACACGCTGTGTTTGCACTCAGTGTTCCCTGAGAGGTCTTAAAGACTCCCCCACACAACCTTCAATGGCCTCTCAGAATCCACGCAGTGCACAAAGGTCTGACTGTGCTTTTAGCCAAAGGCAAACAAAAAAAGGTGAAATACCACATCGGAAATGTCACCACACAGTCATTTCCACACTGCAATTGTGTTGACTTGGTGAAGAAATTCAACGGAACTGAAGACCTCTGTTCAGACTGGAGCTTTGAATGAGAATCCCCCAGCAAACAGTTCAGATTAAGTCCATTTACTTTTCTGAATTATCAAACCAAGATCTTCCCAGGGAAGGACTTCTGCAAGGGACCCTGAGGTGCATGGCTGCTCATCTGACACCATGCTCACAATCCTCTGAGCTCTTAATTAAAGTGTGTCTGTGGCCACAGAGTGGGACATTTCTCTACCTCAGAAACCCTCGAAGTATAGCTGCAGGTTATAAAGATGAAAAACAGTTGTGTACCTAGAAATCTACCTGAGATGCCAAAGGTTATTTATGCATTTTGTGCTTCTGAATTCTCAAACCTACAGGGAAAGGAAACTGTGATTTAACTTTGACTACACCGTGGGAAAATGGAGACGCCTCCATTATCACCAGGTCCATGAGCAATGGAGGAGACAACTTGGGGAAGACCCAAAGGTCCAACCAAAACCTACTCCCTTCTCCCCCACCACCAGGTCTACAACAACCCAGTCATCCCTTCCACTTTTATACACCCATTCTACAGATGGGAAAATTGAACCTTAAAGAGATTAAGCAACATGTCCAAAGTCACCCAGCTAGGAAAGAACCTACCAAAGAAGTAAAATGGTGACCTGGCCCAAGCACCCCAAGTATCCAGCCCTAGTTAGCAATCTTCAGGTGATATTGGGTGATGCTGATAATAATGGTGGTGGTGGTTTAAGAAATGCTAAATAACAGGAAAAAAATCATTTTTTCATGTGGTTATTTACATTATTACCCTGGAAAGGAAGAGTGTGCCACGAAGGTACAAAGGGCAGGTGTGGTGGTTACTTCTTCCTTGTCAACTTGACAACTCGGAATAACACCTTCAGAATGTGTCATGCTGTGGGTGTGTGTCTGCAAGAGAGTTTCTAGAAAGGTTTAACTGGAAAGGGGAGATCTACCCTGAACATGGGTGACACCATCCCATGGATAGGGGTTCAAGATTGAATTTAAAAAGGTAAAAGACCAGGACATTTACAGCAAGACAGTGTTTTAAGGGGAAAAAAAAGAGGACATGAGTGGGGGGGGGCGTGATAGGAGCAAACATGGTTGAAATACATTGTGTGAAATTCTCAAATTGTTAAAACATTGTATGATTTCTACAAAAGGAACAAAACTGAGCAGAGCACCGGTCTTCATCACTCTCTGCTTCCTGATTGCAGACACGGGACCAGCTGCCTCGTGCCCCGCCCCCTACAGCTAGAGCTGCTCATGCTTTCCCCACGATAATGGACCAAACCCTTCCACCGTAAGCCAAAGGGAACCTTTCCAGGTTGCTTTCGTCGGCTATTCTGTCATAGGAACAAGAGAAGTGACGAGTTCAGGAGGGAATCCTCTGCCCTAGCCACAGGCCTCTGGGGACTACCTCCATGACAGCTCTTCAAGAGTCGGCAGACCACAAACTCTCTCCGAACTGATGACAGCAAACGTGGGAAGAAACAAAGACATCTCAGTGGATTCTGCAGGGGGTGCCGGGTGGAAATGTCATTTAGCTTGGAATTGTCTCCTTGAGAAGAAAGGATATGTCATTCATGCGAGCTGGCTATGATGTCCCTGAAAACACTAGTAGCTGTGGGAGAAAGAGCAGGAGACGAAGGGGGGACAATCAGCAGCGTGATCCACTCATCCCTCCTAATTCTCATCACTGGTATGAAACAATTCCATGTGTTAGCACATAATTACATAATGTTACCATTGTCATCTTGTCCTCTTATTTCACTTCACTAACTGGATTTTTAACTCTGGATCCAGCTGTCACTGTCTTCCTCTCTTATAGGTCATTCTCCAGACTCAGCACTATGCTGTGATGGAACCCATACTTAATGGATATTTGTGGTATGATTTACTGAGCAACATTGACTTCAGTCAGGGTCATCTATCAGAGAGTCTCCTATACATTAACAAATTAGAACCATTAGAACCAAATCCCAGAGTTTGTCTAGGGTCCAGGAGGAAAAACAAGCTGACTTTCCCGGCCCAACATAATAGTGCTTGTCTATAATTCAAGAGATGGGAGCAGAAAGGTCACCATTTGAGGCAAGCCTGGTCTACATAGTGACCAGGTACATATCACAATTATACTACAAAGTACTATGCAAGTTATTTACCCTCTGTGAGCAATAGTTTGCTCAGCCAAACTGTGGCAAATATTACTGAGATTTGGCAAGGATTATATTAAACAGTGTTTGTGAAAAGCTTCGGAGGCATCAACAAATAGTGACTATTTGCTACTGTTACTATTCTGTTCAATAACTCTATCTTTACCTACCTCATCACAAATAATCACTCTTAGTGTTACCACAGAATATTATAATAACGTATTATCATTTAAATGATAATACACATAATGATCTATAATACCCAGGGTGTATGCTATAGTTACCATATACTTGTACTAATCATGATAGCCTTAATTACACACTTAATGTGCTCTAGGCTTTGTCCTACAAGCTATGCTTGTGTTAATTCACCTAATCCTCTGCAGGTAGAGGTGAAGGAACTCACCCAGGGCTATGTAGGAGGGGCAGACCAGCATCTAAAGTGAGGCAGCCTGGTTCACAGTGCAATTGGCTGTACATGGGCTAAGCCAGTCACCCCGGGCTGTGAGTTTCACAGTCATGCTCTCCATGTTTGACTAACTCTTAACACCTCTCCAGCACTACACTCCAGGCCTGTGGTTGTCTATAAAAGGCCTGAACAAAGGTGATGCCATTGGCAAACAACACTAGGACTTCAAGAATTAACAAACACAGGAGAGAAGACGGCAACTTTCCAGTGTTCAGGTGCCCAGTACCCAAAGCCCTGGCCACCTGCACATTTCTGGCTCAGTGAAACAGGATAAGAGCTGAGCTGGAAGGCTGACTGATTTTCATCCCCTAAGGAAAATCAGTCACTAAGTTAACAGAATCAAAGCCCTGGTGGCTCATTATGCCATGAGTCACTGCACCTGAGGAGTGAGCCGAGCCACAGTATTGAAAGTAAGCATGGCAACATGTAGACTGGTCAGTGGACACAGTGAAGACCCTTGGGGCTCTATCCAGAAAGCAACCTGGGTGGATGGCCAGTCCTTTCTTCTCGAGGAGACATTTCCAAGTTGAAGAACTTTCTTGAGGCAGTAGTAACACACTGGGCGACCCACCACCCTTCCCCTTCCTAGGCATGCACAAGTCGTCTACTCTCTGAAGGTAAGTGTCAGTAAAAGACACTAGCATGCAGTGAAATAAGTGCAAACTTGCTCCCAAGCCACCCATGGCTTCCGATCTTACATTTCCTCTTCTCCACAGTAAGTATAATAATACAGTCTGTCTTGTAGGTTTGATGAGAGAAAGCAACTTATCTTACACTGTGCAGCGTGGTGAAGAAACCCTCTGTTCACAGAATGCGCTAATAAAAATACTAAAGTAATGATAACACCCAGCTCATACATAGCTCGTGTTGTATGCCAGCAACTGCCCTAATTGCTTTATGTGTATTTGATCCTCACAGCAATTGTATGGGATGAAAAATATGCTCACTTATAGATGAGAAATTAAGACACAGAGTTGCCAACTAGATTGTCCAAAGTCACACAGCTAGTGAACAGCTTAGATGCCATTCAGGTCCAAGCGATCTGTTTTCACGTCTGTCCTCTGAACTGAAGGGCTACTTTCTGATAAGCTCAGTCATGAGCATTACAAAGCATAATCTAGGCAGCCTGCCTTGCTCCCTGAATGGGGACATCCCTTGGCACAGAGAATATTTGCTTACTCTTTACAGTGTATGAAATCTATCTTCTTAAGAAAGCGCTTAAGGCTGAGTAGTGGTGGCACACACCATTAATCCTAGTACTCAGGAGGCAGAGGCAGGCTGTGAGTTCAAGCCCAGTCTGGTCTACAGAGTAAGTTCAAGGATAGGCACAGAGAGACCTTGTCTTGAAAAAAAACTATAAAAAGAAGAGGAAGAAGGCTCTTGAGTCTGCTATGGATCTCAAACCTTGAGAAAGTTTGCCTGGAACTGCAGAAAAAAAAAATGAAGCAAATGAGTTTGATTGCTCTCTCTCTCTCTCTCTCTCTCTCTCTCTCTCTCTCTCTCTCTCTCTCTCCACCCACCATCTCAGGTTGACAGTTTACAAATAACCATGGTTTCCTCAGAGACCCACGAGCCCAGCCATTAGTAGTGAGGACAGATTCTCTCTCTGAGAGAACAAAGAACTTAGCCCTTTACACAAAAGCAAGCCTGCCTCTTCATCATCCATCCCCAACACTGAGTTCTATCCCTCTACCATCCAAGATTCAGACACAGGAGATGGTGAGCCCAAGTTGTCAAAAGAGCACACATCTGCTTTCGTTCATTGCTACCCAAGGATGGGAGTGCAAAGAGGAAGGCTAGCTAATATGAAGCCTCTTTCATCACTAGAAAATTCAGGACCCAAGAGATGATGAAGGATCTAATGAGATCATCATCATAGTCCCCCAAGTAAGCATGATGTGCATGCATCCATGTACCCCACAATCCATTACTATGAACCTATTCTAAACTAGGTGTACTCTAAATTACTATAAACTACCTTCTGATCAGGGAGGCTTTGTAAGTAGGCAGATCTTAAAAGTTATCAGGATTCATGCTATTACAGAGGAGCCATGGACGCTGTGAAGGGACAGAAAAGAGCTGACCTGTCAGCTGAGAGAAGATGGGTGAGGGCAGAATGCAGTGATCTCTGAGTTGAGAAAAGCAAGTGGAAAGTGTGTGTGTGTAGACATACACATGTGAATGGGTGTGCATGCACATGTAGGCACATGCAGCAGAGGCTAAAGATTAGCTCAGGTGTTGTACTCAGATGCTGACCACTGACCAGAGAGTCCCAGAGATCCTCCTGTCTCCACTTTCCCAGTGCTAGGATCACAAGTACACATTATCACTCCTGGCTTTGCTTCCCTCCGCCTGTCACGGGCTCTGGAGAGCAAACGCAGGTCCTCACGCTTGCACACCAACTATTATGCAGATTGAGCTTTCCCTCCAGCCTTGAGATCCTTTCTTGACTCCAGTTGACACTGAGCCTCCTCCAGTGTCTTAGAAACTTACACAGTTGCCATCCCTGTCACCTAAGAGGGTGGTAGGTACGACTAGATATTCTAGAATGGCTATGGTGATCCAGCCCATGAGCCCTCTAACCCAAGATTGAGGCATTAACAGAAAACATCAGAGCTGGATGATCCCGCAAGTTGTCCTCTGATCTCTACACAACTATGAGGCACACACACACACACACACACACACACACACACACACACACACATCTTAACATTAACATGTTGGCAGCTTTAATCCCAGCACTCAAAAGGCAGAAGTGGGTGGATCTACAGAAGCAATGGGGCAACATAGAGAAAGACCCTGTCCCCAAACAAAACATGTTAAGAACATTTTCTCCATTAAACCAGACCCTCTAGCAAATGGCAGTGGAGTATCCCGTTTCTCAGATGTAAACCCTGGAGTCATCCTAGTCTCTCTTTTCTCTGTTATCTGCCCCTAATCAATCAGAAAATCCTATTTACTTCAAATCATAGCCATAACCCATAACCTGTGCTCGCTGACTCCTCCAGTTAGCATACTCCTTCCTTCTCTTTTCTGGTCACTAAGCAGACAGGTACTAGCTTGCCAAATCAGCCTCTCTGTCCATGCCACAGAAGATAGTCACTCACCAGCTCCTTTTCCTTCATGGCCTGAATGATATGTCTCAAACTGTAATGTACACACAAATCATCTGCATGTCTTAACATGTACTCTAATTTCATAGGATTGCACTCTGAGTTTGGCCCAGCCATGGGTCACATTGGGGAGTGCAGAGTTTAGGCCACTATGTAGTCACTAGCGTATTGCCTGTCTATCCCTGCTAAAATGAAACCTGTATGAGAGCCAGAACTTTTCTTTTGATTGCTTTTATATCTCTTATCATTTCCATCAGGATTTTGCAGAATACATCATGTCACTGGATGGTTGGATTGGGAATCATGAGGGTATGGAGCAGGCACAGGAGAATCCTAGAAAGCCATCAAGTAAGTCCTAGGGGCTAGGCAGAATCACACATGGTGATTTTCCTGTGTGGTAAGTCAGAGGAGACAATAATACCAGGTCAGCTGGAACTCAGCCATTGGGGTGAAAAACTTAGTTGATACAGGGATGAGAGGCAAAACCCAAAGGTCAAGGACTAGAATGGACCAGAAAGCTATAGAAATGACATAACAAAAGATCAGGCTCAAGACAATGGCTTTAGCTGAGACTATAATGCCTAATGCCATTAGCAGTGTGGATAGTATAGAGCCCCTAAAAAGACGGTTGTGACCCAACACCGAGTGGGAAGGACAGGTTCTATTTTATTTCAACCACCCAATTAGACTGTAAGAGACATATCCCCTGAAGTTTACTATCCCCTGTGTTTAAATAGTCCTGTATTTATTTCTTTCTAACTTAAAGGATGTCTCCAGTATTCCAATGCAACATGAAGGCTTACTAGCATATCATATACTAATGCTGACATTAATGATAGTGATTATGATCACAACAGAATCTCACTTTTCAAAACGATTTGAAAATAGCAACAACAAATTACATCCTTTAGAAGCTTGCCAGGTACCAAACAGTATTCCAAAGACTCATTTAATCCTGCCAACATCCTAATGAAGTAGGAACCATTATTATCACTACGTATAGTGAAGAGGTGGAATCACAAAATAGTGATACTTAAAATCAAACACTAAATAGAGCATGTAAGAGCCAAATTATAAAATTATAAAAGAAAGATGGTGAGTGGGAATTTTTATCATAAAAACTTGTGGGGGTGGGGGACATTGCTATAACTTAACTCAAAAATTAGCTATAAATTTCCTGGTGGGCCAGAGAGAAAGGAAAACCAGATGGGTTTTAACTAAAGGTAACTTCAGGCAAAGTGTAAAAAAAAAAAAAAAGATCCCTATGGGCCTAAACCAGAAACTTTAAAGGGGCATGGTCAGGGTGAGCTTGGTCAGGGTGAGCATGAACAGAGTGAGCATGGTCAGGGTGAGCATGGTCAGGGTGAGCTTGGTCAGGGTGAGCTTGGTCAGGGTGAGCTTGGTCAGGGTGAGCTTGGTCAGGGTAAGCATGGACAGGGTGAGCATGGTCAGGGTGAGCTTGGTCAGGGTGAGCTTGGACAGGGTGAGTATGGACAGGGTGAGCTTGGTCAGGGTGAGCTTGGACAGGGTGAGCATCGTCAGGGTGAGCATGGTCAGGGTGAGCAATGCCTCTCTAGAGGCAGAATCCGAGGGAAGTATGGAGTCAGAGGGGAAAGTGGACCCAGATGACAAAAAGACCAGCAATAATGAGAGCGGGGTGAAACCAAGACTAGAGGAAGGAGTTAAGATGTTCCACATGCAGAGAAATCAACCATCGATGTAAGCCATCAGTGCTGAAGAAGGTCAGCTGGGGAAATACAGGATTCTCATCCTGGGGTCCTGTAGTGCCTGGACCAGTGGCCACTAGACCAGTTGGGAAACTTACGAGAAATATGGAAAATCAGCTCCCACCCAGGACTACAAAGAATCTACATTTTTAACAAGACACTGCGTGGGTGATTTGAATTCAGGGCCAAGTGTGAGGAGGACCCCTGACACTCACTGGGCACTCGGGATCTGGTCTGAGTTTCATAGCAATCATATGATAAGGATCTCCTTCTTGTACCCACTTTCTAGATGAGGAAGTTGAGACTCGTCATCACTACAGAATAATGAGGCTGGGGGTTTGTTCCCAAGCCGTTAGCTTCGAATTCAATTCGTTTCTATTAAGGATTCTGTAGGCATGCAACCCAGGGGCCTGGGGAAGGGGTGGAAAGCAGAGAGAACAGCGGACACACTGATGCTGGCATCTGTTCTGGTATCTGGCCTGTATCAGTGCTTCAGCAAGTAACAGAAACTTCAGTCGTGGGTTCTGAAGGAAGGGGGGGGAGGCAGAGGTGCATGTGTAGTGGAGTCAGAGCTTTCAGCGAGCACGATCGGGGTAGGACTAAATCCAGCTCAGAAAACAAGCCTTTTTACACTGTAACAGAAGATAAACTGCTGGCCCAGAAGCCGCCTCATCTGAGAGGTGCCACCACGCCCCCGCCCCCACTTCTGCCAGCTGCATGCAGTGCTGTGACATCCTCGGGGCTGTTCCACCTCTTTAGCAAAATGTCAGTGTGGGAGCAAACTGAGAACGAACGTGTCTTTCATTTGCCAATTAGTCATGTACCACTTGTAACGACTCTCGTGTGTGATTTGTGTGTGCGTGCGCGCGCGCGCGCGCGTGTGTGGCATGCCATTTAACTTTCTCTTTAGTTGTGGTTGGTTTTGTTATGTGGGTAAGGGCTGTCCTGTGTTTAACTGGATTTCCCAGAGCCAAGTGAGGACACATGGCATAAACTTCAGGAGGTAGAGGTTCAATGGTTACAAGTTCAAGGTCATCTTTACCTATGTGGTGAGCTCAAGGACAGTCTGGGCTACATTTTTGTCTCAAAAACAACACACAGGAGGAGGAAGCCAGGAGGAGGAGGAGGAGGAGGAGGAGGAGGAGGAGGAGGAGGCACAGCAGCAGCTACTCTTACTGCTAGATTGCCCCCTCCTAAGAGTGGGTAAGTCCCCCAGTGTTCTTCCAGGGAGATCGGGCAGGGTCAATTGCCAGGAGTCGTCCTCATGGCCCCTGCCTTGCCCCACTGAGCCTCAGGGAATCCCTGCTGTGCTTCTCTCTCTTTTTTTTTTTTTTCCATCTTCATGGGAAACAGCAAATTCACCACAAGTGGGTGTGTGGTATGAAGGCACTAGCCGGTGTTCCTGTCTAGGCTGCTGCTTTGCTGTGCTGTTTTCCTGCCCCTTCTTGAGAAGATAAGATCTGGGCAGGCTTGTGGTTCTCTCCCACTGGCCCTCAAAGGTGACAGCAGGACAGGTTCCCACCTTGCAGGCCCCTGCTCAGAATCACACACCTCGTCAATGTTTGTAGTGAGTTTCGGTTCACTTGAAAGTAGCAGTGGGAGATGCAGCTTCCCAGAACACAGAAGGAGATCCAGGCCTCTGGGCTCCCCTTTCCTCTCCTAAGATCTTCAAGTCAACCCGATTTGCATGCCCTGACAGCCTGAACCTCCCAAGTGGAGATTGGAAACCTGAGGTTCCTAGAGATGCTGCCACCTTACCCAGCGGATGGGGCTGGAAGAAAAGGAGGATTTAACAGAGTACGAGACATCGAGGTCTCTGAGGAACAAGAATTAGCCCTGTCCTGTAACACTGGGACTAGCTGGCTCCTTACCAGAGAATTCCTCCAACCCAGGAGGAAAGAAACCCACCTTCCATCACACCTCCTTCCTCTAAAGCGTCCCCATCTCCTTCATCCCCTTCAAAGCCCTTGACTGTAAACAGGTAGTGGATACAGTTCACCTTGGCACCCCCCCCCCCCCCCGAGAGATCACTGGGAGATTAGAACAGCTGTGTCAGGACTTGCACTGATGGATGGTGGAGGAAGGAGGTTTGTCTCTTAACTTGGAAGCATCAAGGCCTCCTGACCCGGGTCTCAGGGGTCAGGCTGGAGAGACAGAGAAAAACAGAGGCTGGGGTTTACAGTGTGTGAGTGGGAGTCTGCTGTGGCTGTGGCCCCAAGTGACTTGAGGATAACCTTTACCAATGACGAGCCCAGCAGCCTCCTGTGACATAAGTCAGAGAATCAGGCCTGCACCCTAAGTCCTCCAGATCATGAGGCCATAGAGGGGAAAGGGACAGCTCTGGGCTGGAAGTCTGGACATACACAGAACTAAGACAACCAGATTTAGAAAAGAGGGGGGGCTGTATAAACTGTGTCCTACCCGGCTTTCATCTCTTCCTTTCCTGCTCCCTGATGTAATAAACTAGTTATAGCCTCAGCATCTCTCTGTCTCTCTCTGTTCCTGTCTCTCTCTGCCTCTCTGTGTGTCTGTCTGTGTGTCTATACGTCTCTGTCTCTCTCTCTCTCTCTGTCTCTGTCTCTGTCTCTCTCTGTCTCTCTCTGTCTCTCTCTCTCTCTCTCTCTCTCTCTCTCTCTGTCTCTCTCTCTCTCTGTGTGTGTGTCTTTCTCTCTCTCTCCCTCCCTCCCTCTCTCTCCTCTCCCCCTCTCCCCTCTCCTCTCCTTGGTTGTATTTGTGACATTCAGTCCTAAGTACATGTGAGTCTTACTTAGTGTTCCCCAAATTCCACTCACCCAGACTTTAGAGGAACCTGGCTTCCTGAAGTGACACCCTGAAGAGCAAGTTGGAGAATCTGTTAGTCACATGACCAAGTGGAATAAGATGGGGTGCTTCACACAAACCCAGACCAATCTTTTGTTCTTGCATCCATGACTCCTCCTAGCAGAGCCTGAGCAACACCCCCCAAAAAACCCAGAAGACGTCTTCCCAGAACAGAGCATGGGGCCATGCAGAGCATAGGTTCTGGGCCCTTCTCCCCTGCTCCTCCAAACTGTATTCTGGTTCCACCATTTACTCTGTGACCTTGCAAACACAAGTAGATTTCTCTATACTTCATCCTCTCCTGTATAGAAAAGGGACAGAAATGATCCTTTACAGGACTAAGTGTATCCAGCAAGGGGCCTGAACAGATTTAGTGTTCAATCAGCAACAGCTGTTCTTCTTGTTTTCACTACCATAAATGTCACTGTCAGGACCCCCAACACTTCCCAGAGTCCCAGTAAGCTACTGTGAACACTGACGCCCAGTTTGCCCTGTTTAACCTAAGGGACTTGGGTGCCAGCGTAGCCAAGGATGGGTCTAATATTTTGAATAGCATCTAATGACTCCAGTAACTCTGTCTTTCGTCTTTGGTCTGAATCAATTTTTTTGGTTTTGTTTGTTTGTTATAGACTGAGAGTTTCCCTCTATGGTCTTGCCCTTGTTTCTTTTATCAAGTCTGACTGAAGGATTCACGATGAGGTTAAGCAGCAGCTCTGACGGGGCTTCTGCCAGTCACCACTTCGCATGGCTGCACCTCCTTCGGTTCCTCTTCCTGTCTTCTTTGCTGATCTGGACTCTGACTGATATTCTTGTCACAAGGTCATTGCCCAGGTGAGCTCAGCTCAGCGTGAAACAAAACAGCTTATCTGAACGCACCACACAGTCCGCAGTCCGGGCAGGGAGGGACCTCCTTCCTCCATCTCCTGTTTTCTTACCAGCAAGTGGACGTTTTACTTTTCTACTCCATCTTGCAAAAGCCAGCCAGAAAGGATAGTTACTGACTCTGGATCCCTCAGATGGGGCGCATAAACTGCCTCCTGGTCTTAGGAGCTGGGTACCCAGACTAGTGCCTGGCAGTCAGTCCCTCAACTCTCTGCTTGGGGCTAACCACTTGGCTTTAAATGATGTCTGGGCCAAAATTGTTTCCCCAAAGCTCATAACGTTTGTTTATTTTTGAAGTTCAGTTCTAGATCAGTTGGGTACTCTCCAGGGCAGAGACACTCTTGATTGGCACTGAATCTTTCTCTTATCCATATTTGCCCCCCTCCCTGCTCCCGAGTTTTTGGGATCCCTAATGAACTGGCTGCAGGTTTGTGCCCACAGAGTGTTTTTGTACACTTGGGGCATGAGGCATGTTTTATAAACACACAGTTTACACTGCCTGGGAACTTAGGGGCTTTCCTCTGAGCGGGAAACAGCTGTGAGGAGCTTGACCAACCTTCGTTTTGTGGAGAACAAGAAGTTACATCTGACCATCCGTGTGACTATATTAAGAGCTAGGTTCTTTAAAGAGGTAATAGATACAGCCAGCCACAGTGCCCAGGTTCCTGCTGTTACACCTCAGGATCCTCCCAGAATTCTGAGCTAAGAAGGGAGGCTTGCTGTCCTCACCTCCCTTGTTTCCAGTTTGATTTCTCAGAAATGACATTGCATGGTGCACTGCCCCATGTCTGGAGTCTGCATGCTGTAGCAGCACCTTCAGCTGACTGCTGTGGGCCTCTTAGATCACAGATTCATGGAATCATAAGCCTGGAGGATCTGCAAACGAGTCCTTCACTCAACACACAAAGTAATCACTTCCTCCTCTGTGCAAAGCCCAGTGTGAGTCCACACAGGTGAGGGAAAGCAAGCAAGACCCAACCCCTGCCCTCAAAGTATTGACAGACAGCAGGCCCTTCTACCATCTCTCCAAAGCCTTCTGCAGTCTCCCCAAGCAGACTCATGTTCTTCTGCTTTGTGTTCCCTGTCTCTGCAGACCCCTACCATGGTACCAACCACACTGCCTGTAGAAAATTCCAGAAGGCAGGACCTGCTGTGCTGGTGATACTAATGTTCTGTGGGCCCTTTTTTTTTTTTTTTTTTTTTTTTTTTGGTTTTTCGAGACAGGGTTTCTCTGTGTAGCTTTGCGCCTTTTCCTGGAACTCACTTGGTAGCCCAGGCTGGCCTCGAACTCACAGAGATCCGCCTGGCTCTGCCTCCCAAGTGCTGGGATTAAAGGCGTGCACCACCACCGCCCGGCTCTGTGGGCCCTTTTATAAGGTGTTCACAGAGGGGAAATAAGACCAGAGTAGATTCACTACATTTTTTGACTACTTTTACTAACTACCAGAACAAGACAAGGTTGATGACTGCTTGGGCAGAAATGGGAGGAACCAAAGAGATACTGGCTGATCTTGAGATCCAAAGGAGAAGCTGGTCAAAATGGGAAAATAAAGTCCGGTTCCCCTCTTAGCCCTCTGCAAACCTTCAATTATGTCTCAAGGAGAGCGTTTTGGTTTTCTGAGGCTGCCAAAACAAAATACTAAAACTGTGTGACTTCAGGAAAAAAAAATGACTTTCTCTCAGTTGTGGAGGATAGACAGATGTGCAAGGTCAAGGACATCTGAAGATATCTACTCTTGGCTTGAAAGCAGAAACTTCATCTCTTTGTCTTCACACAGTCTTCTCTCTGTACCCATCTGCGACTTGGTCTCTTCTTACAAGAACATTATTCATATGGGACTATGGACCATTCATATGACCTCATCTTTCTTTCATTATCTCCTTAAAGACTCTATCTCCTAATATAATCACAATCTGAAGGGTCTGGGAATTTGATCTTCAATATACAATGTGGGAAGAAAAGGACACAATTCAGCCCATAACAGAAATCAACACTGGTAGCCGGGTATGGTGGAATACACCTATAATTCTAGTATGTGGGATATTGGGGCAGGAAGGTCACAAGTTTGAAATAAACATGGGCTACACAGCAAGACTGTCAGAGAAGGAAATGGAAGAATGGGGATAGAAAATGAAGGGAAAATGGAAGGAAAGAAAAAGAAGAAGGAAAGAAGTCAATACTGGTGCTCAAGAAGTCCCAGGGAGCTTTCATTAAAGTCAGAGCCAATCAGTCCCAGAACCAAAAGATTGGGAATTTCTTTTGCACCAGTGACCAAACCTAATTCTGTTTGGCCACCACCCTCTCCTGTATACAGCCCCTGGTCCAGTCCCCTCTCCATTGCAGTGCCGCTACCTGAGATGTCTATATTTGAGACAAGAGCAAGGGGAGGTGTCAACAAACATATCTCCCTGGGGACTATGATAGAGAATGATATGAATGAAGACCACCTCCAAAGGAGACTACTGGCTTGTTTCTGAAAAGTCATCAGCAGAACACAGACAGAAATCCCAAATGCCTAATGTGCCAGCTCTGTGGAGAAGTGCCAGGCCACCAACAAGCAGCAGTGATGGATTTCTGAGTGCCAGCCAGAGATAATGGTGTGCAAGACAGAACCAACGTGGGGCAAAAAGAGATCCAGCCAGTGGCATGGCCTCCCCTTCCCATGGCTCCTTCTATTGGCTTGTACAGGGTCCTGAATCCTTAGCAGCCTCAGATGTTGTTCACTACTGCTTGCCAGTTGGCGAAGCATCACGTTGGAAAGGAGTACAGGATGTGGGCTCCCTGATGAACCGGTTCATTGTAACCAGACTGGGCTTAGCTTGATTTCACAATGCCAAGGCAGCAGGAGGAGGCTGCTGCTGACTCAGTGCAGGAAAGCCCAAAGGCAAGCTGTTAGGGGAGTGACTGGGGATGAGGCAGGCCCACAAAAAAAACGAATGAAATGCCTTGAGATGCTCAGAGCCCAGTCCCTAAAGTATAGCCGAGTTGTCAGAGGGGAAAAAAAGTTCCCAGTCTTCTCAGCTGCACCTGAGTAGATAGATGTCAGGGTGAAAAGTCCTGGAATACTTGCAGAGACCAGCGGCTGACTTCTCTGGGTGATATTTAAGCTTACTCCAAACCCTCTCAAGTGATCTGGATGCCATGCTCTGCCATCTCATCCTGAAATTGCACCAATGCCACATACACCAAACTGAGATGCCAGCTTTCCAGCTGTAAGCCAGAACATCAGAGGCAGCACATCTTCCTGAGCCGGGTAACATCTGGGATCTGCCTGGAGAAAGTCACATTTTGCTTTCCTTTCAGACAAAGACTAGATCAGTAGGAAGCAGAGAGGAGGCATAGTAGGGAATTGCCTCTGTCTCGGCAGAGACTTTGGGACAGACAGGACAGATGAGATCATGAAACACTGAGCCAAGTCACCATGGCCTAGAACCTCTGACACCATGAATCAACATGAGCCTTCCTTCCTTCGTGCTGTTCTTCCTCGGGTATTTTTGTCAACGAAAAGTTGACTGACGTGAAGACTGTTACTTTCATCTGAGAGCAATGAGAGCCGTGGAAGGGCGCATGGGAGAGGAAGAGATGGTATAATAGGATATGCTAACACGAATACTTACCGATCTGCCTAATGTTGCCTAGAAACGGAGAGGACACCTGGTCTTTTGTCTGAGCCCATCAGGATCTGCAAACTCCAAACTGAGGGTACTTTGCTCCTAGCAAGCAGAGGTAGGCAAGTGATTTACAGAGGTAACATGTAGACTTGTGCTTTCAAGGAGGCAGGACATCCCTATGGGCTCGCTGAGCTGGCAATAGAGGACATCTGTGCTGTAAGGCAACTCTCAAGAGTAGCTGAGATGCAAAGAGAGTGCTTACTTTTATAACAAACTCCCCACTCCTGAAAATCATTAAGCTCTGAATCCATCAACAGATTCCTCCATTCATGAGGTCAGCCCTCATGATCCAATCACCTCCAAAAGCCCCCTTCTGAACACTGCCTGCCGCACTTGGAACCAAGCCTTCAGCACATGACCTTTTGGGGGACATTTATGATACACATCATAACAATGGATTTCCACTTTTTTCTAGTCAAGTCCCTGTAATAGTGACTCCTGAGTTGTCCTTGTCGGTATACATCAGGGGACCTTCTTACAGAGAGTAACCTCCACCAGCTACCTCTTAAGGCCCTTCTCTGACATCTAGACACACTCTCCACCAAGATTTAGCTAGGAGAGGTACCATAAGTAATGGGGCTCCCCCTACTGATGGCTCATGTGGTGGGGGAGCCCAAGGAGAGTGTGGGGATGAGGCTCTCTCCTGTCGCTATTGAGAAAAATTAGTTTCAGGAGTACCTTTCACTCACCTACAGTCTGCTACTCTCACATAAGCATAGCTTCATCCCGAAGATTGTAGGAGTCAAAGTCCTTACATAAGTGCCAGGGCTCCCCAGACAATGCAGAATTCAAAACAAAGGCCAAGCATGGTGGTACATACCTGGAATCCAAACCCTGAGGAATCCGAAGCAAGAGAACCATGAGTTTGTGACCAATCTAGGCTATAAAGCAAGATCTTTTCAAAAATCAGGGGCGGGGGGGGGGGGTGGAGAAAAACTTGAAGTTATAGACTAATATGCCTTTAATTCAGTGCTAGGCTATACAAATGGGATGAGTTTTAGGATCTAAAATATGTCACCCTCAAAGAATCAATTGCACCAAGTAACTCAGTTAAACATCCATGCTGACTGCCTTGTGGAGAGCTGGCGTCCCTCTCCCCAAAGGAGTTCCAAAACATTGTTCACAGCTCAACACAAGCTGACAACATACCGGGAATGTGTCAAAAGAAGTAACTACATGAAATATAATATACATTGTTCTCAAAGTACCCTGACATCCAAGTGTCCCTAAAAAAAAAGAAAGAAAGAAGTCAACACCTCTATATGTGTGAAAAATATTACCAAGAACAAGCTGAGGTGGGGCGATGATGTGCTCAGATCCCTCTGCACAGTTCCACCTTTGAAAGGATTATGAACTGAGGACAGAAGGAAAGGCCTTGGATCCAGGAGGTCCCAGAGGCCTGAGCTCTTCCTAGAGTCCTGCCAGGGAAGGAACTCAGGGAGCCAGCCATCCCTCCTTAGGTGCTGAGTCACAGTGAAAACCCTTCACAGTTTTCCCAGCCTCAGAAACCCCAACACAGGAAGTCAAAAGTCTCAGGGAGAAACATTAGTTTCTGCTATTCCAACAAACACCGTGAAATAGTCTGAAGAGGCCAGAAGAGCATATGGCTATAGGGAAGATGGAGGCTCTATGGTTAACCTTAGGGTATCCCTCCATAGCCCAATTTTATACAGCCCAGTA
Source organism: Peromyscus eremicus (assembly GCF_949786415.1). Lineage (NCBI taxonomy): Eukaryota > Metazoa > Chordata > Mammalia > Rodentia > Cricetidae > Peromyscus > Peromyscus eremicus. The sequence goes on along the minus strand of NC_081422.1, from coordinate 45,676,506 downwards.
CCAAGGAGACTGAATGCTGCTCAAGTGCCCCATTACCATGATTCTGCCGTCTGTAATATCAGTTACTCTTGATCAAACCCAGTCTGAACAGCACGCTACGACCTTACATCATCCTGCTGCATCTCCTCCAGAGTGTCACTCAAACTGTGTGCCAATGGGCTATGCCCATTAGCACTTAGTAACTCACATATCAGATTGACTATCTCATGATCACAGTGCTTATATGTAAGCAACCCTTATATATACATTGGCCTGATGATACATCACGATGCACTCACCTCCCTTCATCTCATCATTTGATACCATGTTGTCTCACATCATCAAAGGATGAAGAAGGTAAATGCACCTTCAATATAGTATTTGAGACAGAGAGAGCATCCACATAACTTTTGTTATAGTGGTTTTAAAAATAATAATGTTATCATTTACTGCTATTCTCCTATCATGCTTCATTTATAAATTAAACTTCAGCATAGATATACATGGAGAAAAAAAACTAAAATATGTAAATTCGTTACTCTGTGGTTTCAGGCATCTGCTGGGGTTACCTAACATAGCTCTGTGAATAAGGAGGGCTGTTCTACTCAGTTTGGGAGCTGGCTAGACCTAGAGGATGGGACAAGGAAGACAATGAAACTGAGCTAGACTCAAGCCTGGGTGAGTCCTGGAATACTACTGCCATTATCCAAACATAAGGGAGTCAAGATGCTGGAATGACCAAGGACCTGAGGAGTTGAATGTGGATGAGCATACTCAGAGTCTGACCTGCCAGTGAGGCAGAAGATGGTCCAGCTAGTGGAAGATAGCTGAGAAATCATAAATCGACAGAAGGAAGAGAACGCAGGTAGTAAACCGCAAGGGGAGAGGGGCTGGCTTGTTGGCAAAAACATTTCTTGAGGCCCCAGCATCTTGTTCTCCACCACCTATGTACTGAGCTCTTTGGAAAGATGAGTTCTCTTCCAAAAACCATAGCTTTCCCCCATCCCCACCCCCAGGGAACACATGATCGAGAAAACAGTCTGTGGCTGGGGATATGGTTTGGTTGATAGTATGCTTGCCTAGCATGCACAAGGCCCTGGGTTCAAATCCTGACATCACATACACTGGGTGTGATCATAAACACCTCTAATCCCAAACTTGGGAGGTGGAGATGAGGAGATCAAGAGTTCAAAGTCACCCTTAATTATACTAGGGGTTTTAGGTTAGCCTGGGTCATATATGATGGGGCTGGGGGGACACAGCGTCGACACACGTGGTACAGATGGGGTGAGGGTACAGAAGAAAACGTAAACGGAGGATGGGTGCACAAGGGGTCTCAGCCACCAAGGTCTTTTGTAGCCCTGGCATTTTACCCTGACTTCTTTCCCAACAAGTCATTTTATCTCCACTTTCTAGAGACCCTAACTCAGTTTTCCCCCAGTACTCCAGGATTAGAAGGGTCCAGCTTCCAAATAATGACCACCACTGTACCAGAAGTTACTTTCTTGCTGGCACCCATAGCTTCTTACCTTCTCCCCTACCTCAAGAGACAGGCAGGCCTGGGCAAGCCTGACCCAACCAGCCCCCAGGTGGGTTGGGAAAGCTGCCATCTCCCCAGAGGTGACTCAGAGTACACATGTACCAACAACCCCGGTCCTCTGGGCTAACACTGGGCCTAAGTGTTCCCTTCAGAACAGTTATCATGTTTATAAACCTCTTCAATTTAAGATCCCATCAGTAAAGCCTCAAAAACAGAAACAAAATCAGCTCCCCACAAATAAGTTAATTTCCTCTAAGAACTTAAATTGCCTTGGTAGCAGCATTTCTTCATTTAAAAAAAAAAAAAGGTAAAGAAAAGACCCTGTCTACCCCTATGGGGTACTGAAATGTTTCTTTTCTCCCATAGCGCTGTAAACCCAATCCCCATACCCACTCTTTACCCTTTCAAAGGGGCGCTACTAAATTGACATAATTGATCAATGATCTGTTCTCTACTCCTCTCCAGCTCTGGAGGCTATAGAAATGGTGAAGACCACACACACACACACACACACACACACACACACACACACACACACACGCTACTCCTCTTTTTGAAGAAAGCCAGCTTGGTTATAGACCTGCAGGACCTCCCAAGGGAGACCAGAGGAGATGAACCACAGCGGGCAAGGAGGACCCTGCCTGCTCACCCAGAATTGCCAATACCCAGCTGTGGGATCTTTGCTCATCACTCTCAGAATGCTCCTCTCGTCTTGTGTAGTTGACATGGCCCACTCCACATAAGACGACAGAAAAATAAAAAGGGACTTTTTCTAATAAATGGTCCTTTGCAGCTAATCCACCCTCTGTAACTGTCAGCCTTCATGGGGCTGGCAGCAAGCCCATCAGATAACAATGCAGCTGGGACCTGAGAAACGTGAGAAGAGGGGAAGATTAATAAAGATGAAAAACATGTTTGGTGGCTATGTTTAAGGGGAGGTCCAAGGGGAGCCCTCCTAGGGATGTCTTGGCAGTTTAGGGACCCTAAAACTAATCCACCCAGGATGAGGTTTCCCCACAGCAATAGGGGTCAGTCAGATGTGTGAGATCTGAAATAATCAGAACGGTCAGGTCTCTTCCTTTCTACAATAGTGACAAAGGCATCACACCACAAGTCACAGGATTTTACTGTCCTGACTCCCTTCCCCACTGAGGACACACACAGGCCTGCAGGAAGACAACCCAAAGCAATAGAATCACCCACTCCTGATCTACAAGGTCTAGCAGGTAGCCATGACAAAGCAAGGTGGAGCTATTGGGTGAGTGTTTTGACTAAAGACCATATTTTCTGAACCCACAAGTGCACAGATTCTCAGGGAGATACTCAGACCAAAATCTTTTGACTTAGTGCTGTCCACAAGAGTCTGGGAGTTTGAGAACAAGAACGTATAGATTAGAAATGCTGTGCGTGTGTGTGTGTGTGTGTGTGTGTGTGTGTGTGTGTGTGTGTGTGTAAAACCGCAGAAGAATAAGTAAGTTTTGTTTTGTTTTACAAAACGGTGGATGACCACCCTTAAAGAACAATATCCAAGGCTAGCCTCTAACTTTCACACACATGTGCACATATGTGTACCCCTACACAGGAGGAGGGGGAGGGGCTACTAGCTAAGAAATCTGACAAGGAAGGAATAAAGAAGTTGATTCCTTTTTTACAAGCCTATACCCTTATCCAATCACCCCCATCACCATCTATGATGACATCTCAACATTCTTCCCTAAACCAGACCCTCAGTATGTCTTCACACCCTGCCATAAGGCTCTTGCTGCTTTTCCTTGGGTCCCTGTGAGCCTCAGTACGTCCTATGGAAGTATGGAGCTTTGCAATGTCTCCAGCCAAGGAACCTCTATTCTCTCCTGAAGGAACTAAGGGCTGTGACCTTTGGTCAGGAATTATCCTTGATTGCCCTTCTACCTTACTCATTGAGACAGGGATTCTCATTCAAACCCAGAGCTTGCTGGAGAGCTAGATATGACTAATCTACAGCTAGATATGACTAGTCTTACCAGGCAGCTGGCTCCTGCAATCCTGCCCTTGCCTTCCAAAACTAACATTACAGGTGTGCCACCACATCCCAGCATTTACATGGGTTCTCAATGTCTGAACCCCAGCCCTCACACTTGAGTGGCAAGCATTTAATGACTGAGTCATCTCCCCAGTCTACCTCACAGCTTTACTGAGGTAATGAACACTGCAAAAAATCCACCATTTGAGCCACTTAAATCATGCAATGAAGTGACTTCCAGTGTTGTGCAATCATCACCATTATCTAATCCCAGAACAACCCTACCATTCCCCAGAAGAAAGCCCACACTCATTAAGCAGTTTTTCACAGAAACCTCCTGTGGAGGGGGTGCTTTCTACTGACAGAGCTGAGCACCCATGCTCAAGGAAGGACAAAATGCCCATGTGGGGCTGGGATTACAGGGCAAGCCTCTGAGGTGAGAGGCAATAAACAGGACAACCAGGACATTGCTCAAAAGCTATGACAGTCGAGAAAGTGGAGCCTGAAAAGTTAAGTAACTTGTCCAAGGCCCTGCAACAACAGATGAAGTAACACTGTGTGCCTTGGAAATGAGGCGGATGCTTGTGTTTGCATGGCGCAGGCTGTGTCATCTTCTCCATGACACAGGCCATATTGATAAGGTATCCTCGCACTTGACCATGTCTGAAGACACTAAGAGGAGGGACAGTTTGAGAGTTTTCAACCAGGTAGTTTTAGGAATTGGGTGAGCGGGCTTAAAAACAACAGCAGCAACCAAAGGCAGTAGACTAGAGGAACTTATTAGCAGAGGAGACATAGCCACAGCAAAGTTACAGTTAATGAAGCCAAGAAGTCCAACTGTAATTCACAACCACTTGCTGAGAAAAGCACCACGCTAGGCCCAATGCGGAGTGGGAAGGAACAACGCCCCAACATCACATGTCCTTCATCTGGTCCCACAGAGTTCCATCATGTCTTCGCAGATGATTCTTTCCACCCAGATGCTGAAAGGCATCCCAGCACTCTTAGGCACCCCTCCTGTTTCCTGGATCTTACCCTTTGCCTGTCTGTTCCTATTGTCACCACCGTCTTTATCTAGAAGTCATTTCACCCTTCATTTGTCTACATACTCTCCTTCTGATGAGCACAGGCCTTAACAACACTCCTTGTTCTAACACACAAAACAAGTACACAACAGTAAGAATAGTAACGACTTGGACACTCCTTGTTCTAACACACAAAACAAGTACACAACAGTAAGAATAGTAATGACTTGGGGCTGGAGAGATGGCTCAGCAGTTAAGAGCACTTGTTCTTGAAGAGAATATGGGTTCAATTGCTAGGGCCCAGACGGTGGCTCATCTATAACTCCAGCTCTCGGGGAACTGATGGCATCTTCTGACATCTTAGGGCAGCAATCACACAGAGTGTACACAAACAAACATGTGAGCAAAACATTCATACACATAAAATAAAACAAAGAAATTCAAAGAAATAGTAAATACCTACAGAGTCCTTGCTATGCGTCGTACACTGCTGTACCAGCTGCTTATCTGTTTCTGTGATGAAATACCAGATCAGGAGCAATGGATAAAAGAGCTTATCTTGTCTCACCGTTCCAGAGGCACAAGAGTCCATCATGGCAGAGAGACGTGACAGCGAGTGCAGGTGTGGCAGCCAGAGCGGAAAGCTTAGAGGTCACATCTTGGAGCACAGACAGACAGCAGCAGAACCAGCTGGAAGCGGGGCCTGCGCCCAGTGACATACTTCCCCCAGCAAGGCTGTACCTCCCATAACCTTGTCCCCAAACAGCACCACCAACTAGGGACCAAGTATTCAAATCCCTGAGCCTATGGGAGACATTCTCATTCAAGCCACCATAACTATAACCCCCCCCAAAAAAATGTGCACTGTATGCCCTCACTTAATCTCCATAAGAGAACCCAGATGAAGAAATAGGCCCAGAGAAGCTGAATAACTTTACTCAAAGTCACACAGCCATTAGGAGGCAGAACAAAGATTAGAATTGTGGCTTTTATGAGTACAGAACCCCCTTTGCTAAATGTATATGTATGCGTGGTATGTGTGCATGCATGCACATTCATGGGGAGTGGGCACACGTATGTTTGCATGTGTGTGTGGAGGCCTAAGAGTGACATCAGACTGTCTCCCTAGATCCCTCTCCACCTTATTCATTGAGATGAGGTCTCTCAACTGATCCCAGAGTTCCCTAATTGGGCTAGTCTGGCTGGGAAGCTTGTGCTGGGGTCCTCTGTCTCTGCCTTCTGAGTATGGAATTACAAGCGGACCACCATCCTCACCTGGCATTCCCATGGGCTCTGAGGATCCAAACTCTAGTCCTCATACTACACAGCAGGCGCTTTACCTGCTAAGCTATCTCCCCAGCCCAGTCCACAGTCTCTTCTTTATTTCTTTCATGTTTTGACCTTATAATATAATCACATCATTTCGCCCTTAGAACCTTTCAACTGCTGTAATGAAGGGCCTGCCATAACCGAATGTGCATATCACAGGTAGACCTTCATGATAAGGAGTTAATACTGCTCTACAATCATCTCACACACATCGTCTTTGCTTTCTGCTAGGTTAGATGCATTTTGAAAGCAGACACCTATATATCAGAGCAGCTCAACATCATCTCCCACAAATATAGATTAGTCTCCTTCTCATCTGTACTCCCTTAGCATCTGAATCAAAGTTCAGAAAGGAAGCTACAGGACTTACCAGAAGGTAGGATGCATCCTTATACCTTGACCCACACAGTGAGAACTAGTATTCATGCAACGTGGAGAGGACTGAAGAAGGACAGGGTCAGAGGCACTCATTTCTTTGTGGTTAGCCTAGAACCCTGTATTCTCTACCAATGTCAACCTAGTAATAACAACCCCCTGACAAATGTCAGGCACTGTTCCAAGAACTGAGTTTTCAATGCGTGAGCCCACATACAAAGGCTCTGAGGTCAAAGTCAATACTGTTATTGTCACAGTTTTATCAATGAGGAAATCAAGGCTCAGAGGAGTAATTTTCCTAAAGTCTCATTGCTGTTAGATGGTAGAACTGGAATTCAGACCCAGGGCTTTTTGGTTCCAAAACCAGAGAAGACCCCTCAACCTATTTACAGAACAATCCTCCTATCTAAGCTCAAGTGCTCAATGTTATTATATTAGGAAATATTCTCTATCCCGTGAGAACATTGATAGATGCACAGAAGATATGATATCTAATACAGTCAGGCTTGTCATCTAGACAAGGGGATCCATGAGGGGGAAGAAGCAGGACACAGGACAGCTAGATCTGGACCACAGTGAAACAGGCAGCCTGTGAGGGGCTTAACGAGAGAGAAGTGTGAGATGCTCAGAGAAGAAATCTAAGGGGGTGACTTCAAAGTTTTCTTGCAGTATTCAATCATAATGTAAGAACAGACATCTTGCAAAATGCAGACCTGGGACATACGCCATCGGAAGGAACGTAAACAATGCTGTCACAAAGTATAGCTGAGATCCCTGGTGGGGGATACAGATAGGCCAAAGAACTGAGAATAGAGAGCCTCTCAGAGCTGGAGCCTGGGTGATTGTCAAATGGGTGGGAAGCAGATGAATGCTGCAGAAGCAGAGAACACCAACAGGATAGGGGATGGTTCTGTGGATTAGTAAATGCTTACGGCACTGACTGCTCACCGCTTTGATATTCCATTCATTAAACAAGTGTTGACTGAACTTCTGTGTGAGTCAGTACCGTAACCAGGGCCTGAAAGAGGAGGTGAAATACCAGGAAAGTCTTGATCTCAAAGAATTCTTATGATCAAGGCATTCTACCATGTGGCCACTTGAAGGTGTTAGATCATGACATCTGCTTTCCAAAAACCCAAGGCTAAGCTATGGACACTGAAAGACACAGGGACAAGTAAATTGCTATCCAGTGTTTTGTGTGTGGTGGTGCTAAGCAAACATTCCTCTATGGAGGTGTCTAATTCTACTATGCAACTTTAAAAAGGAAAACACAAGACATGCTCCAGTAAGGGTTTATCTTTCCAGATGGAAGAATTAGGAACACATTTGGAAACAGAAAAAAAGTACTGGCCAAGATTAATTATGAATTGCTTTCCATTGTCTTAAAACATTCAACTCATATTCCTCAGAGACTGAATCCTATTACCACCATTTCCCCAGCTCTGTATCTGACTGCCCTAGAAATTCTAAAAGCGCTTGTCATTTCAGCTGAGCCCAGCTCATCACACTCAGCCCAAGGTATAAACACAACCATAATTTATGTGAAATATCCTCCACATTTGCAGGGATGGAAGTTGGCTTTAAAACATAAGAGCATGGGTAGAAGAGAACTAGAAAATCATCCAATCTGGTCTGTTTATTTTCAAAATGCAGAACTGAGGCATGAAGACATGAGATGGTTTTTCAGTGGTGGATTAGTAGTTTTGGCAGACTCAAGTCCTAATACCCTAGCAATCCCTTCACATGGAAGAAGAGCTCTCGACCAAGGGGGAAACGAAGAGGCAGGACAACTCACAAGCCCTACAAGGCCAATCCCTGAACCTGACTTTTATTGAGTCTCCTCACCTGACTCTCATTCTCTCAGCCAACCCCAACTGGCTGTAGAACAATAGATGTCACTTGATAGAGCTCAAGTGTTCAGACTTTCCCTGGTCATGGGACTCTCAAGTGAGACACAGCTTAAAAGGCTGGTCCAGAGCTGCTCAGGCTCTCCTGGGGCTACCTAGTTCTGTCCAGAACTCTGAGGTCTAGTAAGGCAGGCCCTCGAGGAACCAGAAGCCATCTCAGTTTCTTAAAGCAAACAGACATGGGAGCAACAGGGCCACAAACAAGAGCTCCTCGCTGGTGATCCCCTTTGCCAGAGTAGACCAGCACCATCCGGGGATGTGGCTGGGCCCCAGCAGCCCTGCCCTTGCTTGTCTCCACTGAGTCAGAGGAAGCTCCAGGGCTCAGACCTTGGAGGAGGAAAACTCCAGGGCTGTGTCAAAGAATCCAGGGCCTCTTTGGGGTGGGTGGGAACTGGAGAATGCCCACCAACACCATCTTGGGTGGGGAGGGAAGAAGGCTGCACCCTGACTGGGAAGGAAGCAGTACCCCAGAAATGACACTTGAGGACCTGGCCTGAGGCCATGGGTGCATATAGCTCAGGGGTTTTGTTTCCACTTTATAAATGGAGGGAGGGAGGAGAGGAAAGGAATTCTTTGGCTGAGTAACACAATACCTGAGTCCAGCCCACCACCAGCCTGAGCCCTGGGAAGAGCAAACAAGCAGCCTTCTCCGTCCTAACAGGTTTGTGGACCCACGGCTGACCGGCCGGCTGCCACTCACTGCACTGAGTTGTAGATGCTGGAGAAAGTAGGGAAGCAGACCTCCAACCCCCGGGGCCAGGCCAGAGCCTGATGAGGGAGGCCCCATCTACCCCATCCCATCTCTGTGCTCCCTCCCCTTGCTGACTCAGCCTCAAAGCCAGCTCTTCTTCCTCCAGGATTTCTTCTTCTCTGGGACTTCCCAAATGCTTTCTACGCAGGCCAGTGGATGCAAACGTACATGTGGCATGTGTCTCGCGAGCCAAAAACAAGTACTCGGACCACTTAACAAGGTCAGAAAACGGTCAGATCCAAACGGTCAGACACAAGGAGAAGATGCTAACAATCATTCCTGTTGCACTTTGCAGGCAGCGGGTAGTTTACGGTCACTATTTGCATTCTTGTACCACCTTCTAAGTCAGGCCTTTATCTGCCCATTTTATAGATAGCGAGCAAGAGGTAGCTACTGAAAACAACAGCCGGGTCTTGAGTCCACGCTCTCCACTTCTACCCTCACACCTGCACAGTCGCTCCCAATCCAGCAAGCCTGGTCTAACATGGGTACTGGAGAGGAACAGAATTAATATTGACTGGCTTTTCCCTGCACCAGAGGCTATACTAACTCCTGGCATTGCCAACCAAGAAGGTGAACCAATAAAAGGCTCTCACCTGGCAGCCCTTAGCAGCCCGGCCTGACCCTTCATCAGGGCAGCCAGCCCAGCCACAGCCCATCCCTGGCAGGTGCCCTCTCGCCTCTCCTGCCCGCCCCGCCCATCCACACACTCCTGCCCAGAGCCCTCCTCTGGCTGTTTGTTTTGCTGAGAGTTTCCGTTGGCTCGCGTGTGGGTGTTTGTTGTATTTCTCCTGCAGATGGCAGACAGCATGCCCTCCCCAGCATCACCCCACCCCAAGGGCTGGGGAGCCAGCCAGTGCCGCAAGGCTGAACAAAAAGCCCGGCGGCAGGTGAACAGCCCCGTCTGCCGGCGCCTTTTATCCAACCCGAGGCATAGACAATATCTTTACAAAATTCCTTTCAACTCCCCCATCATCTGGAACGCGGAGCTCTGCCTGGCTCTGGTCCTGCAGGAGCCCCCAGCGCCCTCCACCCTGACAAAAAAACAGCCGCTCCTCTGATGGGGCAAGGGACACGGGGTTCCAGCCATTACGCCTCTCAGAACTCAGAGATCCCGATGGTCACAGAAACTTCTGGCAAAGACTGCACTGATCGCTGATATGAGGAAAACAGAAAAGCGCTCCAGGCCTCAGACCGCCTCAGCGAAAGGAGGGTGACCCTCAGCTTTTTACTGCCCCTGAGGGAGTTCATCCTGAGGCTAGGGACTCCCTAGGGAGTGGGAAGGGAAAGAAAGAAAGTGTGTGGGTCCATAGCATGAATGCTCTGAGGAGACTTAGTCTGTGCTCACCTGGAAAAACAGTCTCTCTCTCTCTCTCTCTCTCTCTCTCTCTCTCTCTCTCTCTCTCTCTCTCTCTCTCTCTCTCTCTCTCTCTCTTTCTCTCTCTCTCTCCCTCCCTTCCTCCCTTCCTCCCTTCCCTTCACCTCCCTCTCTCCCTCTCTCTTTCTCTCCATCTTCCTCTCTCCCTCTCCCAACCCCAACCCCAACCAAGGAACCAGCTCAGTTACCACAGGAGACAAGGGACAGAGAACCTCCGATGTCCTCACCATCCACGACTGAGGTTCGACCCATAACTGGGAGTTACCCGTGATCACCCCTGCTCCCATCAGCTACCTGCCTCCATAGCTCTACCCAGTTCCCAGTGTTGATAGCTTACCTCCTTAGTCTTCCAGGGTTTTCTTGACAGTTTCGTGGTCTTTTGTGGTCTCTCAGTAATACATCCTGAAGGTGAGGTGCCATACTCTTTACCACCCTCTCCACTGTTCTCATCCCCGCAGGACCTCAGGAACACTCATTGTCCCCCAGGAGAGGAAATTAATGGCCACGACTGCTGACCCTGATGGGCAGTTCTGTGGCTTCTTGCAAGAAGGGGCTTGGAGACGTCCAAGCCAACCCTATTGGCAGGCCAGGAAGCAGCTGCCTCTTGGCTAAGGAAACAGAGAAGTCATGCCAGAGTACCCAAAGGGTCATCAGGAGGTAGAACACAGAAGTTTCCAGGAGAGTCCCAACGTCAGCTTTGTGGGTCCTGACACAACCCCTAAGTCTAAGATTCTGGATTAGACTTCTACTCCAGTTTGCCGATTTCTAATATAAAAACTAGAACTTAAGTGGTAATGTACAGAAGTTCCCCTCCACAATCCCAAGACACAGTGTGACCCAGGTACAGGGCCAGCCTGCACCCTGCCTTTGGTTCCTATGATACCTTTGCTCTTTGTATATGACTTCTAGACCTTCAAGGCCCGGCTCTAAATATTTCTATTTCTGTGAAACCTCTAGCCCCTTCAGTTAGTCCTAATTAGAAGCCAAGCACCTCTGTAGGTCATTCCCGCAGGACTTAGTAAATTCTACCAGGCATTGGAATCACTTCTGGACTACAGGGTGTCTTACTCACCTCTGTTCCCACTCATCACCTACCAGCACCCAGCTCTCCACATTGCCAAGAATGGACATTAAACAAATATTTTTCTTTCTTTCTTTCTTTTTTCTTTCTTTTTTTTTTTTTTTTTTTTTGGTTTTTCGAGACAGTGTTTCTCTGTGTAGCTTTGTACCTTTCCTGGAACTCGCTCTGTAGACCAGGCTGGCCTCAAACTCACAGAAATCCACCTGCCTCTGCCTCCCGAGTGCTGGGATTAAAGGCGTGCACCACCACTGCCCGGCCAACAAATATTTTCTTGATCAATATATCCAGGATAATCCCCCAAAACCTTTCTGATTGGCTACAAGGGATTGAGATCAGACACTAGGAGAAACGAAAACAAGAAAATCAAAACATGTACCCATCTCCTTGGAGACCATACACATTAGTCTAAATTTCAAAAGAGCAGATACTGAATAGTGCTACAGAAGATGTGGGCAGAAGGATATGAGACCCTCCACATCCTCATTGGACATTGCCATGAATTTCCAGTTACACTTTTACAGTACCTAACCTCTAGTCATCCATAAGAAACTCTGGTTTCATATGTCTAATGATCATTTCAAATCCCCAAACCCCTGAACTTGAGGAAATGAAGACTTCCCCACTTGAGGTCCCGAATACAGCCTGACAAACATGTGTGACTGTCCCTGCTGCATGCTCACCCTAGCCATGCAGCTAAGCCTCTGTGGTCAGGACCCCAGCAAGGCCTCCCCGTGATTTGCATATAATCACACAATGCCAGGCACAACAAAGCCGCTCAACACAGGAGAGTCTTCTCAGCTGAGTTTAAAGTTTAATCTCCTTCATACAAAAGTTTCTGCTTTGCTTTGCAGGGCTCTGGGACTCTTGCTAATGATGCTAAACAAATAATCACCATTTATCCCCTCCTGGAGGTTTTACCCAGCGTATTGTGGGCGCACAGGCTCTCGCTGCTGTTGCGGTTTATGGGCCAAGCCTGCACCTGCGCTGTGTGAGCTCATCTGGACATCCAGCAGGGCTCTTTAAAGAGAGCCGGGAGGAGGGACAGGAGCTAGAGCCAGGGAAAAGGCACCAGTCCCCAACCAGCTTCCACAGACAGCCCCTCTAGGCTGCCCGCTACTCTTGTAGACCCTAGAGAAAATACACAGAAAACACCTCCAGATCCTCCTCTCAAAATCCAGCTCCTTCTTTATGAGTGGAGCCTCTTCCAAGTTCATCTTCTCCCTCTTCCTGTGTCTACCCTTCTCCTGCATGCTTCCCCTCCCAGACTCTTCCCTTCAGTTTCTACACAAGGATTCCTGTACCTGGTGTTATTTCTAGGTCATCTTTCCTTCTTGTTCTTGGACTTCATCCTTAGGCTTTATCAGGTGAGTCAGGCTACCCTAAAATGACAGCCTCCAGGACCATATCAATATGCTCAAGACTTGGTCTTCCCCCTAGTTTTGGTCAGTGTGTTTTCAGACTGAGCCAAGATGCCCTATCTCTTATACGTGCAGTGTTTGGACCTTGGTACTCAGACTTGTGGGTTGAATGGGGGTGGTCCAGGTATCTTAGGTATCTATTTACATCTTAGCAGGCATCTGACATGGCCATTTATCATGTCTCATAATGTTATACTTCAGAAATCTGTTCAGGGCTCAACTGGGCAAGCCTTTGTCTATATTGCATTGATGGGAGTTGCCCTGTGGCCTTTAGTTGATGAATGAATTAACCTAAGGCTCTAAAACTTCCCTTATTCATGGCTTCCTAATTGATAGGGGTGACTAAAGACTTGGCTCAGCTGAGACTGTTGACCAAAGTGTCTATCTATGACCCTTCTCAAGCATGACAGTCTCCAGACAATGAGAGTCTTTATACAGTATATCAAGGCTCCCAGAGAGAATGGTCCGAAAGAACTGTGCAGAGGCTACAAGGTGTCATATGACCTGAGCTGGGAAATCCCAGACTCTCACTTCATTGGTCATTGAAGACATCTTTCTAAGGTCTTCTCAGAAGCTCTAACCCTAAAAGCAGTGCATAGCAGAGTTTCCAGGCACTGCAAAGCTTAGCCTTGTAAATAGAACATTATGGTTACCAGCCTACATGTGCTAGGTGTTAGTATCACTGACATGCTTTTCCCCAAAGACTCAAACTAACATTTTACCCTTGTTCTGGCCCACTATAGCATCCCCAGTTGGCCCAGTGCCCAGCTGCCTCTTTACCCCTTGGCTGTCAACAAGACCTTTGCTTTCTCTTCACTGCTACAAGACCCAAACTCATCTTTTCAGATTTTCATTCACAGATGGCTTTAGATGGAAGATAAGGAAATGAGTCAATTCAGGATAGACACAGAGATGATGCTACAAGGTAGATGGTTAGCACCCTAGATTTGAAGTCTTATGCCAGAACTTTCCTAAATGGCTGTAGTTGCTCATCCTTCCTGTTATCAAGGGTTCTCACAATGTCACTGATTTCAGATTGTCTGAACTGTAGAGTCAGGATTACCATGGGCAGGGGAGATCTATTTTACCTGGTACTGAGTCCCATGAACATCTAGCAACACTTGGTCAAACAGGCTTCAGCAGACTCAAGCCAGCTGCATGCTCCCTGGCTCCAGTCTGGGCGTGGCAGGTGTCTGGTAGGGAAGTCCCCACTCTTAAAATGGAGACACTGTGCAGAAGCTACAAGATGTCATATGATCTGGGCTCAGAAATCCCAGAATCTCACTTTGTTGGTCATTGAAGACATCTTTCTCACATGTCAGGGCCATAGGCAACTTTTTTTCTGTCTTTCTCCTTAAACAGGTTTTGAATTTTATTGTGAAGCATTTAAACTATGAAGGGGGGGGAGGAATGAAAAATACAATAACAAACTGCTATGTACCCACAACCTAACTTAAGTAAAAGACAACCAAATGAATTCTCAGGGTTCTAGAGGGTTGATGAGAGAGTCAGCTCTGCCCATTTTCATACAGGAAGAGAGAAGCCTTGAGGGGAAGAGAGACGCAGCCTCAGCACCAGTGGTGGCTGCTCTAGTCACAGAGGGAGCATGGTCAGATGCTGCAGCTGAGAGGGATGGTCTGACCTGGGAAACAGGATGTGGAGGCCACAGAATGTTCTCTGTATTCCCAGTTCAGAGATTCCCCAGATGGCACAGTCTGAATTAGTTACTAACGCCTTAGGGATGCCCTAGGACTTGAGTATCATGTCCCTACACTTGTGTTACTTATGTCTGTCTATCTCCCATCGTTGACTGTGAACTCTATGACTATACTTCGTTGATTTTATCTCACAAGCTCTTGTACAGAGTCAGGGCTCTGTTAAAGTTGAAGATGTAATTTACTCTTTGGAACCTCCATAATTAATGAGCTGGGGACAGAAGAGTTAATAGAAAGGGAACAGAAAGAAGGGCTGGAAATTAAGAGACTAAAACACACTCAGCTCCCAGATCCTGGATTCTAATGTCATTAAAGGGACCCAAACCTCCTTGGGGAAATGGCTGATGGAATGCACACACACACACACACACACACACACACACACACACACACACACACCATGGACTAGGTCAAATGAACCCTCCAGCCAACTAAAAGAGATTTTCATAGTCAATGTGGATCATTTTGAAGAAACAAAAAGAAGTAATATTTTCAGCTGACAGTATGAAATGGCTAAATGATAAAATAAATCTTACATGCAGAATTCCAAATAACTTAGGGAAGTATTCTACCCTCTGAGAGTTGGAACAAAGCTCTCCACTCCATAACTGTAGGCTGTGTACAGTGACTTTTCCTCTCCCAACAAGTACAGTATGGAAAAGGAGAAATTACAGCAGAGGAACCCTAACAGTCATGTGACCAAAGGCAACCTCAGTGCTGTTATGCTGCGTTGATAGCATGTGCCTTTGTTGCATAATGAAGAAGATGTCACTTTATCACTGTGGTCTTCTAAAAATCCCATAGCTCCAGTCCAGTGCCTATAGAGATTTCGAATAAATCCCAGCTAAGGCCCATTCTATAGAATACTTGTTGAGTTGTCAAAAATAGGGAAACTCTTGAGAAATTTTCATAATTAAAAGGAGCCAAAGATATAGCTAAATGTAATGTATGATCCTGGAATAGACAAGGCAATGTGAACAAAATGTGGACTTTAGTTAATATGCTTATTCAGTAATTATAATTACTGGGAGTGAGGTACATGGGAACTCTATGCTATTTTCTATAAATCTAAAATTGTTCTTTAGAAACTAAGCTTATCAGAATATGTATTGTCATATTCCAGGAAAAACTTAACTGTAAAAGCAAAGGGAAGAATGGATGAGCCTCAGTGACTTTCAGAATCGTGAAAGTCAAAAGTCCGGGTGGTGGTGGTGCACGCCTTTAATCCCAGCATTCGGGAGGCAGAGGCAGATGGATCTTTGTGAGTTCAAGGCCAGCCTGGTCTACAGAATGAGATCCAGGAAAGGCACAAAGCTACACAGAGAAACCCTGTCTCGTAAAACCAAAAAAAAAAAAAAAAAAAGTTTTGGGCTGGAGAGATGGCTCAGAGGTTAAGAGCACTGAATGCTCTTCCAGAGGCCCCAAGTTCAATTCCCAGCACCCATATGGTGGCTCACAACCATCTGCAATAAGATCTGGCACCCTCTTCTGTATACATAATAAATAAATAAATCTTTAAAAAAAAAAAAGAAAGGTCGGGCGGTGGTGGCGCACACCTTTACACCTTTAATCCCAGCACTCGGGAGGCAGAGGCAGGTGGATCTCTGTGAGTTCGAGGCCAGCCTGGGCTACCAAGTGAGTTCCAGGAAAGGTGCAAAGCTACACAGAGAAACCCTGTCTCGAAAAACCAAAAAAAAAAAAAAAAAAAAAGAAAAGAAAAGAAAAAAGAAGAAAGAAAGAAAGAAAGAAAGAAAGAAAGAAAGAAAGAAAGAAAGAAAAAGAAAGTCAAAAGTCTCCAACCTGCGAAGCTAGTGAAAATCCAGGTAAAATTAAAACTGAGTTGGACAGCCATGCACACCACCATAAGCCTGGAAGATGGTAGAATGAGGAAATAATAGAAATGATAGAAGCTGAGAGTTTAAAGGTGGTGCATGCCTTTAATCCCAACACTTGGGAGGCAGAGGCAGGTGGATCTCTGTTGCGGGATATTTGACCACACTGTGCAAAAGGCACTTTCTGATGTGTTTAATAAAGAGCTGAATGGCCAATAGCTAGGCAGGAGAAATAGGTGGGATTTTTACTTTTCTTTTTTTTTTTTACTACTTTTTTGTTTTGTTTTGTTTTGTTTTTTCGAGACAGGGTTTCTCTGTGTACCTTTGGTGGATCTCACTCTGGATCTCACTCTGTAGACCAGGCTGGCCTCAAACTCAGAGAGATCTGCCTGCCTCTGCCTCCCGAGTGCTGGGATTAAAGGCATGCACCACCACTGCCCAGCAATAGGTGGGATTTTGAGGGAAAAAGAGGAACTCACGATGAATCTAGGCACATGGGAGATGCCAGCAACACATGGAGCAAGTAGAATGTACAGAATGAAAAAAAGGTAAAAAGGCACCTGGCAGAACATAGATTAACAGAAACAGGTTAATTTGAGTTATAATAGCGAGTTGGAAATAAGCCTAAGATAAAGGTCAGGCTTTCATAATTGATAATAAGTCTCCATGTCATTATTTGGGGTCTGGCAGTCCCGACAAGAAAATCCAATAGATCTCTGTGAGTTAGAGGCCAGCCTGGCCTATAAAGCAAGTTCCAGGACAGCCAGGGCTACACAGAGAAACCCTGTCTCAAAAATTTTTTTTTGTTGTTGTTTTTTTTGTTTTTTTTTTTTGTTTTTCGAGACAGGGTTTCTCTGTGTAGCTTTGCGCCTTTCCTGGAACTCGCTTTGGAGACCAGGCTGGCCTTGAACTCACAGAGATCCGCCTGGCTTTGCCTCCCGAGTGCTGGGATTAAAGGCGTGCGCCACCACCGCCCGGCTCGAAAATTTTAAAAAAAGAAAATTTTAAAAAATTTTAAGAAAAGAAAAGAAAAAAGAAATGACAGTTTTAGCTTGAGGAGACCCTGGCAGTGACCAGCTTTCAGACAAATTGAGCAAAAAGACAGGGCCCACCGCTAAACCCTCCCAGAGCTTCATGCGAGAGGACTCAGGGACACAGATGAGTCTTCAAAATGGTGCTGAGGTGGAGTAAAACCCAGGATGAGTGAGTGTGGTCGCCTGTGTATATGATCAAAAAGAGTATCTACTTAAATAGTCCCTATTTTAAAGGAGATACACACAGACACAGACAGACAGACAGACAGACAGACACACACACACACACACATGTTTATTAGAATACTCATCTATAGGGGATGAAAATGAGAATAAGTACGAGGGGAAAAAAGAACAAATCAGGAAAGGAATCCTGCCCAGACCAGCCATGAACTGAGTGTGATTGGCTCAGATATAGAATGGTGTGTGTGTGTGTGTGTGTGTGTGTGTGTGTGTGTGTGTGTGTGTGTAAAAGAAGACAGAGAAGGGGGAGGAGGGGAAGAGAAAGGAAGGAAAGAAAAAATAAAGGACATAGAAGCCCTTAAAAGTGTGATGGAATCCGACAGAGTTTTCCTCAAAACTGGAGGGAGGCACTAACAAGGCAACAGGGGAGAAAAGAGGCAGGCATGGTGAAGGAAGACAGGAGAGCACAGAGTGGGGGTTATTCCAAGAGGCAGGGGATGGGTCTACAGAGTGGGGGTTATTCCAAGAGGCAGGGGATGGGTCTACAGAGTGGGGGTTATTCCAAGAGGCAGGGGATGGGTCTACAGAGTGGGGGTTATTCCCAGAGGCAGGGGATGGGTCTACAGAGTGGGGGTTATTCCAAGAGGCAGGGGATGGGTCTACAGAGTGGGGGTTATTCCAAGAGGCAGGGGATGGGTCTACAGAGTGAGGGTTATTCTGAGAGGCAGGGGATGGGTCTACAGAGTGGGGGTTATTCCCAGAGGCAGGGGATGGGTCTACAGAGTGGGGGTTATTCCAAGAGGCAGGGGATGGGTCTACAGAGTGGGGGTTATTCCCAGAGGCAGGGGATGGGGGAACACTCCACCAAGCCGGTGCCAAGTGAGGCTGCCTAACTTTCAACATTATAACATTATAGTTAATAGGATATTAAATACAAGCCTTGTGAGAGAGGAAAGAATGGCTAACCGGAATGAAAGGGCATGGCCAAGAACAGACGCTGGGAGCTCAGAGGGAAGGTGACCTTGGCTGTCCTTGCATGACAACACAGAGTGGTGAGAACATCCCCTTATTCTGCTTTCACTTGCCATGTCACCTGGGTGACAATCCCTTATCTCCCAAAGACTCAGTTTCAAGACCCCGTCTTCAAGATGGCAAGCTGAAACCCACAAGCTAAGCTCTCAATGTGATTGTCAATATAATGGGTACGAGTTGACACAGGAAGCCAGTTTAGTGACATCCTAAGGCCCTGGTGGCCTCCAGCATTCAATCCCTTCCTGTTGCTCACCATGCCAACTGTGTTTAGGGAGTCTGTTCTCCTCTGAAGTTGTCAACATGTGTCATCCACACAGAGCTTGACCTCTGCTCACATCTCTTTCATCCTATGTGTGACCCAGTAGGGAATGAACCCCACCCAGGCTGTCTTCTACTTTCCACAGAGCTGAGCTTAGCAAAAGGCTTCACAAGACTATTTTGCCACATTCTAGACCCAAAATATCTCCAGTAGCCAAAGAATCTAAAGCTAAACATCTCACAGTAGAGAATTGGGGCTCCATTTTTTTTTTCATTTCAACCTAAGGAATAACCTGAACTTTTAAGCATCTTTTCCAGTTTGGTATCCTGGAAATCCTACACATTGATCTAGCCTTATGGGAAATGTCCATCTTTTCTTGTGTTGACTTAGGACATGTCATTTCTGTTTCCTGGGCCTTAGCTTCCCCCCATCACATCACCTCTAGGGGACCTTCTGGCTCTTATTACTCCACTCAGGAGACAGAGTGCCCTGATCCTATTTAGGACCTCAGGATCCTCTTACCTTTCGAGTCCAATCTCACTGTCCCGCCCACCAGATTAAAAGTAACTCCTGAGGCTGACTTCACAGAAGGAGGAGGAATCACGGAGAGCTGCTGGCCATGACTGGAATAGGTGACCATGACTATAATGGGTAAATTACAGAAAGAGCCCAGAAAGTTAGGGGCTTTACCACAAGATCTCAGAACGGGAGAAATCTCACCTTTCTTCTCACGGATGAGAAAGGTTGGGGAGACGAGGCCGTAGCCTGCCACCTGAGAAGCTTGCATGATCAACATGCAGTGAACCTGGGGGTAAGGACACCTGTGCTCTGTTCCTCACGTCGCCTCCCACTGAGGAGGACGTTGGGCAGGTAACTCAGTGTCCTTGCACCCTCGCTTCTTGCATAAAAAAGTGAGGTACTTTGTCATGTCTATCTCACAAAACGGTTGTATCAACGGGGGCCGGGGGCTGGTGTGACTCATCAACATTCCTTACAAAACTTGACCACTTAAAGTACAGCCCTATCTGACAGCATGTTAGAAATGCAGAATCTCAATCCCTATCAGAGTAGTCCTTTTTAATTAATCCTGGTGTAACTGGCTAGCATAGTACAGTTTTTAAGAGAATTGTAAAAAAATAAAAAATACACAGTTGTTCATTTTAGTTACCATCAAAATACCAAATTCTCATATTCTCCCTCCCTCTCTCTCTCCCCTTCCCTCTCTCCCTCCCTCTCTCTGTCTCTGTCTCTCTCTCTCTGTCTCTCTCTCTGTCTCTGTCTCTCTCTCTGTCTCTCTCTCTCTCTCTCTCTCTCTCTCTCTCTCTCTCTCTCTCTCTCTCTCTCTCTCTCTCTCACACACACACACACACACACACACACACACACCTGCAAACAGCATTTCCCCTCCTTCCTCCCTCCATCAGACACCTACACTCCCCCTCCACCCCTGCCCCGTGGCATGCACCATGGCCAGCTCACCACTTCCTGCAAGCTCACAGTGCCACCTCCTGGAAAGACAAAGGCAGGACAAGTGAGCCACTCGGGAACAAAGTAGCTGATAGCAGTCAGGTGCCTGTCAAGGGGGCACCCACAGGTTGAGGGACCCTGCAAAGCAGTGGCTCTACATGAAGCTATCAGCCTGAGTGATGGTGACCACTAGTTCCCAGTAATATAAACTTCCTCCTCAAAGATGTCTCCACCAGGAGCTTTTACTTCTCTGTACCCCGCAATTCTCTTTCCAGCCCTGACTGCAAAACAGCACCCAACAATCCTGAGCTCCAGGACATTGTTTTAAGTATCACCATGCCAAGAAAAGAGCGTAGAAAATAGGAAATACACAATATATATCTGTAGCAGGAATCTTAAAAGTTCTTATTAATAAAAACAAACCTGGGCCAGGTAATGGGGTGAACACTGGAAGATCAGAGAGACAGAACAAGCCACAGCTAACCTCACCTGGCCAACTTCTCAGCTGATCTTGTTTCCTCAGACTGGAAGCCTCTGTGTCCTCATATCCGAATGGCTCTCAGCTGAACTGCTGCTCGAAAGTCTGAAAGCTTAACCAGCCAAATGCTTCTAGTTTCTGGTCCTCACGCCTTATATACCTTTCTGCTTTCTACCACCACTCCCCGGGGATTAAAGGCTCGCTTTCTGGGATTAAAGACGTGTGTTACCATGCCTGGAGGTTTCCAATGTGGCCTTGAACTCACAGAGATCCAGAGGGATTTCTACCTCTGGAATGCTAGGATTAAAGGTTTGAGTGCCACCATTTTCTAGCCTTTGTATCTAGTGGCTGTTCTGTCTCTGACCCCAGATAAGTTTATTAGGGTGCACAATATTTTGGGGAACACAATACCACCACATATATCTTCTGAATTAATGACAGAAATGGATTAAGTGAATGGAATGCCCTCAAATTAAGGACAGTTCTCTGGATGTGGCGGGAGCAGATCTCTTCTTAGAAGTCATCAATCATCAGTCATCTGGGGGGAAGCTGATGACTAACACAGGGCAAATCAAACCAGGTACTCCACTTCTCCTCCTCCTCCTCCTCCTCCTCCTCCTCCTCCTCCTCCTCCTCCTCTCTCTTCTCTTCCTCCTCCCCCTTTTCCCCCTTCTCCTCCCCTTCTCCTCTCCCTCCTCTTCCTTCTCCTCTCCCTCCTCCCCCTTCTCCTCCTCCTCCTCTCCCTCCTCCTCCTCTTCCTCCTCCCCCCCCCATGTTCCTTCTTTAACTTAGGCCTCATTGCAATGTGATACAATGACTTTTCTGAAGACTTGGAGCAACCACACCTCCCTCACACTGGAGCATTGAACCCACCCCAGGTTTATGCTTTCCCAAATACTTCTGGGTTTGCTGGCTCGACTGCAAACTGGCTTGATTTTCACAACAGCCATGAAGAAAGCTGGGTAGTATTACCCAATATCACTTTTTATAAGCAATAAATCAATGGATTATCCTATTCTGAAAGACAGCCTTTCTCAAAACAGCCACTGAATGTCTTCTCTTCAGCATCACCTAGTTAACCAGGGACTTTGGCTGCTTTACGGTTTCTGGTGACTTCCTGTTTGCAGATTGTTTAAGAACAACTGACTGATGTCACCAATTTGTTAAAACTGGATTTTAGTTCAGGATGGGCCTCGGACTTTTGCACTGTAAATTGGGGGGTAGGGGAGAACTAGATGATCCAGAAGGCTCTCTTATGGGTCTCTGAAATTTGAGCATGTGTGTGTGTGTGTGTGTGTGTGTGTGTGTGTATGTGTGTAAGTGTGTGTGTGCATGTGTGTGTCTGTGTATGTGTCTGTGCGTCTGTGTGCGTGTGTATGTGTGTCTATGTGTCTGTGTCTGTGTGTATGTGTGTATGTGTATATGTGTGTGTGTCTGTGTGTATATGTGTGTGTGCATGTGTGTCTGTGTGTCTGTGTCTGTGTGGATGTGTATGTGTGTGTGCATGTATGTGTGTCTGTGTGTATGTGTATGTGTCTGTTTGTCTGTGTGCATGTGTGTGTCTATGCATCTGTGTGTCTGTGTCTGTGTGTCTGTGTGCATGTGTGTGTCTGTGTGTCTGTGTGTGCGCAGCAGAGACAAAAACTCTAGGTTATATCTGCAGCTCTCATTTGGGTTTTGCACACAGAATGCTTCAACGAGGCTGATGACTTGGCCTTGTGAAAGGAAAGTGCTGGAACCCTTGTCTTCACCACCACCCCCCCCCCTTGTGAGCACGCTGTCATGTGTTCACTGCTCAGGCGGAAAGGTACTGCAGAAAGAGAAAAGGAGTCACGGACTTGCATTGTGTGGTCCAAGGCTGCCTGGAGGACCCATAGCTCAGATTTCATCTTCGTGAATTATTCAGCGGGTGACAGCTGGAGCTGCCACAAGGCAGAACCTGTCCTTCCTAAGCCCAGATCGCTCTGTGCCTCTTCGGAGCACCCTCGTCCTGTCTTCTCCTGGCATCTGTCACATTGCCCCCCCCCATCTCTCCACCTTTGCCTGAGACTGTCCTCGGTGCCTGTCCTTCCCCCACCTCCATGTCTGCTTTACTCACTCCTGCTGTCACCCCTGCCCAGAAGATGAAGGCTCTCCTCTGTGGGAACCTCCCAGGGGTACGGGCCCTCCTAGCTGTCTTCTGTTTCATCCTCCAGAGCCCCACATGCCTGGTCAGGGAGCATCCTCAGGCCTGCCAGGGGGAGACTGCCTGTGCAAAAGAAGAGCTGAGCCCACCGGGATGCCCAGAGGGTAGGGGCTTGAGCTAAACTTGCACCAAAGGAGTTTGGGGGTAAAACTGAGGAGAGGGGACAGAACAGCTGATGACTCTACCAGACACCTGGACTGCAGCTGGGGAAGAGGGACCCTGGGGAATCAGAGGGACCAATAGCTCTTATGTGGACGTTAACACTTCCTGTCACCACCACACCCCCAGGTAGGCTGTGCTCTAGGTCACCACCTGCTCCTTGTGCCCCTGGGACTTTCCTCTCTGGAACGGGTCCCCACAACACCCCTTTCTGCCACCCCTGCCCTCCGGAGTTCTTCAACCCCTGGCATGGCCAGAGTGCCTGTTTCCCCTGCGGCTCAGAGGCCACTCAGCCAGAGGAGGGCAAGGACACCTGTGTCTGTCGGAGACCGGGGCGAGTGTTCCAGGTACGTCCTCTGGCAGTGGGACTCAAGGGCAGGCTGCACGTCCGGAATACTGCATGTGAACCAGGAACTGCTTTGGTTCACAGTCTAGTTTAGCTCAGGTGTAACCTGATCAACGTACTTAGCTTCCCAAAGGACGTGGATTACAGTGAGGCTGTAAGATACAGTTTTCAACTTGAATTTCACACGAAAGCTAGGTCGTGCTTTAGTGTCTCATGGGCCTAATAAAAGGTATTCGTTATACCTCTGAAATTCAGATTTAACTGGGTGCTCTGTGGGTTTAGCTAGTTAGTTAAATGTGTTTGTTTGCTTGCTTGTTTATTTGTTAAATGTAGTTACTTTCCTGGAAGAAAATGTCATGATCTCCCATGATCACTCTCAAAACACACCTTTACCTGATGGGGGGAAATGTCTTTCTGTACACTGTGTTGTATGTGTTGCTGTAATATGTGTTGCTCTGATTGGTTGATAAATAAAGCCGTTTGGCCTATGGCAAAGCAATGTAGAGTCAGGAGGAAATTCAAAGAGAGATACAGGAAGAAGGCAGGCGGGGGAGACACCAGCGACCCACCCAAGGAGCGACATGAAATAGGATGCAGGTAAAGCCACGGAACATGTGACGATACATAGATTAATAGTTATGGGCTAATTTAAGATATAAGAGCTAGCTAGCAAGAGGCTTGAGCCATGGCCATGCAGTTATAATTAATGTAAGCCTCTCTGTATTTACTTGGGGGGACAAGAGTGGGAAGGACACAGAAAAACTTTCAGCTACATTTACCCAACCTGAATTTTTCCTGTAAGCCAGCAAATGTGCATGTAAATCCTTCCCTGGCTGAAATTCTCCTGTCTTTTTAACGGAAATGATTGTACCAGCCGGACCTTTCCCAGCGCATCGCAATAGCCATGCCCCCTTGCCCCTGCTTTGGCTCACTCCACCCCTCCTAGCCTCTCTCCCGGTACATCTCTGAAAG
The DNA here is from genome assembly GCF_949786415.1 of Peromyscus eremicus. NCBI lineage: Eukaryota > Metazoa > Chordata > Mammalia > Rodentia > Cricetidae > Peromyscus > Peromyscus eremicus. The sequence goes on along the minus strand of NC_081422.1, from coordinate 45,652,059 downwards.
GTTCACAAAGGGTGATGAGTGGTTCATCACCACCAAGGGTTAACCAGCCAACCTGAAGTGGGATTCTTCCCACACATCCTTGCTTCCAGGCCAGTGACGGGCAGTGCCCTTGCCTCCCTGGCTACGAAGACATTGGCGAGCCAGTGGGCTGTGTCCAGAGGGAACATAAGCAGTGCAGGGATGGGGCCACTTGGAACCAGGAGGGACTATGTCTGACCAAAGAACAATGGAACGATCACTGTGCCCACGAGGTAGGAGGATGCTCATAGATTACACCCTCTCCCCCTACCCCTCTCCTCTACCATCCCAAGCCCAGTCTGGATTATTCCACTAGACCCTCCCTGGAAATGCAGAAGGCTGTACTCTGCTGTCTCAAGTAGTTCCTCTAGAAAGTTGACAACTACTGAGGAGTCCCTCCTCCATGGAGGTATCCCTCAAGAAGTCTAAATTGCTGTGCAGGTGTGTCCCACACCGGGAGATGCTCACGGCTATGACCCAAGCCTGGGGCTCTGCTTGTGCTGGGGACAGCAATCGAGGGGAATGTGTGGGCCCCTCTGCTCAGAAGGACAGAGACACATCTTACAGCTGAGCTGCGCTGAGGGCATCCCACAGCTCTCTGTCACTGATGGCACTGGAAGCCAGGTACAGTGTCCTGAGGCTCAAGCCTACATTGAGTCAAAGTGTAACTAACTCCCTTCAAAGATGGACCATGTGAGATATGACTGTGCACGGGCCTAGAGGCCACTGTTCACAGCTCACATCATGTCGCAAGCTACCCTGTATATAAGGTTCCAAAGCAAGAGAAAAAGGCCTTTCTGGCAGTTTCATTTCCTCTCATAAACTCATTAAAGATGCAGCTGTGTGTGTGTGTGTGTGTGTGTGTATGTGTGTGTGTGTGTGTGTGTGTGTGTTAAGGAGGAAATGCATGTCTAGAGAGCATGATTCAAGGTTGTTTCTGATCAAGGAGCTCTTAGATCTACCATAATACCACCTCCCCTCCACCCCTCCAGACACTCACACGGAGCTCCCCAGGAGCCCTAGGCTCTCCACCCCTTCCTCCCAAGTGTGCCATTCTTGGTGTCTTCAGAAAAGAGCTAATACTGCCTACCTAAAACCCCCACATCCTCATTTCCAGAATTTTTACCTATGGGACAGGCCTTCCTCACCACGTGCTGTGGGTCATCCCTGCAACTTGGACCAAGGGAAGACATCTGTCCCTCTGTATGTGATCAAGGTGAATGGTAAGAGAGCTAAATGGGAGGAGGTCACGGGGATGCCATGGCCCAGAACTATACATGTATAAGCCTAATCTTTCGCATGGCACATGCTCTGCCCTACACCAGAAGCTGGAGAGTGGTGGGCAATACCTACCTAAGATGGTCTCCCTAAGAACTACAAATGGACTCTGGTTCCTCCATGTTTTAGAGTGTGGACTCTTGTAATGTACACATCATGACTTCCTGGCTTTAGATTATACCCCTGTAATAGTCTCTCACCCCAGTGCCCACAGAGTCAATGCTTTCTGTCTTGGTCTAGAGCATGGCTTTTGGGGCCTGACCAGACCAGGCCCTGAGCTTCTGCACCTACTGGGCCTGCCTCTCATGGATACCAGGCATTCAGACCAGAGTCCAGGTGAGTCTCTTAGCCCTCCCCCCGACCCAGGCTATTACCCGATCCATACCCTTTCTCAGGCTATAGCTTGGGGTCATCTGAAAGTAGCTGCTGCACCTCATGCTCAGAATCTTTCCTAGGGAGGTTAAGAGAAGAACATCAGACCTACCCTTGGTCACTGAGTCTCAACTCCACACCCTCTGGAGACATGTCAGGTATCCAGAACCCCATAGTCTGCCTCCAAACCAACGATACACTGGCCTTCCTGGTGACTCGTGAGCATTACCCGGAATATGACCTGTGAGTATCCAGAGTCACTGCCCTATGCCATGAAGGCTGTGTATCTGCCACCACCTCCATGGCAACGTGCTCCACTCTCCGCATGCCCAGGGGCCACTTCTACAACACACAACAGCAGTTTGACTGGGGACGCTTCCGGGCCCTGGCTGAGGAGTTCCAACTTGCTGAGCAAAGTCCCCGCCTCTTCCTGCAACAGTTCCAGCTACCTGGAGTCTATGTCTTCCGTTTGAACAGCAACCGGCATCGGAAGATGGTTTGTCTGTGACAGTCTGCCTCATTTAGGACTTCATCCACCACTTCCCCTCTCTTTGAAAAAAAAAAAAAAACAACTGCCTCAAAACCAGTCAGATAGATAGTCAATGACAGAGAGACCCTATCTGGCAATATCAAACTTTCAGGCTCCCATAACCCTAAGAGATGATTCTAGGATCACCAAGTTTCCCATCATAGTAGCCCAACATATGATATGTTAGGAGGAGAGCTCTGTGAGGATGGATAGCCGGGTGTGTGTAAGCATAGTGGACTGACCAGTTTAGGATCTTGGCTTGTCTCTCACACTCCTCCATTTGACCTGAACTGCCTACCCTTCTTCATCCTTGCATATCCCAAGTCAGTCTACCTAGTGACGTATCCTAGGGAGCTACACACTATATACCATTATGCATCTGGGTACCTTGTCTATGTTACACAAGGGATTTAGTATCTCACCCTGTGAGACAGAGGCCTTCTAAGAGTCCTGTGGACCAAGTCCCAGAGCATGCAGCCAGCTCCCATCTATATGGAGAGTCACCTGATATGAGTGAATTTCCCAGGAAAACCCAACCTCTGCCCACAGCCCCCAAAGCTTTTCATCTGAGCCAGCTGGTTAGTGTTGACATGCCTGGGTTGCTTCTCTGTCCCCTGCTAGTCTCTGGCAAATGGTGGCACAAAAACTGAGTAGATTTCTTTCCACCCAGTACCTCCGTACTCTCCCACCTGGGGGCCGGTGCTTTGCAGATGGGCCCTTTGCCTCTACAACGCCCAGGTATCTTATTCAGACTGGCATTGCCAACATCCCCAAGCCAGTGAAGAGGCCGCACTGGCCAGGAATCCTGGGGGAGATGATGCTTCTTCTGGGGCTCTGCCTGCTTCTGTTGGTAAGTAAAGCTAACAAGTAGCACCTTGTTGGCACGTGAGCTGATCTAACCCCCTTCCTTCCAATCCTCCTTTCAGGAGGCATTATAATAGTTGCTGAGACACAGAGAGAAGGAGTGATATGGAGGCCTGAGGCCTCCAGTGCCTAACACTTAGTAGGGAGAATGTAGACAAGAAGGAAATGTGACAGAGCTGTAGAAAACATATACTTGGGCCCCTAACACACAAAGACAGGGTTGACCATCCTCTCTGGGAGGTCAGCATAGACTTTCCAGAAGACATGGTCCCTGCAATAGGAGACACAGAAGAGCACAGTCCATGTGCTAATAAGGGGGATGGTAAGTCAAGAGAAAGCAATATGTTTTTTCAAAAAAGCAATAAGAAACAAAGAGGGTGCAGTCAGCCCTCCAAATGTGTAGGTTTCCCATCTTATGAATTCAATCAACTACCAACCAAACACATACAGGAGGAGCGGGAAAGATAGTTTAGTAGGTTACATGTTTGCCTTGCAAGCATGAAGACCCGAATTTGATCCCCAGCACTCATGTAAAAATTGAGCATGATGGCACATGCTTGTCATCCCAGCTTGGCAGAGATGAAGACGTGTGTCCCTGGGACTTGTTGGCCAGCAAGCCTAGCCAAATCAGTGAGCCCAATTAAAGACCTTGTCTCATAAAACAAGGTGGTTGGCAACTGAGAAACAACACCTGAAGTTGGTCTCTGGCCTCCACATGCACACACACACACACACACACACACACACACACGCATGTATCCACCTACATACATACACACACAAAATAAGAATTAATTGAATTTATACTGAACAAGCACAGACCTTTTCTTGCTATTATTCTCTAAACAATACAGCATGGTGATTGTTTTCAGAATATTTACACTGCATTAGGTAATATACACAAATATAGATGAATTGAGGTACATCACATGGTGTGCATGAGTTATAAACAAATAATATGCCATTTAACATAAAAGACTTGAGCATCCATGCGAGGTCCTGGAACCAATCCCTATGGATGCTAGGAGATGACAGTATTAGCAGCAAAGTTTCAAAGACATGAACACCAAAGGTGTCTGGGAACCAAAGGTGAGTACTATGGCTGGAGCTTAGGCTGTAAGGCCAAGGACAAGTCCCATGGCTGGAGCTTAGGCTGTAAGGCCAAAGATGAGGCTAAAACAACTCATCTTTCCAGCTCAACTGTGGCTAAGAAGACTAAGAAATTTAGGCTATGTCTTCTAGGCAACAGGTAAGAATTTTGACCAGTGAGAACATCTGAGAAGACTTTAACTTGTGATAAGCAAGAAAGTAAAAGGTAGGGAAGGATTAAAGAGACAGGCTACCGAGAGCAAGGCCTTTCATGGGGTAAAAGCAAAAGAAGATGAGTACCCCCAAGTCACAACCAAGTGGGGAACTCTCCTTTTAAACTCTCCAGAAAGCGAACCTCTCCGCCTCTCCCTGCCTCTCTGCCACCACATTCTGTGCCTGTAGATTCACTGTAACCACCTCAGCTGGGCTCGGAGTGCTGCTCCACATCCCATCTTCAGGACTCACCAGCAGAGGTATAACCTTGATGTCTACGTCTCCTCAAGAACCGGGATAATATCTGTGAAGAGAGGCCAATCACACCCAGAGTGTGGGGTCCTCGGAGTTGAAGGGCGTCATGGTGAGTGACAAGCGGGGGTAGAATCCAAGGGCTTAGCCCCAAATCCAACTGACAAGCTTCTGCCTCTCTTTCATCATCCGGGGTTACTCTTTGCTCAGTTCCCACCATCATTCATTCACTTGTTTTCTCAGAAAGCATTTATTGAGTGGCTACTGTATACGGACGTTGTTAGGCCCTAGGAATACAGTGTAGAGTGGGAAAGAGGCAACTAAACACAAGTTTGTCAAGGGAGAGGTGATATACCCATGTGCCAAGTACTCAAATTAAGAAATGCTAATGCCAGTCCATGCAAGTCCATAACCAGCCACCTTGGAGTCCCTGTATTCGACAAGAAATTAGGAAATAAAGATTGGTAAAGGAAATGGATTTATTTTTAATTTGGCCCAATCAGGGAGTGAAAGAATTAATTTCTACCCACTAGGCCTGTGGCAGTACTACACTTTATAGCCTTTATAAGACAAAGGCCAGAAGAGACAGAGATTTAGGTGTGAGATGGTTGACTGGTCCTTTCTTGGAAGAAGTCTACTCAGCCCCAGGCTGCTTCCACCCTCTCTGTACTCAGTAGATTGCCTCTATTCTCAGCACAGAGGGTTTGCTGCGTCTGTACAAGTTTTGATGGCCCGCCACCCAGAGGGACAAGCTGCAGGGGGCATTGTACATCCCGCTGAGGCTTCCCCCTCCACTGGTGCCACTCAAAGTGCAACCAGAGAGCAGGGCTGGGATCCAGCTGTGCCTCTAGAGTTTCATATGCATAAGGATTCCCAGCTGTGGCCAGGGGTAATCTGTGGTCTTCTGATTCCAGGAGGCTGGGAGTAGAACAGCAGTCTGCATTTCTGTCAAGTTTCTCGGAAACATTAGTGGTGTTCATACGAGGGCCATGCCTTTAGTAGACAGGCTGAATCTGGACGGCTGGGAGCCTGTAAAAAAATACCCTGAAGATGTGTATAGATCTGCATTTGGGGAAGCTAATCATACTTCCCATCCCCCACAGGCGGGGCCTGGGAGGATCAGGTAGACCTAGAGTGGTTTGACACAGAGGCCTTCTTTGGGACTCTGCATCGGCAGTCTTTGACAGTGACAGCCACACTCAGCCACACCAAGGAGGAGGTAACTGGAAGTCCCCAAAGGTGCTTGGCGGCAGGGCGGGACAACACAGGAGCCTTAAGAATCTGGAAGAAAAGGGAGTAGGAAAGATAGAAGATTTCAGATTAAATTGGGGCTGATCTTAGGAAACTTACAGCCTAAGAGTTAAGGAAGGGGACCTAGTGAGGCCAAATCTGAGGTCTCAGGTTCTCATCCCTGGTCTTCAGTGACAGGCATTGGAAAGAAAGTCAATAAAACTAGGTTAGTGCTGTGGAATAATCCTTCTGTACACTACGAATAGGATGTGTACAAAGTGAGGTAACAAGCCATGAGCCATGTGGCAAAGCATAAACAGAAATGTTGGTTAATTTAAATGTAAGAGTTAGCTAATAACAAGCCTGAGATATTGGCGAAGCATTTATAAGTAATACTAAGCCTCTGTGTGTGTATTTGGGACTGGGCAGACAGGACAGGAAAACTCCGCACACAGGCCAGGAGCTGGAGGTGTAGTTCAGTGACAGAGCATCTTCCTGACATGTTGGATACACTGAGTTTGATCACCAGCTCTGAGTTGAGGCCTTGAGGGGAAACTTTAATCTTGCTAGTTTTATCCATTTCTTCCAAGTTTCTTCAGAGGTGGGTTCTCTGGAGTCTCTCCAGATATTGGCAGCAGAGGGCGCTCTAAGCCTACAGTTAAAAAAAAAAAGCTGGTGGCTCTAGGATGGCGTTCATGGCTAACTCTATTATCTCTCTCAGCTCAAAGCCCTCTACCTTAAACTTCTGAACGAAGCTGATTCCCTCCGGCAGCTATGGGGTGCTCAGCGCTGCACCTCGGCCTCCACTAACCAGCTTCTGGGGAGCACCCAGAGAGAGCAACAAGAGGTTGGACTTTGAAGTCACACCTTCCCACCCAGCCTCTGTGCCCAGCCACAGCTGTGCCCCCTCACAATCCCCTGGGTCCCTTCCTGAGAACCCTCGCACCCCGTCCACCTCTTTGACTCCTGCCTTCTCTGCTGTCCCTGCCCTGTGCATTCTGGAATTCCAAAGGAAGCTGGGTGTGGAGTCCCCAAAGCTGCTGCCTCTGGTGGCTAGAGTCTTACAGGCAAACAAGCCAAAATGTCTTTGACCCAGGCTGCCAAGGCAGCTGCCCTGGCCGCGGAGGAAGAGTCCAGGCGGAGGCGGAGCCTGGCAGGCGAGTATGCAGCAAGCCTTAGTCATCAGCTGGAGCTCCTTCACCAAGACCTCTGTGCCAGGCAGGACCAGTGGGGCTCTTTCTGCTCAGCGTTGATGGAAGCTGGGTGGCTGCTGAAGTCACCTGCAAGCTTTAGCCCAGGGAAGTCACCCCAGCCTGGGCAAAGCCCCAAAGGGTATGTACCTGGTTAACCTGAGTCAGGCTATTAGGGAAGGAGAGATTATGGCTTCACGGAGTCCCAGAAATAGCCATACTAAAGTGTCTTTTTCCCATGTCTCATTATCTCTGCACTTTGACCACCATACCAAATTCTGTGTCTCTGCAGGGTGGCTTCACAGCTGAACACACTGCTGGGCCACTTGTCCCAGGTCATGCTGCAAGAAGGCCACCGCTTGAAGGCCTGGGGTTTCCTGGGCACTGGCACAGGGGCGGAGCTGCTACAGCCAGGTAAGCCCCACTTGGACTCATCTGGAGTCTGTGGGAAAGCTGGTTTCTGCACTGAGACTAGTTCCTGCATTCAGGGTGACAAGCACCACAAAACCTCAAGTTCTGCTCTAAGGTACCCGCAGCAGCGAGGGCTGGGGGGATTGCAAAGCAACTGAGAGTCCATGGGGTTGGGAGGGGGAGTTCCTGTTCAACGGCCTACGCAAAAAAAAAAAAGAGGGAAGCTTGGAAATAGGGAGACGGACAAGGAAATCGTACAAATGACAGCTTTGCAGACCATGTGGCAGTTCTTGAAAGTAAAAGCCTGGCAGATCAATGTGAATAGTCAGGTTTGGAAACAGGTAGGTTTGCCTGGAAAAGATATCCCTCGGTGATTTAAAAGCTGAGTGCTGTAGTTCCCAGCCCCAACTCACTAGCCACAAACCTTTCCCCAAAGGACCTCCAGCCAGCCTGCAATCCGAGGGTATCGCAATGGTGCATTCCAAGGGCAAAGCTCAGTGCTGAACTCTCTGACCTGGGGAGCACCATCCTGGTGGGGTTGGGGCAAAGTTCTTCCTAACTTCTTCCCATCCCCATCAAGACTCCCAGCCTTCCCTAATCACTTCAGGAGAGGCCCAGCAGGCAGCCTTTGCTTTCCTGCAGCCTCAGCGGGTCCTCAACGGGGTGCTGATGACATCATTATGAATCCTATCACCAAGCTGATGGTTCCTGGACCCAACTGTATGATGCTCCCAACCAGTGGCCACATAGGGCCCATACCCCCTGGCTACTTTATCCACCCTGACACTGGACGTGTGCTGCCTGAGGCGGGAAACCTGGGATACGATCTGCTGACCACGGCCCTGATACCCATTGCTGACTCTAATGCCGGTAAGACCCTGACCACTGACCAGCTCCAACCTTACTGTGGGCTTCAGAGATAGGGCAGGGCTCCCTGGGGACTTCAAGAATGAATACCCAGGGACCACAGCACAGGCAGCAGGGTTCTGTCCTTGGACAGAAGTCTTGATGACAAGCAAACTAGTAAACACCTCCTCCTCCTCCTCCTCCTCCTCCTCCTCCTCCTCCTCCTCCTCCTCTTCCTCCTCACTGTACTATTTCCACTGGATTTGGGTGGCACATGCCTTTAATCCAGCACTTGGGAGGCAGAGGCAGACAGATCTCATGTGAGTTTGAGGCTAGCCTAGTCTCCAAAGTGAGTTCAAGGCCAGCCAGGGATACACAGAGAGACTGTCCCAAAAAAAAAAAAAAAAAAAAAAAAAAGCAGGGCAGAGCGCTGTTCAATGAGTGAGAGCGGGTGTCCACAGCCGCTTTCTCGCCTGATCTATAGAATGGGTGGGGGAGGGAGAGGCAGGAGAGGAGGCTGGCAAGGAGACAGGGCCAACACCCCCTGTCTCCCTATTCAGGTGGCGTCCGAACGTCAGAGGCTACCATTCTCCCCTACGTGCCCTATCCAACGAGTCCTGTCACAGGTTGCCCTCTGGCCACTCAGCTGCCCATCCTACAGCCAAGAAGAACTTCACAGCTGGGGGCTCTCATGTCTGACCCCATCACAGGCATTGAGGTGCCTGTGCTTGCCGTGACTCTGCACCCCCAAACAAGGCAGTGGCTCGCTCTTGGAGGGACATACTGCAACCCTCTCACCAAGACGTTGGCCCCTTTGGAGTTGGGGGGCCCTATGAAGGACCCGGTCACGGGAGACATCGTGCCAATCCTAGGCGTTGGGCTGGATGAACACACAGGTCTGGCAACCTTCAGTGTCTTGCACCCTGCTGTCCCTGTATGGCCTGGCTGCCCAATCTCTCCCAGCCTCCTACCTTCTTCATGCTCTAGTCAGACTAGAAACTGCCCTGGCCTCTCTTTGCACGCTGCCTCTGCCCCCAACCTTCCCTCTCCTCCGCTCCAATCTCTCCTTCCCCGTCTCTATTGCAGCATCCCCAAGGTGATTTTACAGTAGCTGTAAACCCAAGAGGGCAGTTCCTCCTGCCAGTACCACGTATTCCCCGTGTTCTTGTCCTTGGTACCGCCACGGCCCTGCTGCTGCAGCTCACTCTTGCCCTCTCTTTCTTCTCCCCTACGCCTTGCCTTGCGTGTTTACACTACCAAGGGTCTCTTCCCTACCTAACCCTCCAGGTGTCTTTGCTTCCAGGTCAGGTGACTGCAGTGGGAGGGCTGCGAGATGCCGCAGGGAGCCTCTTGATGCCTGGTGACAGCCTCGTGGAGCCGCTGAGTGGGAAGACAGTCCGGCTCCTGGGAGCTTCCCAACAGGCAGGCCAGATATTACCCCACACGGGAGGGTCCCAGGCCCTGCTGGAGGCCAATGTCTTGGTGGCCCAGAGGCAAGTGATTATGATGCTCCAGCAGTATCAAGAGACTCCAGGGTCCAGGGCACAAGGACTTCTGGAGTCTGCCACAAGGGACATGAGACAAGCACTGGCTTTGAGTCTGCACCACGTCCTCCAGCAGGCTCAGAGACTGGAGAGACAGTTGCAGGCAGCACGTGACATTGAAGCCACTGGTGGCCATCTAGGTATGTGCTGTTTGAGCCCTGGATTCCCAGTTCTAACATGGCTGCATGTTTCAGATCCTCTCAGCCCAGCTCGGAACTGGCCTTGCATGTGTGCGACCAAAATAAGAGAGCAGATCAGGACTTTGTGCCCCGACTCTGAGGGGCTCTAGGCTGCATTCCTCTTGTGTTTTCTGAACAACTCCATTGAGTCTTATGCTTCATGTTTCTAAAATGTACAGTTGTGTTGTCTCGTAAGGCTTCCAGGCACACAGCCAGCATGACACCCATTTTACATGGGGATCCCAAAGTTCGAGGAGTTGAGTGATTTGCCCATCAGGGGTTCTCCTGCTAGTTGGCAACAGAGGCAGGCCCAAGGCTGCAATCCCCTAAGCCCCAACCCCTTCTCACTATTATTCCTATGAAAGCCTTCCTTTCCCACCCATATACTCCAAAAGGGAGCTCGCCCTACTGTTCTACCTCTTCCCTGTAGCCCTTATAGGAAAGAAAGAAAGAAAGAAAGAAAGAAAGAAAGAAAGAAAGAAAGAAAGAAAGAAAGAAAGGAAGGAAGGAAGGAAGGAAGGAAGGAAAAAGAAGAAGAGGAAGTAAGAGTGGCATCTTCCTGGAGCTTAATCTCCCATCTCACTCTTTCTAGAAGCTTCCGTCTGCCCTGGTTTTTGTTTAGGTTTTGGGTTAGAATTGACTAGACATTGAAGATCCATCTTGTAACTCTTTGACCTTGGGCAAGTTATTACCCTCTCTGCCACTGTTTTACCATCTTTAAAATGAGGATCAAAATTGCAGTACTTCACAAACTTAGTTAAAAGGCCAAATAAAGTAAAATTTATATGGAATTCTTAGCTCAAATTCTGACACACAGCAGGCAGGTACTTGGGAATATGAGTTCCCATCTCACCCATCCCACTTCTCAGTGTGGCCCTGAAATCTTTCTCAGCTTCCCCAAATATCTGATGCCATTCAGGCCATGCTAATATCATCACATCTTCCCTTCTGAATTCAAAATGCCATCTTGGGCCCAAGGGAAACACAGGCAATGTTTGTACAGCAACCTCTCTGGTCAGGGATGAGGCACTTGGAGCCTGGGAAACCTCAGGTGGATTTGCCTAACCCCCAACTCCTCTTCTCCCTATATTAGGAATAATGTGCTACCCTGGGACAGAGTTCTGGGTCCCAGCCCTGTATGGAATGGAGATCCCAGACCCTGAAGGCTCTGGACTCATGGTGCCCATCCTGGGCATGCAGCAAGATAGAGATTCTGGTAACACCACACCCTTGGCAGGCACAATGGAGGATGCTGCTGGTAAAGGTGAAAGGCAAATTGGAACCCCTAAAGCTCGAGGGGATCAGGAGTGTGACTTAGTCCTTGGAGAAAGCCTTGCAAAGCTCAGGATAGGTGGCCCTCATCCACTGACGCATAAGCCAAGAGAAGGGCGTGTTCTGATAATTCTGCCAGAATTTCTGAGACCCCAAATAAGATGCCAAGGATCTCAAAATGACAGACCTATAGATCATGGCTCTTCCCTGAAAGATCTGGGTCCTTTTGAGGATAAAGCACTATAGAAAGCACCCACCCACATACAGCCACCGGCTCCAGCTCAGAGTTCTGAAAAGGATAAAGGGGGAATCTTGGGGCTCCTTCCTATGACTACACTTCCTTCCTGCATCTCAGGTTACTAAAATCAGTGGTGACTTCGGCTTCCCACAGGTCTTGTCCCAATCTCCATTGGGGTTCAAGCCACAGATCCCTTAACTGGGGAGCCTGGTCCTGTCATTGGTGCACAAATGGACCCCTCTACTAGAGTGGTGCTGCCTGTGGTACAGGTGCTGGAGGCCTTGCCACGTGGAGTGAGGGACCCCGATCTGGTATGTACAAGGAGGGGCTCACTCTGTTCATTCACTCATTCAGCAACCACATGCTGAGAGCCTTCTAGGTTCCAGACGATTGTGTGTGGGGTGGAGACACAAGGCAATTGGGCTTCTAGCCCAAGGGAAGTGGTTCAAAGTCTGATTTGAGGTGATGAGGATGTTAAGGGAGCTCAGAGGAGGGCCACCATAACCATCCAGAGAAGAGTTCAAGGAAGGCTTACCAAAAGAGATAAGGGATGAGGCTTGGAGACGGAGGCAGAGAAAGCCACTCGAGCCTCATGACATCAGGACAAACAAAGATGCCCAATGTGGGACCACAAACATTCCAAAAGGAGGATGATGGAGAGAGAAAGGAAGCAGAGAGACCAGTGAGGGAGGCAGGATATAAATGACAAACAACCTGTGTGCTTAGAGGCTGAGAAGTGGAATGGGAAAGCCGTGTGGAGCCAATGAAGTACATATGTAATATGCTAAGGGCATATCTTTCAAACCTTTAAATTTGAAAACTATGGAATACCAAAAAGTTATTTATAACCCTACTACATTTTAAAATTATATAAGTAAAGACACAAAGGGCCCTTTTGTAAGGATTCTGTCCTTAATTACATCATCAGCCTGTGACGGCATCCCAGCCTAAAAAGCAGGTGGTTCCTCTGTGCACTCCTTCCTTCCTCTCTTTCCTTTCCACTCCTTCCTTCCCTCTGTCCTCTCTCTCCCTCTCTCTCTTTCTCTCTCCCCCCCTCTCCCAGTAAAGCTCTAAAAAGGTAACCATGGCTTCTGATTCCTCCAATCAGCACCCTCCTCTGCCGGCATGGCCACTGCGGTCAGTGGCCAGCCACGAGCAGCATGCCTTTTAACCAATACCTTTCCCCAACACCCTCTGTACCCTCTGCACTGGTCAACGCCCCTGCAGAGACCTCTTCAACACCCTCTGTACCCTCTGCCCTGGTCAACGCCCCTGCAGGGACCTCTTCAACACCCTCTGTACCCTCTGCCCTGGTCAACGCCCCTGCAGAGACCTCTTCCAGGCACTACTGTCCTTGCCTCCAGTCTCGCCCACCAAATGTAGCCACCATTAACAGGTTGTCGCACCTGCTCCCAGACATTTTTGTATAACCAGCATTCTAGAAATTTCCCTCTGGCAGCTGTGCAAAGGATGAATGGAATAAAGCCAGGCCAGAGCAGGAAACCTTGTCAGGAGGTCACTGCAGCAATTCAGCTCTTGGCAGATCTCCATCAAAATAAAAATGATTGAATGTCTTACCATACATGCTGAGTCTAGTTACAATTTCAGGCACAAAGATGGATGTGGTAGAAACTTCTTGATAGAAGCCAGGACATTTAAATTTGAGTCCTAACATCACCATTTCACAGATCAATGTGCCAGAGCTCGGTTGGGGGCTGGGGTGGTAACTATTCTCTGCCATCTCTTACCTATTTCCCCTTGCTTTCCCAAGACAAACACCCGGGCAGGAGGCACAGGGACTCTGCAAGGAGTAGGCTGTAAAAAGAAGGGCAAGACTAGGGAGCCAGAAAGAGGGGTGGGGTTGTTTTCCTATCTCCAAGTCAACTGCCTCAGCAAGTCAGGCATGGATGGTCATGGCATCCTGAGAAGCTGTAAGGTCTACAGCCAAGTCATGGGGCCTGTAGCTGTTCAGAAAAGCCTGAACAGTCTGCACATTGCAGCAGATCCTCTTGGAGCAGGAGCTAAGGGCCCGCCAGCAGTACTGGCAGCTTCAGGAGCAGGAGGAGCAAGAGCTGGCAGAACACTTGTGGCACCTGAGCCAGGAGCTCCACTACCACCCAGGCCATGAAGCCAGGCGACAGGTAGGACCTAAAGGGCCACCTCATCATTTCTACTCTGTAGTGTTGTGTTTTATTTTTACCTCTTTGGGGGGGCTACCACCCAGCTCCCAAATAGTCACATGGAAACTTAGTCTTTCTTATGAATGCCTGGCCTTAGCTTGGCTTATTTCTAGCCAGCTTTTCTTAAATTATCCTGTCTACCTTTTGCCTCTCGGTTTTTACCTTTCTCTGTTTCTGTATATCTTTTCTTTCCTTCTTATTCCAATTCTGGTTGGGTGGCTCAGTGGCTGGCATCCTCCTCCTCTCCTTCTCCTTTTCTTGCTCCTCTCTCTTCTATTTATTCTCTCTTCCTGCCAGCCCCATCTATTTCTCTCTCCTGCCTAGCTATTGGCCATTCATCTCTTTAGTAGACCAATCAGGTGTTTTAGACAGGCACAGTAACACAGCTTCACAGAGTTAAACAAATGCAACATAAAAGAATGCAACACATCTTTACATCATTAAACAAATGTTCTACAGCATAAATGAACATAACGCATCTTCAACTAATATTCCACACCACCACTCATCTGCCAACACCATGCAAGTTCTTCTTTTAATGTCTGGAGCCCTTGTTTCCCCATTGGTCACAAGAATGGAATCTATCTCAGGGCAGACACAGTCTCTATCTTAGTTATTTTTCTGTTATTGTGACAAAATACCATGACCAAAGCAACTTATAAAAGAAACTGCTTAATTGGGCTTCTGGCCTCAGAAGGTCAGAGTCCATGATGGTGGAGCAAAGGCATGCTGGAAAGAACAGATGAGAGCTCACATCTTGATCTGCAAGTAGGAGGCACTGAGAGCACACTGGGAATGACATGAGTCTTTTGAAACCCCAAATAAGGCCACATCTCCTAATCCTTCCCAAATACTTCTGCCAACTGGAGACCATGTATTTAAATATATGAGTTTATGAGGGTTATTCTCATTCAAACCACCACAGGCCACAAACTCACCAGGTACTCGAGCTCAGTCACCCCTAAGTCCCTCAGCTATGTGAAGGTAGAAGGGAGGCAGGCATGAGAGAGCCAGACTTCAAAGAGCTGCCCCCATAGCTCAGCCCTCTGTACTTTCTGCCCAATGTAGCTGAGGGCTGCTGAGGAGGCCTGTGCAGCTCTGGAGGCCTGCTGCCTGCAGGAGACAGAACGGCGAGCCAGAGCCCTGAGCGTGCTCAGTGGCCCAGAATGGTGCTTGCTTTCTCAAGGTGGGTAACAGGTCCTACTCGTGGTCCCTTCATCCACCACTGCCACGGAACACAAGAAGCCCCTCCACCACCTGAAAGTGCTCGTCTCTCACTGATTCCCACTAGGCCCTGGCTCATACCTGGCAGGTCCCCTGGCTCCAATCAACTGTTATCTTTTCTTCTCTCCTGCTCTGCTGGTGGTAGCTGTTGCTTTGTGGACTTTCTCTTTGCCCTTTGCAGCAGACAAGAAAGAGTGGGAGGGGGAGGCGCAAGCGCTGCTGGGCATGCGGAAGGTCCTGCACAGTTTAGGGCAGGCCTCAGAAAAGCTCGGGGAAGCGTCCATCAGGCTGCGGGGCCAGGAGGAGGAGGTGTGCCTACAGCAGAGTAGGGACCAGAGCCCACAGGTCTGGAGTCGTCACAGGAAGGTGAGGCCTGAGGCTGGCAAGGGGACCCTATGGGACAAGGACATTCTCTATCATCATAAGGTTCTCCGGGGCTGTATAATATTCGAGGGCTGGTGGGGCCCAAGGATCACTGGATAGGCAACGCGGAGCAAGCAGAAAGCGTGAGAAAGTTCACTTAAATTTAGCGTTATGCTTCCTGTGTTCTAGGTAGTGCAGCACCTCTCTGATGAGTTTCAGGAGGTGATGAGGGACAGACAGAACTTCCTGGGTAAGGCTCTGGGAAGACTTCAGTACCACCGGGAGCTCAGCCGCCTCCAGCTCTTGCATATCCAGGTACTGACCCTCCAGACTTGGCCAAAAAGATGTGAGTTTCCATCTTTGATAGGAGCTTCACAGAGAAACTCCCAAACAGATTTGTGAAATGGGGGGGGGGGGGTTTCCAAGCATGGAATTCAGTTCTTGTTTTCATCCTAGATTACTACCTCGGGAACTCCTGCGTGTTTGGAGAATTACCCTGGAGACAGATTCTACGGAACAGTCACTACTTGTCTTGGGAGTCAGGCTGCTCTCTGCCCCCTGTTGATCCCTTTCCTGAAAGGCATCACTGCCTCGCTCATAGAGGATCAAAGCCATCATCTGGAGCTGGAAGATCGGAGACCAGGAGCAGGTAAAGCTGGTCACCTGCCCACCTTCCTCTCCTTTTGACAACCCTGATCATGCTTTGGTACTCCCAATACTGCAGTTAGGGCTTCAGGGACCACAGCATCAGGCCACAGCGGGTTGTTTAGGAAGGACACAGGGAAACATGATATATTAGTTACCTATCGCTGCATAACAAACTACCCCAACATTTCAGAGCCTCTTAGCTTATAGTTTCTGTGGGTCAAGAATCTGGGTAAGGTTTGCCTGGTGCCTCTGGCTCAGGGTCTCATGCAGGCTGTAATCTGGGTACTAGCTAGGGCTGCAACATCTCAAGGCTTGACCTGGAGAACTTCACATCCACACTCACCCTCGAGGTTACTGGCAAGTCTCCAGTTTTCACTGGCCGTTAACCAAAAATATCAATACCTGCCACAAAGACCTGATAGTGCAACGCCCAGCCTGCAGCTGCCTCGCTCACAGCTAGTCAGCAGGAGAGTTAGTGAAAGCAGCAAGATGGGAGGCTTTGATATATTCTTGTGTGTCAGTCTCAGAAGTGACAGCCCATCACTTGCCCTATTTCATTCTGTTGAAATAAATCACTAAATCCAACCCACACTCAAGGGGAGGGATTCATATAATAGCTGACACATATTGTGCGAGATCACTGAGGCCATCTTATAGGCTGCCTGTCATCCATATTTGGTGGGGGGGGGGGGCAGGGAAAAGGAAGGGAGGGAAGGAGAAGAGGGAGAGGAATAAGAAAGGTAGTTAGCTGGCTAGCTGTACTGGGGATTCACCTAGGCTCTCCCACATACTAGGCAAGTACCCTACCACTGAACTATATCTCCAGCCTGTAGTTTCTTTTTCCATCTTTTATTTTAAGACAAAGTTTTACTAAATTATGCAGACCAGTCTCAAACTCACTCTGTAGCTGAGGCAGGCCTTGAACTTGTGATCCTCTTGTCTCTCCCTCCCCAGTAGCAGGGAGTACAGGCCTGAATGACCAGGCCTGGCTCTTAGGTTCTTCTTTCACTCTGGCTACATTACTATACTTTTACTCACTCACTCCTATTCAGATGCAGACAAAGTTGACAATATCTGGACCCCACCATTATTCTCCATCATGAAGAAAATAGATACCTCATTCCAAGACCCCAGAGAAATAGCTGAACTACAAAGACAAATACATCACAGACCAGGTAACCTCTTTTCCTTTGAAAATTATTATGGTGTAACCTCCAAGCCCCCAAACTGAGAACCCAAGAAATACTGGATCCTGTCTTACCTTTCCCCTTGCCTCCACCCCTACTAAGGATCCCCAGGGATTTTTCCATATAAAACATATCAGGCAAGAATCAAAGTATTATTGAACTGTAACGTAGTCCATTCTTAGAAGAAAGTTCCTAAAGGTATTCCACCTTCCAATCAAACGCTGAGTCTAAATCTTGGTATTTAGTCAACAGGTTAGAAGGGAGTTCACGGGAAATGTGAGATACAAGGATACAGACAGGAGAATCAAAAAGAAAGAATAATTTGCCCCATGAAAAGAGCACCCAGATCACTTTGTCAATGTGGGGCATTTTACAATGGGATGTACTGTTCTGAACCTATGGTAACTCATTCACAACAACCTGGAAAGGTAGATGTGAATATTCACTTTATAGGGAAAGAACAGAAGACCTGTATAGGCCAAGTAGGTACTCAAAGATGTATTTGCTAATGTGGCTCAGCTGAAATTTGGGGAGCCTGTCCCCAGAGTCTCACTCTCAACCTGATTCCTACAAAAGCTATCCAGGACCATGAGGCAATGTCAAGAGAGAAGTGGGCAACATGCTCTGGTGAGTGCCCAGGAAGGCAGACTGGTATGCATCAGGAGTAAAATCCTTAGCATGAGGATAAAAACCACTTACTTTGAACTCCAGCTGTGACTCTTGGCTGGCAAAGCCTAAATTATATACTACCTGGGCCTTGCCAAAAAAACAAACAACAACAAAAAAAAGTTCACTGATTCTGGAGGTTGATCAACCTGATTAATTCCTTCCATAAGAACTGATGAGAAATACGGACAGAGATATGGACCCTCATTCAAGGATTACCCTCTCTAAGCATCATAAAAGCATTCTTATGTGTACTGCCTTGCTTGCCCCAGAAAACCTAACTCTAATTCTATTATTCATTTCTTACGTAACTAAGAGAAATGATACTCAAAGAAGTGTGTGACTCTCGGGATCTTACACAGCCTGTGCCAGGACACAGGTCTCCTGACTGCCACTTTATGTGTTCTCATTATTATATATTGCTGTCCAAACCATTTCTCACTGTCCTCTTAACAATGAGATAATAGACGTGTCCCGCTTAGATAAATACCCATTTAGAGCAACTATCTAAAGTCCCATTAGAGACAACTTTATAGATAAGTAAAAATCTGAATACATCCAACATGTATTGAGTGCTTGCTGTATGCCAGACGGTATTCTGAGTGTAGCACATCTAACGATCCAGCTTTGGATCTACTACTGAGGAAATACTGCCCTCTTTTCTGTGCCTCCTTCTAGGTCCTCTGTTCCTGTAGATGATTAGGGAAGCCTGAAACACAGGCTTCACTGGAGGGTAGACAGATGACGGACAGATGGATGGGTGGAGATAAACATTTTCCTAAGCTGATCGTGTTATCACTATGGTTAACATATTAACACAAAAAAATTCAGTGAAATTATCACTGACTTGTCTTGATTTCTGCAGGTCCAAAAAACTCTTTGCAGAATCCCCTGAGGACTCAGACGATACAGGGAGAGCTGACATCTGTGCAAGCCATGCACCTTTCTGCCTGGGAGTTCGTGGTTTACCAGTATGGTCTCTCCGTCCTGCACCTCCTCATCCCCCAGCTGCAGGTATGTCCATTTCTGGCATTCTGTGACGCAGTCCCCCAGGAGGCTGTGGAGGTCAGGGTGGCCCGGAAGAGACTCCAGGCACTGAATTCTCTCTAGGAAGAAGCTCCTGCTGCAGTGAACTGCCTCCCTTAGGACAGCTGATGGGAGCTATGACGGCAATCTCAAATTGAACCTTTTGAATGATAGTGTAGAAATGAATCCAACACTGTCTAGATGCCAGAAAACATTGATAATTTTCATGAGGCAACTCAATCATTTCAAAACCCTATGACACCGATATGATTATTTTTCCCATTTTCAAATTGAGAAAGATAAAGAGTGGTTGAGTCAACTTATCCATGGTCATAACCAGGCAGGTAAGGCCAGGCTTAGAATCCAAGCTACAGGTCTGACTGTTCGTCTAGGAGAAGTAGAGGGCTGAAATGATTGTTGTTTATACCAATCGTAATTGGTATAAATATAAAATATACAACTAAAAACTTCATCTTCCTAGAGTGTATTCTGATTCTACCTTCCCTGAATGTACTTATAATTTAAATGGATGTTCCAGTGCACTTATTTCCCACTATGCTTGATGATAAGTAGCTGAGGACAACTTTTTAGTGAAGGGTGGGTTTTGGTTTTGTTTGCCATTCTTTTCAGGCTCCAGAAACCACCCTACAGATCGCTTCTCATCTGCCTGCCATGGAAGTCTCAGGAAATGCCTTCAAAGGTTCTTTCTTCTACCAGGTGATGTAAATTCATCCCTAGACAGGGGCTCTTGAATTCTGGAATTTGGTCAAGACACACAGAAGCAAAAGAAACACATTTTATAAAACATTTTTCTCCCTCAAGCCCTAATGAATTTTATTCTCCTTTGAGGGGGGAAAAGCCATTTAACTAAAACATAATAAATGTCACCGAGTAAGAGCTTTTCTAATCAGCAAAGTAAAATGGTCTGGCTGGTGCCCTGAGAAGCATCATGGCTTCATGCCCGTTAATGGATCTATGCCATTGTACATCTGGTGTTGCCAAGCTGGTATTTCCCGTAAGAGTCATGGGCCCAGCTTCAGGGTATCTTGCACAATCATATTCTCCTACAGAAATGGTCCTATATCTTTCCTGCCCCAGTAGTTCTTCAAGTATGTAGACTGGAAGTACCTTGCCGGTAACTCCAAGCTGATGTATATGAACTTTAAGCACTGATAGCAGCCCATTCATAAACCATTCTGAGGAGAAACAGCAAGTTAGTGTGACCAAGAAACAGTTTAAACTTGGTTGGGTGTGGATTATTAGGGGCTTTAATAGGAACCCCCAAGATAAACAAATGCTCATACAGGGGACTTTGAGCGTTATTTCATTTGACCTTCAAAGAAATGATAAACTCAGCAAGAATTTAGTTCCATTTTACTAATGGAGGGGGAAAAAACTCAAGAGGCTTCTCGCCAGAAAGGTGTCAGGCCCTTAGTGAGGTAGGTGCCTTACATGTGTTGTGTTATTTTCAATTTCAGCAACCCTACAGGACAGGTACTCTTGACTTCCATTTTGTAACTGGACAGTGGAGGCCTAGAGATGCTATATAATAGTCTAAGTGTTAGCAAGAGTTGAGAGTGTATTTCCGGTGTTTACATCACACACCTCATCCTCCTAACCCCCAGCTAGTTCAAAGTACAGCTCTCGGACCAATTCCAACCACCTTAAGCTTTTCCGTGCTAATCTATTGTCTCCTGGGAGAACAGATGAGGATATCATCTCAGATGGGCCTGACAAGTTGTTTGGGAACCCCATTACAATAAAGGCAAAAGGACAAAGCCTAAGATCCTCGAAGGCTGTTATTCTCAAACTGTGGTCTTTGGACTGACTGCATCAACTACCTAGGGAGCTTGATGAAAATGCAAATGCCTGGCCCCACCTGCAGCCCACAGAACCAGACATTGTGGAATGGGCTCTAACAGCAATACCACCCCTCTTGCAATTCCCATTCGACCGCTTAGGGAGAACACTGATCAGGTGGCCCTGAGAAAAGATAGATGAATCACCTGGTTCTGAATTTCTAAGTCTGTCTTCTATGAATGCAAGTGTTCTGAAAAAATAAAGAGATAGGCCATTGAGATGGGCCGGTGGGTAAGGGTGCTTGCCACCAAGCCAGACAACCTGAGTTTGATCCCCAGAAAAGAATTGAGTCCTTCAAGTTGTGGGCCTCCACATTCACATGCATGTGCATGCATACACACACACACACACACACACACACACACACACACACACACACACACACACACGGGGTGGGGGGAGTGGGCAAAGTATTTTTTCCAAGTTGAACTAAAACAAATTTTCTTTATCTCTGGAGCTTCCTTTCAGTAAATCTTAATTAGGCCCAAGGAGACTTATTTCAAGTGAATTGAGAAACGTGAAAATGCTCACAAGGTTGACATGTCTGTGCTCGGGGCATCTTTTCCACACAGAGCTCTGAGAACACTCTGTTTGTTGGGAGAGAATGTTTGGCATCTGTGGGAAGTTTCACTCTGCTCTTGATCCACTGCCTGGCCCACATCACTACTGGGGACTTCAACCAGGACTCTAACCCCAGATTTCTGGGGTCATTTTATGAGGTAGTTATGAACTTCTCTTTCTCTGTGACTCAGAACTTCTCTTTCTCTGTGACTCAGATGTCATTTCCTGGGGCATTAAATGTTGTAAGTTTTGTAATATTTGGGGTCTGTTGGAGCCCCCATTGGTGACCTGACTGGCTGGGAAAAGGCTGTTCCCGGTCAGACTTCCTGTAATGGCACATGGCAGAATGCAAGCTCTGTGGGAGATGCAGGCTAGCTCTGAGCTCTGAGAACAGCATCTCAGCTGTGGCAACACTGTCAATGCATAAAGCTCACCAGAATGGTTGGGGAGAGGGCAGGTGAAGATGGCCTCAAGCCCCACTTTCCTCTCAACCATTATTTGAAAGCTTTAGTAGCACCTACTCCAAAGTCATACTGATCTGTCCTTTCTCCTCCTTAACCAGGGGCTGAAAGCCTACTTCAAGGAGGCATTCTCTACTACATTGCAGATGTCAGCAGTTTCCTGGGACAATAAGTTTGACCAAAGCCTAAGTGATATTCTGCTGAAAGAGCAGCCCACCTCTGAAAAAGAAAGAGATCTCCTCTCTAAACTCATTGAGAGGAAGTGTGAGCCTTGCTTGGCAAGACAGTCATCCGAAGAGGTAACTAAATTTATCTCGTATGTCACACAGTCTTAGTTAAAAATCAACTCCTTCACAAAGGAAAAGCCTTGGTGTGTGGCCCATTCGGATAGTTCCATCACTTCCTTGACTTGTCACTGCCTATTATCAATCAAGAAGCAGAAGTCTATTGTAACCTCATTGTGACTCAGAGACTAAATGCAAGTGGCCAGATGATCCCACACTTATCCAGACATAATGTGCTGTGTTCTACGCAAATGACCACAGTCTTAACAATATGCCATTATTAAGGACCTTTATGAAAATATCATCTCATAATCCTTTTAAGAATTAAAAATAAAAGATCCTGGAGGTACAAGACAGCTAAATAGAAGCTCCTAGCATTCAACCCCTCCTCCACCAAGACCCGAAGAAACAGGTTTCTAAGTTGCCTTTTACAGTGAGCAGAAGAGGGAAGCAAGAGAGTCTGGGGACGTGTGAGACCTGAGACAACAGCACAGGAAGAGAAACAGGGCACCTGCCTCCCCTGGCTCCACAGCAGTGGGGAGGGGGTGTCTGGGGGAAGGGTCTCACCAACTCTGTCAGTGCTGATGTTGGCAACTGTAGCTACAGGATAGCTTCCTGGCTCTCACAGGCCAGCAGGCCACTTAGACAAGTAACCTGAAATATGCACAGTAGCCCTACTTTGGACACATTGGGTTTCTGTTGCTATAATATACCCCATGACCAAAGCAACTTAGAAAAGGAAGAGGTTTAGTTGGCTTATGGATTATAGTCCATTGTCAAGGGAGACTAAGGCGGGAACTTGGGCAGGAACCTGGAGACTGGGAATGAAACAGACACCATGGAGAGACGCTGCTTACTAGTTTGCTCTCGGGCTCACACCCACCTACCTTTCTTATGCATTCCAAGTTCTACCTGCCCAGGGATGGCATAGCCCACAGTGGATCGGCTGCTCCTACATCAGTTAGTGGTCAAGAGCATGTCTCAGAGACAGGCTCACAGGCCCAATCTCGTGGAGTCAATTCCCTCTTCTCGGGTGTGTCAAGTTGATAACCAAAATTAACCACCGTGAGTCCACCCCTTGTCAGCTTGGGTGTATAACTCTAACGCTGTGAAACTATAAGAGTTCCTTTCTTGTTTGCCCTCCAAATCCCATAAACATCAAATACAGTACAACTCTAAAAGGCCTCACACTCTAAAGTTTCTCAATACTTTGAAGTCTCAGATCTCTTTAAAAACCCAAAGTCTCTTGATTGTGGGATCCTGTAAAAATCCAAAATAAGTTACATACTTTCTTATTTCAAGAGGCAAGAACCAGGGAACAATTAACAATCAAATCAAAGCTGATTGTTTGGGTGCCCTGCACTGTAGGGGGCAGTGTTGTAACACAAGGAAGTGGAGGGTGTTATCAATCCTAGAACCGTATCAGTGCACTCAACCTCTAAAACCAAAGACACGGCCATCTACAAGGACATGTGCCAGTGCAGGACTGAAACCTGGCATCTCCCACCCCTTCACATTGCACTGAACTCAGCACCACAGGTTCATACTGAGGGCCCAGCCACCTTAGCAGGAGTGTGCTGAGGGGACTTAAAACAGCTCTCTGGTTCCCATTAGAGCTGTAAGAGTCGGGTAGAGCAGGTGAGCACAGCTCTAGCCACATCCTTTGTAAGCAGCAAACCCAGACAAAACAGGGCCTAGAAGAACTTTCCCTGGCACCAGCCACAGTCCCATTGCCAAGAGCGCACTGATGCCAGGCATGCATCACTACCAGCAGAAAGGAACACCATAGTTCCTGCTGCCACTCTACCTATAGATTTCCCACGGTTGCCCCACCCCTACATCTTGTCTGACCACACACTGCTGTCAGGACAGAGTGTGCACACCACAGAAGAGGGCTGCCACTGTTGTCTCTCTCCAAGCGTGGTTTGGGCCAGCATCACTGACTGCTCCAAGGACAAGGTGCTTCAGATCCCGACCACTACTTAGGCCTGCAGAGCTAGATAGAGGCCTTCCTAAGTAGTGCTAAAGAAACTCCAATCATCCAATAGGGGCCACTACTCCCACTGTAGTAGTAACTTTACAGTGAGCACCCCATATCAGTGAGCAATCCACACCCACTGCTATCTACTCCACAGTTTCCTAAGTCACTAGTATTCCCTCTTGCAGAGGTCTCTTTGACTCTACCATGATTTGCACTACGTAACGTCATTAAGCATAGCCAAAGGTTCTATAGGAAGGCTACACTGCAGATCTGTTGCTTTGGACCCCAAGCTAGGCAGACTATCGTTGCATCGGAAGCATGTGGCCAAGACTACTCACTCCCTGGCACATAGGAAGAAGAGTAGGAAAGGACCAGGGCCCAGGTATACCTTTCAAAGGCATGCTTCCAGAGACTCACTCCTTCCGAGTAGCTCCGGCCTTCCACAATTCCATCAGCTCCCAGCAAGCTACTGAAAATTTGAATCTATCACTGGATTAATCTGTTGGTTTGGCCAAAGCCTTAAGATGTTTATCTCTAGAACTGCCCCCCACAGACACACCCAGAGTGATGCTTTCCTGGTGATTCTGACACCTCTCAACCTAGTCAAGTTGGCCGCGGAATTCTGTCATAACCCACCTCCTGTAGATCAGAGCCCAGTCAGTTCTCTGTCCCTGTTTCTAGGCAGCACCTACCCATCTGCTCACTTTGTCCTCCTCTGCACATTTTCTTCACTCAATTCCCAGGATATTGTCTTCCCCTGGTTTTCCTCCCACACTTGTGGTTGTTCCTTTCTGGTCCCTTTTTTTCTCTCTAACTTCTCAGAATTCGAGGACCATGATTTAGAACTGTGGGTATATTCACTTCCTAACTCTCTACCTCAACTCCTATATCAAATTGCTTATGAATTATGTCCACCTATGTAGCTACAAAGCATCACTAAACAGGCTCCAACCCTAATTTTTATCTTTCCAAATGAGGTCCACCTAAAAGCATGCATCTTGGTTGATGGCAACTCCATTTTTTCAGGTTTTTCAGGCCAAAACTTTCACAACCACCTTCCCCTTTGTATGTACAGTCCACAGTCTGCTCCTGTTGTTCCACCTTCAAAACATATGCAGAATCTGACCACTGTTCGGTGAATGATACGGCCACCACTTAGTGCCAGCCACCACCATCTCTTGTCTGGATTTCTTGATTGTCCAGATGTCTTGATACCAATCGGCCTCCCCATGACTGCCCTTGCCTCTCTTCAGTCTGTTTTCACCACAGAAAAGTGACCTTTCAGAAAAAAAAGTCAGATGTTCTCAAAATCATTTTATGACTTCCCATTTCATTTGGAATGAATGGGTGGAGCCAAGTCCGCCTCTTCTCCTCCCCTACCAGTCTTTGTTCACTCCATTTACTCAACTCCAAACATGCAGTCGATACTGCTTTCTATGGGTCCCCTCTGCCCATAACGTTCTTCCCACTACAGCGTGCTTCTTGAACAGGAGTGATTTTGGCCCCCAGAGGACATTGAGCAATGTCAGAGACACTTTTGATGTCATAACTCAGGGGAAGGAAGTACTAGTGACAAGTAATGGGTAGAGAACAAGGATGCTGCTAAACAGTATAAAATGCATAGAAATCCCACACAACAAAGAACCGTCTGTCCCAAAATATCAAGTGGAACAGTGCTTCAGAAGCCCTAGTCCAAGGCTTTAAAATGCCGGACTCCCTCATCTCGGTTGACTTTGCTCAAAAGTCAGCAGCCAACCCTGACTGTACTATCTTATTTTGAAATCCTTTCTATACTCATTCACAAATTCTTCCTTACTCCACTCTAGGTTGTCTTTTCCTCTATCACTTTCCAAAATACAAATTTTACTTGCTTGTACTTTTGTCCTATTTTTCTCCTTTGCTACAGTATGAGCCACATGAGAACAAGGATGGTAGTTGGTTTTATTTTCTGATATATCCCATCTATTGAATCTGAAGCTACACACTGATATTATCACAATCTACCAGAGTTAAGTATATGAGGAATAATAGGAACCTTTATTATATGCCTGTCATGTGTCAAATGCTATGCTGAGAATTTTACATGCACTGTCTTAAGTTTACATCTGGATTAGCAGATCTAACAGTATTTAAAATAAGAGCAAGAATATTAACTCTGTCCTTCACACTCTCTACAGTACATTAAGAAAAACAAAGATCTTCTCCTTTTCACTAATATGGAGCATTTCCTAAAAAGCATCCTTTCGGCAGAGCAACAAATCTTAATAACACCAAGAGCTGGACTCAGTGGCAAAGAGAAGGTGAGATGCCATATCTAAGGGGTGATCAACAGCCTTAGAATTATACTTTATTATATATACTTTGAAATGTATTGGTGTGTGTTTAGGGCCATGTTTATGAATGGACATAATAGCAGACCGAAGGACTGAGAAGTAAGAGTAGTATGGTTTTAAGTACATTATTACTTAAAGAATTTTTTCAGTACCAACAAATCTTAGATCTTTGAATTAGAAAGAGCCCAAGAGATCAGAGAGTTTATCCTTCTGCCTTTATGCAGGTTAAGTGTTAATTATAGAGAAAGGGAACTAAAGACAGCTTGCTTCTCTTCACCCAATGGAAGAGGGGAAAAAAATAGCTAGAACTTGGGTCTACTACCTTCTTGCTCAGCTTCTACTGATTTGTAAAAACGCCTTTTTTTTTCTTTTCTTTTTTTTTTTTTTTTTTTTTTTTTTTTTTTTTTTTTTTTTTTTGGTTTTTTGAGACAGAGTTTCTCTGTGTAGTTTTGGTGCCTGGATCTCTCTCTCTCTCTGTAGACCAGGCTGGCCTCGAACTGACAAAGATCCACCTGGCTTTGCCTCCCGAGTGCTGGGAATAAAGGTGTATGCCACCACCACCTGGTGTAAAATGCTATTTTTAATCACAGATATTTAAAATGTTATGAGTTTTGTTTGTGGTACTAGGGGCCAATCAAGGGCCTTGCACATGCTAGGCTGGTGCTTTACCACTGAGCTGTACCCCCAATTCAAAATGTTGGGTCTTTAAAAGCCAACAAATTTCCATTTCTAAACCACCAAAATTAGTATTTTATAACGTCTATGAAAATACTAACAGAGAGAGAACACCAATGTCTTCGTCTCCCTCATGCAGAGTAGTGACCTATGTAGAAAAACCAGGATCAGAAACTAGCTACTGCAGAAATAACTGGCTTCAGTCCTGACCTTAACTCACTTCATTTAAAATTATTTCTAATGCCTGGGAGATGAAGGCTACCTTTATAATTTTGTCAAAATGTTACACAACTTTAAAAGCAAACAGATCATATTCATGTATGACTCACGTAAGCATATAGTTTGGGGTATACATAGAGCATAATAGCTGCTTGGACTCCCCCCCAAAAAAAAATTAGGAAATCACTAGTGTTTTTACTGTGACTAAGAATTATGCCTCACAGATTATCTACAAAAATTGCCTGATCTTGACATCCTGAGTGATCTTCCAGAGCATTCTGCATCCTCTAACCACCTGGCCCAAGAGGAAGCAGCATTCTGCCTTCACACGTTGTTTGTACATGTTCACAAAACTGGCGGAACAATCACAAAGAACAAGTTGTGTTATGTATTGCTTCTGTTATCTAGCTTTAGGATTCATTCATATTCTGGCAAATAGTCATAACTGGGTTCTCCTTGCTGTATTCCATTGTGTGGACTTACTCATTCCACTAGTGATGTGTGTTGTGTATTTTCCAGTTTTAGGAATTAGTATAAATTGGTCTCCATTACATTCTAGTAATCATGTGTGATTAAATAAGGTCAGAGACCTAGAAGGAGAGACTCTGGTCCTCAGAATGGCTTTTTAAAAAATAATTTTATTCTTTGAAAGTTTTACACATTTATACAACATACATTAATATATCTGTCCACCACTACCTTCTTCCAACACCTCCACCCCATCTCCCTCCCAACTTCATGTCCTCCTTTTATGCTTAGTTTTTGTTATTAAAACCCCTGAATCCTGGGCCAGGCGGTGGTGGCGCACGCCTTTAATCCCAGCACTCGGGAGGCAGAGGCAGGAGGATCTCTGAGTTCGAGGCCAGCCTGGGCTACAGCATGAGTTCCAGGAAAGGCACAAAACTACACAGAGAAACCCTGTCTCAAAAAACCAAAAAAAAAAAAACAAAAACCCTGAATCCAATGTGCTACCCATATGTGTATGTGTATAACTATCAACTGGTACATGAGCAACTTACCAGTGGCTACATCCCCCAAAGGAGAGTGACTTTCCTTCAGCATCTATCAGCTGCTATTATCTCCTCCAGTTGGGGTGGGGCCTCAAGGAATAGATTTTTTTCTCAGCTTTAGTAAATACTAACAAGAATTCCAAAGTGATTAACTATGTCCTGCCAACATAGAGCAGGAGAACGCTGCATCTCATCAACACTTAGTATTTTACATCTCTTGTATTTACCCCTATACAACTCATTGTAGGATATGGCAGAAAGTTTGAATTTTTATTTTGTAATAACCACTGAGACTCAACCTCCTTCAAATGTGAATATTCAAATATTTGAGTATCTTCTTCAGTAAAGAAGCCCTTAACTGTCTTGCCCATTTCCCACGGAGTTGCCTATTTTCTTACTGATTTCTAGAAATTACTTTTCCTAGCTTTATGAACCTTTTAAAGATAAAAGTAACTCTCTTTTTGTCTGCTTTATTTTTAGATCTAGAAAGGAAAGTGGTGATCACATTTTAGCCAGCGTGGGAAAAAAATCAATACAACATCTGATAAAATGTAAAAGATTTATTTGAAAATTGTCTGTACTGTTCATGCATAAATCATACAAATGTAGATTATAGTCTCTACCATTGGAGAAAGAAAACTGCTGTTGTTTCCATTGTGACTGAATTATCTGTTAAATATACTGACTGACCTCTTCCTGGAATAGTGAAATCTGAATCACTGAATAATGACATGAAGTAGATGGATACGGAATGACATATTTGAGGACTTGGATCAAAGTACTTAAGAGGTAGACTATGTGACAGACAAAATTCTCCAAAGGTATTAGCTAAAACCCTCCAGTTGGTAAGATATCATCTGAAACTGATGTGCCCAGGGTGAATTAAAGATCAGGAGAGATACCAGCAGTATATGAACTGATGGCAAGACAACTTTGAAATACAAACTCCAAACTTAAAACCTGCTGAAATTACAAATCCAGCAGTTTCAATTCAAGCTTTTTCTCATACAGATAATTCTCTTTATTGCACTTTAAGATGAGTAGCAGAAATGATATTTTTTTTTTTCATGAGCTCCAGGCCTGTCTGGGCTATGTGGTCAAACCCTGTTTCAAAATCCAAACAAAACCACTTGAGACACCATGAAAAGATTTATAGTTAAGGTTTAGCAGAGGTTTTTAAATCAGACTCTAAAGAACACCTGCTCGAAGCATTTCTTTGGTTTCTTCCACCTTATGCCAAGCATTGAATCTGACTTCTTTGCTGCTAGCAGTTGGCCTCTTAACTTAGTTCTGTTAAATAGTTAGGTTAGTTATCCAGTCATTGTGCAAAGTAAGGACTAAACATGGTTTGAATGGCAGTGGCCCCATATGTTCATAGATTTAAATGCTTGGCCCCAAGTTGGTGGAACTGTTTGTTTGGAAAAGATAAGGTGTGCTGGCTAGTTTTATGTCAACTTAACCCAAGCTAGCATTATCTAAAAAGAGGGACATCAATTGAGAAAAATGCCCCCATAAGTGCTGCTGTAGGGCATTTTCCTAATTAGTGATTGATGGGAAGGGCACAGCCCATTGTGGATGGTGCCAACCTTGGGCTGGTGGTCCTGGGTTCTATGAGAAAGCAGGCTGAGCAAGCCATGTGAAGCAAGCCAGTTAGCAGCACTACTCTATGGCCTCCAGGTTCCTGCCCTGTTTGAGTTTCTTCATTGATTTCCTTCAATGATGAACAGTGATACGCAAGTGTAAGCCAGATAAACCCTTTCCTCCCCAAGTTGCTTTCATCATGGTGATTCACCACAGCAATAGCAACCCTGACCAAAACAGAAGGTGTGACCTGGTTGAAGGAGGGGTATCACTGGGGACAGGCCTTAAGGTTCCAAAAGTCTATACTCTTCCCAGCTAGCGTTTTCTGCCTCGTACTTGCGGATCCACATGTGAGCTCTCAACTATGGCTCCAGCATCATGCCTGCCTGCCTGCCTGCCTGCTGTCATGTTCTCAACCATGGTGGCCATGGACTCACCCCCTGAGACTGGAAGCCTCCAATCAACTTTTTAATGTTGTCTTAGTCATGGTGTTTTGTCACAGCAACTGAAAAGCTACTAAGACAATCTGTGAGCTTTAAAATGGCCACATTAGTTGCCATTCTGATTAAAATCACTTAATGCTTTCAAAACACTGACACCAATAAAATGATATATAAGTATGAGCTATGAACTGTTCTCCCATCTTTTCCATGAATGAGATATCTTTGTTTTTTTCAGTACTGGAGATTGACCCTGTGCCTTACACAGCATGTTCAGGAAGGGCTGTACCACTGAGCTGTACCCCAGCTGCTTTTAACTTGCCATTTTGAGACACGATCTCATTCAGTTGCTTTAAACTTATTAGCCTCCTGCCTCAGTCTCCCATATAACTGGGATTACAGGCCTGAACCACCAAGCCATGTTTGAACTGGGCACTCTCAAATACACATTTAACAACTTCACAAGATAAAAAAAAAAGTCTCCAGCACTTTAAGTTTGATTTGATTTATAATGGATGTGTGGTCTCAACAACTTTATTTAGCCACTCAAATAAATTATGAAATACATTTCCCAGCAGGCAAAGTGAAGATGAATTAAACCAGGCATACAAGACTCCTTAGGATAGTTAGGCCAAGAGTCCAGGGCCCCTAGGAGATGTGTCAAAGAGAAAGCAGGGCAGAAATATTGCATATTCCTCACTCTTGGCTGAACAAGGCACCTCCCAGAACACAATCATATTAATTCCCTGGCCAGCTCTTCAGGCTCTCCATCAGATCTCCATTAATATACTAATAGCTCCAAGCTTTTAGTAAGCACATGCTTCATAATGGAAAAGCCACAGATCCAAGGCAGGATCAATTCTCCTTCCCACTGCCTCACATGTAATTACTGCTGAGTCAAGTCAATAGTAAGTCCCTTTGGGAAGGTCTGAGGTGCTGGTTATTCTGGGGGAACTGGTTTGTGTGCAAACACACATGTGCATCCTGCCAGCCAGACAGGAGCTAAGAAAACTGCAGCAGCCATGGATCACAAGGATTGCCATGACAAAACACCAGACTAAAGCCACTTAAGAAAGGCCTTGGCTTTGCTCATGGTTTCGGAGGACTTCAGCTCATCATAGCAGAAAAGGCACGGCCGGAGGAGTGATTTGGTGCATGAGAGGGCTGAGTACATCATTGCAGCCAGCCAGGAAGCAGAAAGCAGACACATAAACAAGGCTGGACTACCGCCTTTAAAGCCTCACCCCAGTGACCCATCCAACCAAGGCCCACCTTCTAAAGGGTTCTACAGCCTCTAAAACAGCACCACAACTGCGGAACAGGTGTTCAAACACGAGAGCCTGAGGGGCAATGTCACATTCCCATCAAAACATCATAGCAAAAGGGATCCTTTCCCCAAGGTGTAATCCTTATCAGGAATCACTTTGGGTGCAGAAGAGATGGCTCCATTGGTAAGAGAGCAAACACGAGAACCTGAGTTCAAATCCCCAGCACTCACATAACTAGCCCAGCATGGCTGTACCTGCCTATAACCCTAGCACTCGGAGGCAGAGACAGGTGAGTCCTAGGAACTCAGCAACTATCCAGCCTATCCTAAAGAATGAGCTTCCAATTCAGAGACCCTGTCTCAAGGCAACACAGTGGGAGGAATAGTGGTAGATACCCAATGTCCTCCTCTGTCTTCCACATGTACATACCTAGGTGTATGCACTCACATTCACATGCATGCACCACACATAGATACTATACACACACAGACACACACACACACACACACACACACGAATCACTTCTTTTTTCTTTTTCATTTCAAAAGTGGGTATGTGAACATCCACTTTCAGGAAAATAGGGTAGATATATTCTTCATACACCTCCCAAAATAGGCAACTAAAATTGGGGGTCATTATATATAAAATAAATATAAGAAACTATAGATAAGGCAACAGAGTGGATAGCAATTTCAAAACTTAAGAAATGATGAGGTCTACAAATATTCCTTTGCCCTCATCTATTCCAAGACTGAAAGTGAAGTAGTCAATAACCCACACACACCACCACTAAGCAAAGATCATAAAAGACCCCAGAAGTCTGCTCTCCCTATCCAAAGGGTCAGGACAGATATCGAGAGAAACAATTTTTTACATGGTAACTCCTTTACTGCATTACCAAAAGTGCCCCCTTACCAGTAAAATGGGAAGCACAGAGGAAAAGCCGCCCATGGACTGTCATGTAGAACAATATAAATGATCTGATATGAACAAAGAGAAAAGAGCTCCAGAGACCTATGGGACAAAGCCAAACATCCTGCATTCAAGATCCAAAATGTGAGCAAATTTAGCAAGAGACATAATTGAAGAAGCCTAGTGAATCTCAAACAGGATAAGTCCTAAGAAATCCACATCTATACACAGCATAAAAGTCATGCAAACCAAGAAAAAAAAAACAAATCACAAAACCCAACAGAGAAAATGACCCATGGAAGAAAAGTAAATGACATCAACTCACTCACTAAAAACCACAAAAGCCAGGGGAAAGCTGTGGGTAAAGGGACATCATTAACCCAAAATTCTATAACTAGTAGAGCTAATCTGTAATAGATGAAGACAAAAACATACTTTTATATAAAAAGTTAAGACTGTCTCAGGCAGACCTACCTTAAAAGGACTAATGAGACATGTATTGGCTAGTTTTCTGTCAACTTGACAAAAACTATAGTCACTGGGGAAGGAGGAACTTTAGTTAAGAAAATATCTCCATAAAACTGGCCTATAAGCAAGTCTGTGGGGGCATTTTCTTGATTAATGATTGATATGGGCAGGTCCAGCCCACCGTAGGTGCTGCCACCCTTGAGCAGGTGGTCCTAGGAAGTATAAGAAAGGTATCTGAATGTGAGCCTGAGAAGCAAGCAGCATTCTTTCATGGACTCTGCTTCAGGCCCCGCTTCTAGGTTCTGCCTTGAGTTCCTGTCCTGACTTCCCATCATAGTGAACAGAAAGCTGTAAGATGAAATATTCTTTTATACCCAAGTCCTTTTGGTCATGGCCTTTATACCAGTAACATAAAGCAAACTAATACACTGGCCCACAGCTCTGTCCTTACCACGCTAAGGCCATGAGCATACAGAGTGTTTAATAAAACTCAAACAACGGAGTCTGTTTTGTTCCTACGATTCATATAGCACCAGATGAGAAACTTCCCCTCCAACATCAACTGTATGTTTTAGGCTGTATAAAAGTACATTAAATATAATAGCCAAGCCCAGCACTGAAGACAACTAGACTTTGTAAGAAGACAAAAAGAATCATGCACCCCATACCACAGAAATGAAAATTATATACAGAGCTGTCCACATTAAACGGGGACAAGGAAAAAGCTAGTATGGTAACTACATTAAAACTATGGCTAAGATTAACACCAAACACAGAAGCATCCAGTGTAATAGAAATCCCAAGTCAGGACACAGAAGAAAACTTCTTGTTTTATATTTAAAAACATATGGTTGAGACATTTACAACTAGATGGTTAAAAATACAATAATGTAGACTATAAAGAAAGCATCAAATTAAAATCCAAAATATTTTAGAACTAATAAAGTAGAAACGGACTGAGCAGGATTGAGAATCAAATTGAGCGAAGGGAGGCTTAAGACAATCAGGTTAAAAAAAAAGATTTTTTAAAAAAAGATTAAAGTAGTCAAATAAATAGATGAAAGGAAAGAAATGATCCATTATACAGATGGTTGGTGTCCATGGAAATGGTGAAGAATGATGTATGCAAAGGAGAAACTGGTACTACTATAATGGTCTAAATGAGAATGGCCCAAGACTTGATCCCCAGTTGGGGACTGTTTAGGAAGGATTGAGAGCTGTGGCCCCTTTAGAGGGTGTGGTGGTTTGAATAAAAATGGCCCCCATAGGCCCATAGGGAAGGGCACTATTAGGAGGTTCGGCCTTGCTGGAGTACCTGTGGCTTTGTTGAAGGAGGTGCGTCATTAAGGGGTGAGCTTTGAGGTCTCAGCAGCTCAAGCCAAGCCTGTGTGTCACAGTCCCCTCCTGCTGCCTGAAGATCCAGATGTAGAATTCTCAGCTACCTCACCATCACCGTGAATTCCTGTGTGTGGCCCACCATGCTTCCCGCCATGATGACAACGGACTAAACCTCTGAACTGTAAACCAGCCCCAATTAAATGTTTTCCTTTATAAGAACTGCCATGGTCATGGCAAACACTCATACATGTGAATTTTTTTAATTCTTTTTTTAATGGCATAGAAGAAAGCTAGGGAGATGGCTGTTAGTAAAGTGTCTGGTATTCAAGCATGACTTCAGTTCAGATCCCCAGCACACACTTAAAAAGCCAAGCACTACTGCGTGAGCCTGTAATCCCAGCACTGGGGAGCTAGAGACAGGAGGCTTGCAAACCAGACAATCTAGCCAATAAGGAAGCTCCAAGTGAGTGACCCTGTCTCAAAAAATGAGAAGGAAAATTGAAGAGACGCCCAGAGTAAAGCTCTGGCCTTCACAAGCAAGTGTACACACAGGCACATATGCACACACATGAACATGTATACACACACACAGTAACATTGTAAATAAGTGACAAAAAATTAATAATCATAACTCAGATGGTGGGTCTAGCAACAAATCATAAAATGAGAGTTTTAGGTACTGCATCAACATGATGTTGAGTTCCAGATAAAACTTAAGTGTGGGAAAGTTTTGAGCCATTCCAGGGCCATTTTGAATTCCATTTCAGGGTTGTTTGTTGCTTTACGAAAATCAAATAAAATGAAATTTAAATCCTGAATGGGTAGCTCCTCTAGCACGGGTCTCTTATTGAACTGCTTATCTGTGCATTCATTCTTTTTTAAATAGATTTTTACATTTACAAGTTTGGATGTGCAGGTGCCATGATAGACACAGGGAGAGCAGAAGACAGCTTGTGGGAGTCAGCTCTCCATCCCTTCTTGTGAGTCCTGAGAACTGAACTCCGGTGACAGACATACATGGTGGCAAGTCCCTTTACCCACTGAGCCATCTAAAAGCCTTGTGTATCCATTCTTAACTCTGTATATATGCAAAATGTATCTGCAACACGGCTACCATTTAATATTAGCAATGGTCACGTGGCTCGTGAATAGGAATTTTTGTTTCTTTTGTTAGTGAATTCTTTATAAGAAGCAGGTACCACTTTTATAAAATAGATCATATCAGTAGGTCTATTAAATTTTAGTAGTAAATCAAACTTTTCAAGAGACACACCAAGGGAATTCTCTTGTCTTAAAAATATTTCCAACAAGTTCTTAGCAGATTTATAAAATAGGCTGGTTAGCACAAATATTAAAGATGAATCCAGAGGAGTTTTCTGTCAGGATCACTCTTCCTTAATTGAAAACCTACTTTTAAAACACTGACTTCAGAAGAAACAAAAGACTTCATATTTTCTTGCAGCAAACTGAACTAGGGGTTTGTTAAAAACACAGTACATTTATTTCAACTCTTCCTTCCCATAATTAATTTTATTTTATCACAGGCAATATCTCATTCAATCACTTTACTAGACACATACAGTCACTAGTGTTACATAAAATTGTATATAAAGTTAAATAAGAATTAAAAGGATAGCTAAAAGTCGAGTGGTGACCTGTGTGCACAAGGTGACGTGAATTTCTTGTTTCACCTTGTGCACTCTCATCCCTGAGAGTTCTTTCTAGTGGAGGTTTTCCTGGCTTTAGCCTCATTCGTGCTCTAGGGAAGACAAGGCCTCTCCTTCAAGCTTGCTCGGTGCTGCCTGACCACTGTACAATTGTGTGTTGATCCAGTGGTACCTGTCCACCCGGCGCCCAGCAGGCCTGCACCACTTAGGGTTCCTGGGCACTGGGTGGTAAGCAGTCCCCAGGAGGCCCCCACGACCATCTGCCAAATGCTTTCTACGGGGGAGGCAGAGCCACGGTTGGAAGGACTGTTTGAAGTTTTCAACCTGGGAAGGAAAGAGACAGGAAAAACAACGTGTGAAGGTCACTGGACTGGTAGACAGCTCTTGAGACTATGAGCCCATAACTCAGAAGTGAAGTCCTTCCAAAGCATGGGGATTACAAATTAAGAAAATCAAAGTAAACAGCCTTCTACAGAAAAATTTCCAGCATTTTATATCCCTGAGAGATCATGATTAGTTTATATCTTTAAGCAAAATGAATTTTTTTCTTTGTTTTTCTTTTATGTGTATGGATGTTTTGCCTGAATGTCTGTACCATATGCGTGCCTGTTGCCCAATGAGGCCAACTGAAACCAGAAGAGAGTGTCAGATCCCCCATTGCTGGAGTTACAGTTGGTTACAACCCATCATGTTCATGGTTATGTTCACCATTGAACCTGGGTCCTCCGAAAGAGCAGCCAGTTCCCTTAACTGCTAAGTCATTTCTCCAGCCCCTAAAATGAATTATTAATGAAACTAAAAATATTTAAGCTGTGTTATAATACACCTTTAATCCCAGTTACTTGGAAAGCTGAGGTAGGAGAATCAAAAGTTTAAAGCCTGCTTGGGGGAAATTAGTGAGATCCTCTCTCAAAAAGAAAAGAAATGGGAATGAGATAGAGCTGGAAAGGTGGCTCGATGTCTAAGTAGATATCTGTCATTCTAGGTTTAATCCCTAGCACTACACACAAAAAGGAAAAAAAAGAAACCACAAAGCATTTCATATATATATATATATATATATATATATATATATATATATATATATATATACCCCTGGGTTGACCCTTACCCCACTCCCTCCTGACCTCTGCCAGCCCATTCCAAAACTGCCTAAAAATGATCTCTGGGGTCAGACCCATTATAAACATCCCAAATAATTGACCAATATGTTTTATAGACAACACTCTGAAAAGACATTACTATAGAACAGTTCAGTTTCCTACACATCTGAACCCTAGATGGAAGATGTCTTTCCCCAAAATGAAACGTTATATAGTTTTAAACTGTTACACACACATACACACACACATACACACACACACACACACACACACTTTAAAAAAACTGAAGAAAAAGGTTTTCCAGTAATTTAACAAAAGTTTAATATGTTTCTGACCCATAATATATGATAATACATAAGGACTTCAAAAGATAGATGCAATTTCATCAAACAATTTTAGTAATTTCATTAGTGTTATCTATTACAGGGATTATTTTTCCAATTTCGTGTTTTTTATGAGAACAGGCCAATTTTAGGGAAAATGGTAAAGCAGATAGAGCTAGTGAAAATTTTAATAAACACAGCTTTCTACTAGGTACTTAAGCCATATATTGGGAATCAATAAACTATCCATATTTAATGGCCTGGAAATTCCATGTCTGAGACTCAAGTCTTAAGAAATAACTTCAAGAAAAAAACAAAAAAAAAACCTAGTTTCTATAAAGATGTCAAATTTTAAAGTTTTGTTTGTTTTGGTTTTTTAATAAAGCAATGTGGAAGGTTTTAAAATATTGGCTGGTAACTGTTAAAAAGAAAACAATTGAAAGTTAGCAGAAGTGGTTAAGACGAAAGTATGCATACAAATTATTGACAGAAATCTCTTCAGATTTGTTTTTTTAAATGGGTCATGAAATCAACTTACGGCGCCTGTAATTATCTACTGAACACAGTCAGAACTACTGCGGTGGGAGGCTCCTGGTAAATATTAACATTGTTTCATGCAACTTATTTCCACATAAATGTGCATCTCTATTGATGGGTTATGGTTCTGTTGGTTTTGATGGTTTGAGTGTTTTGTTTTTTGGATAAGCTGCCTTGAAACTGGCTATGGCTTTTTTAAAAGGTTTTTAATTATTGTTTTGTTTTAAGAATTTGCGTTAGTGCCGAAATGAAAGTGTTCTGGTCTTCTTAAATAGTCTAGGCTTTCTCTAAAGGACGTGTCATTTTGATTAATAAAATCTAACTTGAGCGAGGAGGCACACACCTCTAATCACAGCACTCAAGCAGGTGACAGGCAGAAGGATCAGAAATTATGGGACGGCCTGTGCTATTTAGGGATTCTCAAACTTAGAAACAAAACCCACTAACTATTACAACTTAACCTGAGGAATGTAAGTGGAAGGGAAGCCAGGTGCTTTCAAGGACTATCTGAGGAAACAGGATCACAGAAGAGCATGTCTCTTGTAAGAACTCAGTCAAGTGGTAACAATACTCGGGGTGGAAGACAGAAAAGCCTCTGCCAAAATGCTGACATTGGGCAGAGGGCTTTTCTCTGTCATTCCACTACTTCCTGCTCTGTTTCTTGGGAGCATGAGAATAGAATGGTGAACCACACACAACCTGGTAGACGCTCTTGGGATTGCTGACTTTAGGAATGGCTCGGGGCTCCCTGCCACAGCTTTCTTCATCAGAGGACGTTCCAGAAGAGCAATCTGCAGTGGCCCTGTTAACTGCATAGCTGATGTGCTGAGCTAGTTCCCAGTTCTCCCATCTGCCTCTAAAAGAAGCAATTGTAAAGGGGTGCTTTTTTTCACCATACCTAAGTAGGAAAAGAAAATATTCATCAGAGACTCAACCTCCCACAAATACGATCTCTTTGTCTGGAGACACCATACGAACTTTAACTTTTAAAAAGCTATTTTAAAAGAGCCTGGCTCTTTTAGAAAGCAAACTGAAGGCCAATATACCCTGAAGCTACTAGGATGTTACAATTACTGAGCATATCCTGTAACAGCTATATCATTTAATTGGTCAGAAAAGGAAAACCCAAACCCAAACCAAAAAACAAGCCTTTCGGATCAATTAATGGACTGAATTGTCCTCCATGTTAGATGATTCCCCCACCTTCCTGGTGTTTCCTACGGTACTTGAAAGTTGTAAATGTGCAGTATGCAATAGGTTGTAATGACCCAAGTCACACTGCAAATCCACAGCCATGCCTTTGTGCTTACCAGTTCAACCATCCCTAATGGAAATGTGTATTGTCTAATAAAAGCTTGTATCGAAAACCAGGATCAAATAGTGTCCCAGTTGCTAAGCCAGTGCTCTGGGCACCACCTTTCACAAAGGTACATAGAGCTGACCAAACAACCCAAGTTCCCTAGGGGTCACCAAGCACACAAACCACGACATTACTCACCTACAGCACACCTCAAAGGGATCGACCCATATGGTCAACTCCTTTGGAAGTCCCAGGTGAAAAAAATTCACATTACTCTCAGAACAAGCCCTTTCTAAAATAGGGTCTTTATTCTCATTGTTGTTTATCCTGATACACCTGAGGAGGATATAGAGGAGGAAAAGGGTAAAGAAGGCATGTTGACAGGACCTTCAGCAGGAAATCACACATCATGGGTACAGCCCTTGCCTTACCCACATATTCTCCTCACCCTCCCCTCCCCTCTCTGCTTACAAATGGAAACAAAACTTCATTAACTTTTGCTACGGTGACTCCGAATGGGTGTCATAACATTAAAACACATTGTTAGATCACCAGATTTCACGGTCTATCTTTTATGGCAAACAGACGACAAAAATTGTGTAATGTACCTCACTTACAGGTCTTTAGTGTTCAACTATATCACACCTCTTTATTTTAAACCCATGTTCAAACAAATTAACAGGAGCTCATAAAGCATCCCTTACTTGGAGACAGACAAAAAATGTTGCATTTTCCTAGCAGAGTCTATCGCTGGCTGCTTGCTCCTTCCCCCAGGCCACACGAGCTCTCACCTAAAAGCCTGGCCCTTAGAAGGGCAGTCAGGGTGCCAATGACCTCGGTACTTTTCAAACAAGATGGTCATCAGCTTTAGTGCAAAGGCTTCTATCTGTTGTGCACTCAGTTTCTCGTGTTTTTTCACCAATCTTGTGACAAAAAAAACTGCTGTTGCAATTTCATCTCTCATGATTCCAAAGCAGTCTGTGTGGAGACCTGAAACCATGAAAGAAAGCAAGAAGGGATCACAGAGGGGTCAAGGTTCAGTTTATCAGCAATACATCAACGTGGGCTGCGGAATTTTATATGCTTTAAACTTAGATTTTGGTGGGGGGGGGTGAGTCCTCAGTGAACTAACACAACAACAAAACCAAACACCTATTCTTCAACCTTCCTGTTCTCACACTTTTCCAAAGGAAAAGCAATGTTTTTAAAAGTTTAAAACACTAAGCAATCAAGACACAACATAAGTACGAAGGTGCTAATGTGGACAGTAGGTTACACCAGCAGTCACTTTAAGGACGTACTTACAATGAGTCCAGGGTTCAGGGGACTGCAGTTGGAAAACGTGGCTTACAAAAGCTGCACACTAAAAGTTAAGATCAATAAAAAAAACACAGTACACTTGCCAGTAAAAATTTCTTTAGTTCCCCAAAAAGTGGGCCAGTGTTAGAAAGCCAACTATACTACTAGTTGTCAACTCTTGCTCACACCTGTTTGGTGAGGTTTGGGCTACTCCATATATGCCTGGCTGTCAACGCTGATTGGCAGCTCACCCCACACAGGTGCTCTCCATTGGAACCATCACATAGCTTTTCCCAGGACTCATCTGATTCCCCCATAGCAGATGTAGACTATTCTCTAAAGTATTTAAAGATATACCCACTCCATAGGTAGGGGTGTGTGTGTGTGTGTGTGTGTGTGTGTGTGTGTGTGTGTGTGTGTGTGTGTGTGTGTGTGTGTGTGTGTGTGTATGTATGTATGTATGTATGTATGTGTATGTATGTGTGTATGTATGTATGTATGTATGTATGTATGTATGTGTAAAACACCCGGCGGTGGTGGCGCACGCCTTTAATCCCAGCACTTGGGAGGCAGAGCCAGGCGGATCTCTGTGAGTTCAAGACCAGCCTGGTCTACAGAGTGAGTTCCAGGAAAGGCGCAAAGCTACACAGAGAAACCCTGTCTCGAAAAACCAAAAAAAAAAAAAACAAAAAACAAAAAACACCCGCAATTAGTGACCAGTTTCTTCCACAGTGAAAAAAAGCTGACTCTCTAACTAGGAAGCCTATTTCATATCCAAAAAGCTCCAAACAGCAGCCAGACCTTTTAAGGAGCCAACTCCACTTCTTTGCTGTTGTGCCTATACAACCCAGTCTTCCACACTGGAACTATAGAGATTACATGGAATCCTCCACCACGGGGTGGGTGGGGGTGGAGGGATAATCTAAATATTAGCTAGTTGGCCTCACAAGTCTTCTCACTTGAGAGGCTAGTTTCCCAGCTTGTTGGCAGCTGTCCTCTGGCTACAGTGCTCAGACACTGCAGTGTGGCAAGCTCACGTCTGGATGAGCGTCACAGTGTGGGACAGACTCCCATCCTCCTGTAAAGTATTCACTGACAGTGCTCCAGGTGTGCCAACTGATAAGCACTAGAGCGGGACTGCCACCTCCCTTGCCCTGAACACAGTCCTTGGCTGTAGCATCGCAGTGTCGGGTGGCCTCCCCTTGTCCGCACCAACAGCACATCACCGCCTCACACTGAATTTGCAAGCACTGTTTGTCATGGAGGCTGCCGGTTTTGTCACATCTTTCTCAGTCAGCATGGCAAAATGTTTAAGGGCTCTGTGAATTTGCTATTCAGCAGCTCACAATCTGTTAACTGAGTGGGGTCATGAACACCTGGAATTGCAGCTCTCAAGAAGGCTGGGAGTGGAGGAGCTTGAGTTCAGGAGGCACCTGGGCTACATAAGGAGTTCTAGGACGGGCTTTGTCTCAAAAACAGAACAAAAAGAACACAAGAAAGGAAACAACACAAAACAAAACCCTCGCTATCTGCATAATCTCGGCAACAGGTTTCAGATTTTCATAACTTGCAGCTTCCGGTCAGTGAATGCAATTTCACAGGGTTGTTATCAAGATTACAGTGGATAATTAGTACACCTGGCCATAAGCTGCAGGAAAGTAGTACAGAAGAACAGTTAAAAAGAAAGGACACAGCAGCTAGAAAGTCAGTATTGTGGGTTTGAATGGCAGCCCTCCATCTTATTAGGAATTTAGCAAAGTTCCACAGGCTTTCTAACCTTCCTGACCTCTGAAAAGAATAAAGTGGGTGAAAAACTAGACTGCTGGCTCCACACTAATCCATCACCCCGAAATGGATCCCAGCTCAACCCAGGGCTTGACCTTAGCAAGGGATCCCACCACTCTGTCCCTCCATTTCCTCACAGACACAAAGGAGAAAATGACAGTGCACAGTCTGCAGGGTTATTGTGAGAATTAGGGTGAAACGCTTAGAAGGATAGCTGGAACTCAGGACACGCTCCATAAATGTTAACTATTGTTGCTTCTGCTAGCAACTTGACTATGGTCTTACAGGGATCTTGCCAAGGTTAAATTATAAAACTATGCACAAAGTATTTCATAGACCACCTGGCATAAAGTAAGTCCTCAATGTGACTGTCTTACTAACAAATACAAATGATCTTATACTTTTTTTTCTAAGTCAATTTTAATGTTGCATTGGTTAGGTAGAACAGAAAACTACACATTGCAGCTATACTATCATATTTCACTGTGTTGTTTAACTGATTTATTTGAAGTGTGAAGTGGAACCCAGGGCCACATGCATGCTAGGCAAATACTCAACCAATGAGCCACATTTCCTGTGCATGTGTTAAATTTGGGTCATTGCTACAGTGAATGAAAATTTTGTTGTTTCGTCAATTATCTCTTTTGGTTTTTCTGACATTTGTGTATTTAATAAAAATACCATCTGTGCCTTCCAAGATACAAGTTGGACAGGATGAAGACCAAGCAAAGGCTTTGACGGCACCTTAAGCATTACCTTTCAATTGCCTTTCCTTCTCTTCAACCAATTGATTCTGTCATATACAGTGAAAAGAATCAGTGGTAAAATGAAGAGCTCACAGGTTACTTTTCAAATCCATCAACATTTTCTTGATCTGCTAAGAGAGTAGTACTATCATAAAAGGAGAAAGGATTTTAACCAGACGTGGCCCTCTTGTTCCAAGTAATCCCAACTTTCACAACA
Organism: Peromyscus eremicus; assembly: GCF_949786415.1. Classification (NCBI taxonomy): domain Eukaryota; kingdom Metazoa; phylum Chordata; class Mammalia; order Rodentia; family Cricetidae; genus Peromyscus; species Peromyscus eremicus. The sequence continues at coordinate 45,608,872 of NC_081422.1, read as the reverse complement.
TATAGGAACCACCTGTTTGTTAAAAGTTGAGAGTTTTGCCCTGCTTGGGATCAAGCTAGCTGGTGCACAATTTAAGTTGCCTACCATCTTCCCTTTTCATGAAAACTGACCCCTTTGGTTCAATTTACAACTATGAAGGGCCACTGCATCTCTACTGTTTCCCCATAAGATAGGCCAAGGTCCCTGCCACAACTTGGTCACTGATGGCATCTCCCTCCACCCAATTCTGTATTTTTCACTTCCTCAAAGCCTCCTACCTACAACTCCCAACTCAGAGTCCGTTTTAAAGGATTCAGTCTTGGACATTTGGTACTAGGCATGTTCTGAAAAAGCAGAGTATAAAGTGCAATTTGAGTCTATATACTCACTTCCTGGCTGAAATAAATAACTCATAACTAGCGGTAGTAGAATATGGGTCTGGACAGCTCCTGGCTTGTTGGAGTGACATGAGTGTCAAAACTCAGCAGTGGTGGACTAAGACATAATACAGATGTTAGAGACTGTCCTAGACATTAAACATCCTTGAGGCATAAGAGATATGAAAATATAAATAGTATAAGGACCACTGAGCTAGATAAGGACCACTGAAATAGATAGCTGAGTTATCTAAGAGTGACCATCTAAGATCAACTTCAGGTTAATTCAGTTCATTTCAGTATTTCTATGTGTCCTGTGTCCAGAACATAGGAAAGCAAATGAAAGTGAAACTAGGCTTGAACGATCTCTCCTCTCAGCCTCAGCCATCAATGATGTGTTTCTCATTCTTTGCTCATGAAAGAGGTAACCAAACTGCTGTGCTTTGGAATCACCTCAACAATCCTGAAGGCTGCCTCCTATCCTCTGACACACCACGGTTGAGCTACAAATAAGTGAAACCTACACAACGACGTCTTTATTTAATTTAGAGAATACTTTATTAGTTTCTGCAATAAAACTACATAGATAAGACCTTTCATATTTGATACAGTGTGTTACCCCTGTACAAATGGAAAAAATAAATTTAATGTTTCTCCACCAATATGGCTGTTAATATCTGTAAACACCAACTCAACATGGTAAAGTGGGACACTTTTTTCCAAAGCTGACAACATAGCTAAAGTTCCAAAAATTCCAAACATACACACACACACACACACACACACACACACACACACACACACACACCGCCAATAGCAGCAGACTGTCATGCATCAGTAGCAGCAACTGCTCTTCCAGGTTCTTCAGTCAATTGAATGAAATTGTAGAAATGTCAGCACTCAATATCAAGATTTTTAAAAGCTCCCCAACTGGTTTAATGTGCAGCACAGGAAAAAGTCATTAACACAAATCTCACCTTGCTATCAATGAGATTTTTAAATCATATTGCTTATTTAATTATTCTCATCTTCTTTTGCCATTTTCCAGGCTAACTTTTTCAAAGAGTGTTTTTAAATGTGTTAAAACTAAAAATTCAGACTCACTGCATATTGCTGAAATAGAACTTGCTTTTGAACTCAAGGCAACATAGACATTAGCAAACACATTCTTTTTCTTTGAAAATGCCTGCTGTTTACATTATTAAATTAATGGTGCCAGGTGTTTAATAATTCTTTTATGATTTCACCTTTCCAGATGACATACTGCTCAGCTACCCTGAGTTGGTGAGGCTCATTCACTGATGAGGTTTTGAATCTTCCCCTAGCATTATTTTCTACAACAGGTCCAAGCAGGCCTTGGAAAGCATGAATAGAACCATATAATAAGAATGTACTTAAATTTCAGGAAAGAACAATCAAACAGAGAGTAAACATCATGCAAAACTTCCTTCAGTTGCTTATGACTTAATCACCTGATCTCAGTTGTCTCCTTCCCATGAATGACATCTACCCCTTCTGCTTTACTGACATCGATTTCCTGCTCACCGGCCACTAACATTAGACATTGCTGTGTGCTCAGTGAGTGTGTCAAACAAAACACAAAACTCAAACTTCGCTTTCAAGAGATTTATAATCCAGAGAAGGAA